>NC_086238.1:340000-672500 GCF_036321145.2 Pelmatolapia mariae | reverse complement strand
AGGAAATGAGACTGATACCTCAAATGAAAAATAAACTTCTGGTTTACTTGTGGTTCCTGAGATATTTTAAAGTAGAATGGGAGGCAGAGCCTTCATCTTTCAGGTTCCGCTTCTGTGGAATCAGCTCGCAGTCTGGATTTGGGAGACTCTACTTTCAATATTAGTGTTAAAACTTTTCTTTTTGATAAAGTATATAGTTAAGGCTGGATCAGGTGACCCTGAATTCTCTCTTAGTTGCACTCAGTGTTTCTTGTCCACTCACCCTTTTCACTAATTATGTGTTTATACACCACTCTGCATTAAATTAATAGTTATTATCAGTCTCTTTCACAGCGTGTTTTTCTTTTTGACCTGTCTTCCTTCCATGACCCTCAACATGTCGCAGCAGATGGCTGCTCCTCTCTGAGCCTGGTTCTGCCTGTTGTTCTTCCTGTTAAAAAGGAGTTTTTCCTTCCCACTGTCGTCAAGTGCTTGCTCACAGGGGGCCATTTTATGGTTGGAGTTTTCTGTATTATTCTAGGGTCTCCTACCTTACTCTATAAAGCACCTCCAGTGGCTGCTGTTGTGATTTGGTGCTTTATGAATTGAATTGAATTGAACTGAAGAAACACTGGAACTTCTCCAGTGTTTAATGTAATAAAGGTTGTTATGGGATTAAATAAAGGTCTTTACATACATACTATAGTCTCTCCAATTATTTTGGAGTGATTTATTCTTAAAATGTAATTTTACTCATCCACTTAAAATACCTGTATTTTCCATATTACAGTGTATTGAAACAACCTTTTTTTCAGTATCATGCAGCTCAAATCTATAGTAGTGTTCTCCGAATTACCTCATTCTCTTTTCCTTTTTTTTTTCATCTTGCTCCCAGAACTAACAAAACTTAATTCAATCAGCTGGCCCCCGAAGATGTATGTACAGACGGACAGAGACCCCACTGCAATTAATACAGCCCGCAGGACATGTGTGCATTCATGTGCGTGTGAAATTCAGAGCACCTGCTGATTTCTACAAGGTACTGTAAGCCTCCATCTGGTTATGCTTTGATCTAATCTGAGTGAAAGGGGGAGAGAGAGAGAGAAGGAGACAGCAGATGAAGAAACGGTAAGACTGGCTAAAGAAAAGCATGGAAAGAGAAAGGGGAAACAATCAAAAAGCAGGGGGGAAAAAGCGAAGAATTGGAAGGGATGGAGAAAATATTTTAAAGGTCATCTACCTCTGTTGTCTTTGAGGGAAAAGTTATGGTTATGAGCAACTTCTGGAGCAAGGTTGAATGTGAAGTGTTGTCTGTAAGCCATCTCATCCTTGTCCACTGCGCTCACTGTTTCGATAACCTAATACAAACAAATTAAAACGCAATTGGAAGGAAACAAATGAATGTAAATACTGTTTCTGGCTATATTTAACTTCACCATCATCCCACCAAACATGTGCATTTTTAAAAAAAACTTTATCATCTCATGCAGAAAGCCTTACCTTTCCCGGTGCGACAGTTTCACACATGAGGACCTCATTGTTGGTCGCGAACTCTGGAGGGTTGTCATTAACATCTTTCACTTTGATGTTGACCCGCACTTTGGTGTCTTGGTGATGGCCCCCTGCATGTATAGTACACACAGTACAGTGCAAAATCATCAGCATTCTGCTCCATATAAAAATTCAAAGCAGTGTTAAAGTTATTAAAGCCAGAATGTCATTTTTATGTGAATTATTTGTGATTGCCCGTGTGTCTGTATTGTAATCCGCATTTGGCATCGAGTGAATGGAAAGACTGTGAATATTTTTCATCAAAATTGCCTGTCAATCAGTCAGCCACTCAGCCAGCTATTTATTATTTTGATTTGCAAAAATTATAGACGAGTTTCTGAGACATCAAAAAAAAAATTCAGTCAAACAGAATGCCACTCATTTAGTTGCAGCTCCCACAAATGTCAAGTTATGCCTGCTGAAGATTAAATGAAGAAAAGAAATGTGATGCAGACGGAATGATGTCTAAACAGCCAAAATAGACACAAAAAATACAACATCCAGAATATTAACTCAGAAAGATGGAGTGCACTTTTCTTGCTTTTTATCTTTAAAAAAGAAAAACCATCCATTTCAGTGCTGTACTGCCTTGCATATTTGCAATTCTAGTCAGTGTGATTTTCCACTACCCTGTCATTACTAGGCATTTATTTAGCTTCCCAGGGTCTGTATGTGGCTAGCATAGCCTGCAATGGTCCTAGCATTGTGGGCGGCAAGTCCGTTTCCATCTGTCCGTCTGGCGTCTAGCACACCACAGGGAAACCACGCAGCACTCTGCTAGTTTGAGCCCCAACCACAGAATACCAGGGTGGGGCCTCTGTGGCTTGAGGGAGGGTTGTTGGGGCTAAAGCCAGGGAGGGAAAGCTCCAGAGGGCCTGTGGGTTGACTGGCATCTCCCCTGTTTCTTCCCCACGTATGCACTACAGTAGACTGTTAGGGTGGAGCTCATAATTAAAAGTTATAGCGGTGCTTTAACTGTATTTACTTCTCTTTTCATTGCTGTGGAGTTTTCACCAAAAATCTAACTTTCATATAAAGTAAACTAAAAAATAAGCTCATTTAAAAAAACAATTAAAATTAAGGAAAACAGTTAAAGTCTTGTTGCCTTTTTTCTCTACTTGTTCTTTGCCCCCTTATACAATTAACATTTATCAAAAGCCAGCTCAGTGTAGCAGATCTTAGTTTTCATTTCTGGCTAGTTGCATACACTAACATTAGAGACATTCCACTGAGTTATAGATGGGTACACTTATCAGAATAATACCACTAAGTCTCAGCTGTGAGCATGAAGTCAGTTCACCCCCTCTGATTCCAGACATGTAATTAGTTCATCAAGGTTTAGGCTTTTTGCTGCTGACAAACATAGCAAAAGGGTTAACTTTAGTCCCACCAAGAGGAGAAAAAAATTACAGCCCGCAGCTTGAATCCACTTAAAGTCTGTACATAAGATGTCATGGAGTGTATCCAGCACCGCAGGACGACAGCCCGGGCTTCGGATGCCAGCAAATGTACAGCCTGGTGGCTATCTGGGAATTTTCCATCTGTTTGTTCTTGTTTGACTTTTTCTTCTCATACTACATCAGTGTGTGTGGTTTCAGTAACAGAAATGACACAAAGGCTAAGATCAAACACAGGGAGAAGCTCATTAACTCCCAGAATGGCTGAAAATAAAATCAAATTTGCACTTAGGTGTTGTTTCACTTCACATTCAATTGTGTCATAAGGGTATCTGAGTCCAAACTGTATATATATTAACTTTTGCTATGCATATAATGATAATTAGAAGTGTGTCTGAGTAGGCAATATTTAACAGATCTATAGGGACTCATTTACCACACATCAGAATCAGTCCCAGTTGTCTTGTATTTCAGAGTGCATACATACCAATCTCTGTAGCTGACACAGATATATTATGCCAGGGCTGTGTTTCTCTGTCCAGTAGTTTTGTTGTGGTAATCATGCCATCTTCTGCGTTTATACTGAAGAACTGCTCTACATCTGTGTACCGAGGGATCATGTACCTACACAGAAAGTTAGGACTCATGATTTATTGGCATTACACATACGAACTAATAGATTAAAAAATATATATATACTACAGTATGCAATACATAGCATGCAGTGTTTTCGTTTTGTACTATTTTAAGAGTCTAATAGTCTAAGTCCATTTTTACAAAATGAGTCTTGTTATGCCTTTGTCTTATTTTGCATCCTTGCTCTGTTGAAAACATCTTTAATAGATAATATTAAATAAAATATTCTACAGCCTAACATCTCTGAGTCATATTGTTTGCTCAGTGTGGCTGAATGAAGGCTAAAAGTTTTTGTTTTGTTTTTGTGATGTTCCACAGTGAAAAGGCAGTTTCTTTCACTGCTGCAAGCCTGTCTTAATTAACGTGTTTGTGTGTTTTTATAGCATGAACATCTCTGTTACCTGACAGGATTGTTGGCAACATCAGTGTCCTTAGCATGAACTCGCCCCACCTGAGTTCCTGGAGGTGCATTCTCCTCTACCTCAAAAGTGTAACTTGGAGCTATAAAGACAGGAGGCTCATCTGCATCCTCCACTGATATCTACGAGCATAAATACACAATAAGCAACAACCTGTAAGGGAGTTTCTTTGATATTTGTCTTATTTTTTTTTTATTTTTTTTAAGTCTCAAACTCGTGTCATATATTTGTTGTTTTTATCTGTACCTTTATTGTGGCTTCATCTTTGTAAGGGCCCCAGGCAAGGAACTGGGGGTCAATGTGAGGGTTGGATCCTTCCACCTTCAGAGTGTATGACCTTTTTGTCTCAAAGTCCACCATCTGAGAAAAGGAAAGGAAATAGAAGCTGTTAAAACAGTCCCTTCCTGTTTTTAACTGTAAACACTTGAAACCTTCTTTTCTTTTTTTGTCTTTTAATTAGTTTTATCTGCAGGAAAACACACATTACATCATTTCCTTTGTGAAGCGTATGTGCGCACTGTGCACTTTTAAGGCCTTGTGATAGGGGGAGCTGTTGCTGCACGAATAACAGCAGACACGTTGTTAGTTGCAGTACTACAACTATCACAGACCAACAAAAGTAAAAGTAATCCAAATACCAACTTTAATTTCCAGATGGTTTGTACTCCATGAAATAGCATGATATGATATGATTATTTTGGGACCAGAATGAATCATTGGGTTGTTTCTTTCCTGGCTTTTTTTTTTTTTTTTTTTTATCGCCAGATGAAAACAATACCTGTCTGCCTTTAATGAGCTGGGATTAGGTTTGGGATTTTGGGACACCACATGATAAAGGGAATGGAAAGCGGGAGATGAAACTTCAATCTAAGACCAAAAGAACAGCAGGCAGGTGACAGTTAGATTATTTTATCTATAATAATATCATCTAAATATCCGTCCTTCAGATAGAGAGAGGTAAATTAAGCCTTACCTTACCATTTAAAGTCACTGTCATTGATTTACAATACCACTGGCAAGTCGATGTAAAACCCTTAGATTTAATACGCTCTTATTGAACTCAGCTTCAGCTCACTTACTGGGTATTGGTAGAAAACCCACTCACTTTTAATAACCTCGAATTTGAATTGATTTGAGTGTGTGCTTTGAGGTATTATGCTCAATGTCAAAAGTGTACGTTTTCCTCTCATCACATTTCCATTCAGTCATTAAAAAATTAGCACATCAATTATAAAGCCATGACCCTCATCCAAACAGTCAGCCTCATGGTATGCATCTAATGAATTTTCCTCTCCATCCTACTGACTCCTTTTCTGATGTACAGGCTATATGCTACTGCAGGGGAAACTTTGGAGTCAACAAATGTGTTGGCAAGCATTGTATAAAAGCTGTAATACCCAAGAGGTTTTCGCTGCTATGATTACGAGGACTCGTGTGTTGCCAACAGCACTTGGCTGTGACTTCATCTGCAGCCCCGTCGTAGCCATAATCATAGTAGTAACACTCTTCTGGGTATCATTGCTGTATTATAAACCCAGATAATAACCACTTTCCCTCGCTACTATTTTTCCAGCTGGTATGGGGACGTTAAACTGGCAAAGTCCCAGGAGCAAGCTTGATCTTTTCATTTTCAGGCTACCAACACTTAATGAAATCCCAGTGGGAGAGAGGGCTCATAAGCACAGTGTGAACCGTTAAAAGCAGAGAGAAGCTACTAGAGATTTATGAGGTTGACAAACTGGATGCTAAACAAGTCTACTGAAAGTAAATATTACGGCTTTAAGCTGCTGATCGAAATGATTATCCTTTGCTGTGTGTTGAAGGCAGGCAGTCCAACTTATCACGGGTACATTGCCGAATCTAATATCGCACTGAAGGGATAAAATCCAAAGTGCGGTCTGTGATCCAACATGGAGGCAGGTAGATAATACCTTCTCTCACTGGATTCTTCCACACTCATTCAGTTGCAGCACTATTCCACTGCTGTTGTCAGTGAAGGTGTTTAGTGTGATCATAGGTACAATAGTAGTAGAATAGATGTGACCCAGTTCTTTCATTTTCCCTTTTGCGTCACACTCTGTCTCGTTTGTGCACTCTCTTTTTTTACCCCAGATCCAGTATTTTCATTCTCTCCCTACTTTTGTAATCAGTGTGAGATGATAATAATAATAGTTTTCACAATAATGTCCCCCCTTCCTATTGCCTTCTTGAAAACACAAGCAAACACACAGCTTCTTAATATTCTGTGGACTGGTTTCGTCAGGACACAGTTGAAAGAGAATAGCTGATTAAAGCTCATCCCTGTGTGTGTGTGTGTGTGTGTGTCTGTGAAGAAAGTGAGAGAATAGAGATTAGCGAAGGCTACTCTTGACGTGTGAGTCTGCACGCGTGCTCTTGTGTGTGCAAATGAGTGCCTTTAATTTTGCGTGGCGGGGGGGGCAAAAGGCATTGATTTCCCCCGAGAGGCATCAAGACCCAATAATCTCAAATGTGCACGTACACAAAATTACTACACAAACCCTGAGCTGAGATGCCATCATCAGATTGAGAGGAGTGTAAGTGAGGCTAGCAAGGTGAGAGCACCTCTCATTTGTCCTAATGCTCAGTTTAAATCACCATCAGGCTATTAAGCTGTTATTCCAAGAGACACAGGGAACTGTGACAAAGGATGCTCATGTCAGTCAGTGGCCTTGCACACAAACAGCATTTAAATGGGCATGGAACTGTGATTAGCTCAAGGCCATAAACTGTATATAAGAGATTGGCACAGCTACAGTGACTCCAGACTGCTAATGTTAAAGTCTCAACATTAGCAGTCTGGCTGCCACTGCATTGGCTGTTGGAACCAGAAGTGGCCAAATTTTGATCACAGGGTTGGGTGCTAAGCTAGCTTCATAAACTGTGTGGGTCGAACTCACAGACACATGCAACCACTAATTAAATCAAATCAAATCACTTTTATTGTCACGTCACATGTGCAGGTACACTGGTACAGTACATGTGAGTGAAATTCTTGTGTGCGAGCTTCACAAGCAACAGAGTTGTGCAAAAATACAATAACGTAAAACAAGCAAAATATAAGAATGGCTAAATCTGAGAGTAATAAATATAAGTGCTAAGTAACAATTAGTGCTAAGTAACAAAATAAAGTACAAGAATTTCACTCACCAAAACATAAACATAAGCTGGTTACATGGTCTGCACCATGTTATTTGTGGGATAATTCCAGAAATAATGCAAATACGGCAGTTATTGGCATTAGCATTGACAAGACCTTGACAGCCATTGACGATAGCTACCTATGTCTTCACACCTGTCAATCAAAGTTTCACAGTTAAAGCCATATGTGTCTGTGCAGTTGTTATAAAGGGGAAAAGTATCCATGGAGGCCAACATCATTTTAGCACCAGGCTCTAAAATCTGCTTTTAGTTTAGTTGGACATTTTAACCACAGATTGTAGATAAAAGACGGTCACCATGACATCACCCACTGGTTAGCGAAGTCCCATTGTGAACTCTCAAGCTGAGCATTTTTGTTGTTTGCTATCCTGGTATTTCAGCATGATGAGCAAAGGGAGGATCTGTCTGTCAAACACAATGACAGAGCAGCTTGTGTGCTTTTGGAGCCAGCTTCAAGTAGCCACTCTGCTCCTAGGAACTGAAGTATTTGACACTTCTGTTTTGGTTTATAAAAAAATAAATAATGTAAAAGAATATCTGGTTTGGGAATTTTTTCAGGACTAATGAACCCACTGTAGAGATTATATATCTTATCTCATTGGAGTAACTAAAAAGTGTTGCTGGGTAGAAAGACATTGTGCCTAGCACGCAGGTACTGTAGACCTATTTTGGATAAGTGATGGATGGAAATATGAGTAAACCCTTCAAATGTTTCAACTTATTTAAATTCAGTCATTGTTTAAACAAATTCATGTATTTAAATGATTCCAATTTTTGTGTCACAAAGATTAAATTCGGAATGTCTGTGTCTTTTTCTGTTCTTGCACACATGTATGCACATCTGCATATGTGTCTAACACTGCTGTTACAATGAGGTCACTTGTCTATACTTTCAGCTGTGTTGAGTAAGATGTTTATCATCGCTTTTAGCATTTCACAAGCAGAGAGGGTTTTTTGCGCTTGCTATTGGATAAAGCCAAACACATGTGCACACACAACTGCACCCACACAAACATAGTGCACCACTTTAGTGTAATCAGTTGATCTCATTTCTTTGATTGGAATCCCTTGCTTTTTTCTTAATCTGTCCACTCAGCCAGTGGTTTCTAACAACTTCTTTGGGGGAATCATGGATAAAAGTGTCAGTATTTTGACTATTCCAGTCTGTATTTCAGATTCTCTTCAAATCTAATAATTCTCTCCTGAGAGCTTTCAGTCATAACCATACTTGTATACTATTAGGTTATGCCTAAATTGTGAGTTAACTGCCTTGCTTCAGGGAACACGAATGGTAGCTATCAAGAGAGGAGAGTAAAATTATCACTCACTCATTTCTATGCTTAGTCTTAGTGACACCAGTGGGAAGAGTACTCCTAACCCTGGCAGTCTTAATGCCATCCTAGAGTTCTGACTTGGAAAGGATTCACTCATGCAGACGATTGTGAGGGAGGAAAAAAAAACATGAAACTGACTTGTATCGATTTATTCACACAGAGATTTTCCCACAGCATCAGTAAAAGCGAACTGTGGGTTAAGGGTGGCTGTTCTTTTAAGTAACGTCATTGCTGTCTGGATAGGGAATGCAGCTTACCACAAATGGCATCGTAAATCATCCAAGCATATAATTACATATTTCAATATCAAGTCTTTTACTAAATTGGACTTGGTTTGGAATTTAGGAAGAAAAAAGTCTTTCTGTCCCATTCTGAACAAAGAGAGATTTGAGTGTACATTTCATTACTATTTTTCCTGACACACTAACAATATGACCATAAAGGCTGCTTTTTTTAACTGAGAGATTCAGGGGTCGGATGTCCTGGGAGGGAGAAGCAGACTAGTACAGCTCAGTGGAAGATTCAGCTCATAATCCTGACCTGAAGCTACATATACAACAATGCTTCTGTGTGTGTATATTTGTGTGTGTGTGTGTGTGTGTTCGTCAAAGAGAGAGAAAAAAAGAAGAAATGAGTGAAATTCTGCGTGTCTGACAGAGCATTGTGTGCATTTCTGATGGCGGGATCGACGGGGTACAGTTGAGAGAAAAAGGGACTGGTTGTGTGCAGGCATTAGAAAGACAGAGAGACTGAGAAAAAGTAATTGTGTGTGCTGAGCTGGATCACTGAAAGCCACAGTTGTACTGTGTGTATGTGTGTGCATGTGTGGGTTACAGTAACAGTGCAGAAGATGAGCTCTGTGGCCTAGGGAAGCATGAAAGTTAATGCACTCTCACTCTCACAGACACAACCATGGACTTTGGTGGTCATATCAAACAATATGAAACTGTGAAGGTTCAGGGAAGGGAATAGAACAACATTTTTGAGCTGCTTCAACCCTTTGCTTGATATTTTTATTTCTTTTTTTCCCTTTACTTGGCTTCACTTATTTCCTAATGCAGTACTTCAACACACAGATATGGACAGTGGTTTAAGTCTGGCTTGGCTGAGGCTAACATTAAACTGCTTTTTCTATAGAAAAAGTGCTGCCTCAACTACATTTCTCTGCTGGCAAATTGAAAAGTGTGCAATGACGCACGCATAGTTTCCATAAGAGCTAGCTGTTGAAGCAGCCACGGTCAAATAACAGACCTTTGACAAAATGTTCATTACCAGACAGTCATATAACTATAACCTGCAGTGTAAAAGGCAAGCAAAACAGAGTTAAATAACTTTCTAATCCTTTAGACATTTATATTTAATTCGAAATGGAAGAAATAATGTTGAAAAGGAGAAATGGCATTCTCTTTTTCCAAAATGTTCATTGTTTAAAAATGCTTAAAATCTATGTAAAAGACTGCATGGGTAAATAGTTCCAGATGAACATGTAATAATCTACCAATAGCAGCAAGTTTAGGGATTTCATCATCTAAACTATATAATATCATTAAAGGATTCAAAGAATCAAGACAAATCTCTGTAGGGAAAGATAACGTCAAAAACCAATAATGAATGGCCATAATCTACGGACCCTTGGGTGGCACTGCATTAAAAACAGGCACTGCTCAGTAATGGAAATCACTGCATGGGCTCAGGAACTATTCAGAATTTCACTGTCAGCAAACAGTTTAATGTTACATCCACAAATGTAAGTTAAAACTCAACCATGCAAAGAAACCATTTATAAATAATGTCCAGAAAAGCTGCTCCTATATCTTGAAGGACATTGAAGATGAACTCGGGTGAAGTGAGAAACTATCCAACTGTAAAAATAAAAGTTGAAATTGTTTTTGGAGATCATGGAGGACACTTACTCTGGACTACAGAGCACAAGGACAGGGATTTTGGGGCTTGTTATCTGCACCCATTTCTAAACCCAGGACCGGTGATAGCTCTGGATTACTTTATTAGTACACATGGGTATCTCTGTACTGAAGGAAAGACATACCAAAAGGTTAACCTACTACCAACTACCCAAACAGAAAGTGCTTAGTCTAACTTTTTCGCATGTACATTTACTTGTGTAAATTCTGCAGTAGTTTGCATAACATAGTTCAACAGCCGGTAAGATGGAAGTAAAAATGTCAAAACTATGCTGACTCCAGTTTTCCCACTCCTCCCCTAGAACAGCTGGTGGAATGTGAATGAGTTCAGTCAATTTTTTATTTTCTTTGGTTAACTACAGCCCTCCTGTGAAGGCACCATTATTACTGTCTAATTAAAAAGGCTTTAGAGGACCAAAAGATGATGTATTTCACAGGAAATTTCCTTTTTTTTAGCACGACAGTATCAAACTGAACATACTGATAAGATGCATTGCAATTCCCTGCTTACATCAAATAAACATTCATCAGCCATTTTTTATTTGGTATACCTTTTCAGCTGCATGTAAAAGCAAACTGAGAGCAACTCATGTAACTAGAGAGTAACTTGTCAAGACAACCAGCTAAAGTTCAAACTAAAATTCACAATAGAGGGAAGAAAGTTGATTTAAGTGACTTTGAATGTTGCATGGCTGATGATGTCAGACAGACTGGTCTGAGTACTTGAGAAACTGCTGATCTACTGGGATTTTCCCACACAACCATCTCTGGGGTTTATAGATAATACTTGAAAAAGCAGAAAATATGCGTGCGTCAGTTTCTGGGTTAAGATGCTTGTTGATGCGAGAAGACACAGGAGAATGGCCAGACTGGGTAAAGCAGTCCAAAAAAGATTTGTCATAACCAAGGTAGTGACAGAATTTGGCATAGGCAACATGAAAGCATCCTGCCTTGTATTAACTGACTCAGACTGGTGATGGTGATGTAAGATGGCGATCTGGGGGAATTATTTTCTCGCACATTTGCCTCTTAGTACCAACTAATTATAACTTATATGACACACCCTACTCGAGAATTGTTGCTGATCATGTCTATTGCTTTCCCCCAACTTTGTTTTCATTTTATCACTTGATAAACCACAATCTAATAAAGTAAAAGGAGCTTACTCATAAACCCATGGGAATCATTTGAGAATCCACTGAGCTTCAAAATAAGTTTCACCCTATTGTTTGGTTGTCCAGACCAATGCGTTACTCCTTTGAAAAACTACTAAAAACCCACTCTAAACTGTCATAATCAGCAAATACAGTTAGCATAGCGAAAGGGCTAAATATTTTAAGAATTAGTTGGGGTCTAAAGAGATGGCAAAATAGTTAAGATAAGCGAATAACTTCCATCTGATGGACCAAACCAAAGGGAGAAAATGCAGTTTTAAGTTGCTAAGTTTCTTTCTTTCTTTTCTTACCTTCTTCAGTTTAATCACAGCTTCTCTGGTTTCGGAGTCTGTGGTCAGTTCAAACATGTTGATTCCGTCTCCATCTATTAAGCGGTAATTCACCAGTCCGTTGTCTCCAAGGTCGGGGTCTTTAGCTTTAAGACGGCCCACCTCCTCTCCTGCGACTTTATCCTCTGACACAGACATCGAGTACACACCTGGAATATAAAAATATGTGTGTCGGCTTCTTGGTGATGATAGTGATGACTTTTGGTCACAGCTTGCTTTTGTATTCAACACTGTTCAATCCTTGGCTGGTTGCCACTGTGTTTACTATCTGAGGCAGGGTCAGTTTTGGAGGGCAGTGAGGGATTAACATGAACTATACCATCTGTCTCATATGGCCCAAAGGATATTAATATCCCCTGTAGTGTCAGGTGTGTGTGTTTGTGTGTGTGTGGGTATGTGAAGAAGCAGACACCTGGTTTCAAGAATGAGAACAGTATGACCATATGTCTACTCGCTCCCCTGTTTTTTTTTTCCCTTTCCCTTTTCTTGTGCTCTTATTATCTCTCCCCTCAGTTCAACCTGAACCACTCATCCCCATTTCATCCAATTTTTCTTTAGCCTCTGCTTATTTTTTCATAAAACCCCCCCGCTCTCCTCTCAGCACTATTATCTTATTTATTTTTTTTTCCCAAATCTTTCTTCCTCTATCTTTTCCACATTTTACTATTCTTGTTTGTTTTTTCTCAATTCCTCCTCGCCTCTTCTTTGCCCCTTCCTACACCACGATTTGGGCATTGAACACAAAGTAAACTCTACATTTATGGGCTGTACACCGTTAGCGTGTTTATCCTGCTCGTCCAGGTGTGGCAACCCTGTGAATCATGAAATTCAGTCTGTCATGTGGCTTCTGAGCGATTCACAGGACTTGATCCATTCAGCCTAAATCCCTCCTGCCACCCTCAGGCCTGTTACTTTTTCCTCACATCTCCATCGATCTTCACCAAATCCCTCTTCTCCATCTTTCGTCTTCATCTCTGTCCCTGCCTTTTAAACTCCTCTGTGCCGTTTGACTCTATTTGCTAAGATCTTTGCCCTCTTTTTCTCTCCTGTGCTTCTCCCTTTTCCATCCTCCCAAATCTCGTCATTCATCCTCACCTCTCCTCCCTCATCGTTCCATTTCTCGCATCCCTGTCTGTCCTCTTCTCCTCCTCTTTTTATGTACCATTTTGGTTAAAAGCTCATTTCATCCCTATCCCCCCACTTTGCCCCTTTCCTCTCTCTTCTCCTGTCATTCTATTCTTGCTTTTGCTAAGTAGCTTAACATCAATGACTTCCGGCGGCTGAGTTAAACATTGTATGACAGAACACACAGGCAGCTTGGCATACCTGGCTGCAGGCTAAAATGAAGCGCGTCACATACAGGAAATGTACATTTACATTTAAAGATGACAGTGGAAGCAAATATGAATTCACTGAGTTCATTACTGCAAAAAGTCAGGCACAGGTTAGTCTCCCATACCAGAGAGAGTGAGAGAGATTTCGGCTACTGTCATTACTCCCACAGACTATAAGCTCATAAACCGGCCATGTTCAGATATAAACACTAATGAAACGTCTAATAAGTGTAATTTGTGTAATGACCACAATCTCTTCGGTCGGGAATTTTATCTGATGACTGACTTTAGAACAATGATGTCTTTTATTACTCAGTAATTTCCTAGTCATACTTGTGATTTTGATGTGTTGTGATATATGGAATTTAAACTCAGAAGCAAAGTTTGATGTCTGAAGAATTAATATGCCTGTGGTGTGGTTAATTATATTGTGGTGGGTGTGGACTGAGTTTGCAATTAAATACTCTGTGCCTAAAGAGCACATAAAGCCTGGGTTTATAAAGATTAACCAAATTGCATAACAGCATATTTGTTTAAACTATCAACAGTAATTCCACCTATGCACACATTTGAAGAGATTTCTACTCAAAATATTGTCACTCCTGATATTTTTATTAGTGTTTGGGCCCTTTATTTCATTTAAACAACTTGCATTTGAAATTACTGATTTATTAGAGCAGCAGAATACAGTTAGCGTTTGGGATTGGGGAATGGTAACACAATATTATCCCCTGGAGCCTACAGGTGGCTGCTGGGACTGTGGAGGGGTTTAATAGTGGGCAGCAATGGTGCTGACATGGCAGAGGGAGAGAAGGGAAACTGCAGCTTAAACAGGCCACCACATTTGGATAGGACACGATGAGAGTGGGGCACATCACTATTGCTGTGTAATGCAATGCAGCTGTTTCCTGACTAAACTCGCTCAAAGTCTTCATAGCTTTCGTGTTTAAAGTGTTGTGCACACTTTGACTCGTCTTAGCTGACATAGGCTTCAGCCCCCTGCAAGCCCACATTGGAAAAGCGGTTAAAAAAAGTTATGCATTCTATTCTACTTAAATCTGAGAGAAGAGCTAAAACTAAAGTTCTAAGATGAGTTTAATTTTTCCAAGATTTATGAGAATAGACAGTTCTGTAATAGAAGTCACTGAAGGTAAATGATGTGCAAATAGATATCGCCCAAAAGATCTTTCACCACTTCAAATGCCTTTTTATTATCTGCTTTGTTCTCCATTGTTCCTGTTCAAACAAGAATGAGAGAGAAGCGCTGCGGCTGACATATATTAACAGTATTTAACAAAACCATCTCTGTCATGTCAGCCTAATAAAGACTGAAGTCAGAGAGAGTTAAAGAACAATCAATTGCTATTTGCCTTTGTTTTTCTGCTCCTACTCCTGTCTGTGCTGTGATGGATTTTTCGAGGCTGCAAACGAATGACGCTTGATAATGAGGTGAAAAGAGAGAGAATTGCAGGGACAGAAAGTCTCTGAGAGAAAGAGACATCAAGCCTTAGAGTGAAAGGAAAAAAATACAGCAGCTTGAATGGAAGCTGAAAAGCTGCTAGAACACAAGAGGGAGTCTAGCTGTGCCATATATATGCATTATTTTTCGGTGTGTTTTTATCTTTTTTATTTTTATTCCATCTTTGTATCTGTTTTATTTTTGCCGTCTCTCAGACTCTGCTTTTCTTTCGTGACTCTTATCTCATTTTCCATTTTTTATTTCTTCCTCTCCTCTCTCTCACTCTGCCCAACTACTAAATAAGTAATCACTGTCCTCATTCACACCATCTGGGAGAATTTTCTTGCAGGTGGTTGTCCTGCTTTTACTTTTTATTTATTTATTTTTTGACAAGGGTACCGAGTTCCACAACATATTGTTATTTGGTACGTTGTCTTGCATTACAGATGTAAAACTGCCAGTGATGCACAGGCAAGTAATGTGGTTATTTAGACATAATGTGGCCTATGTGTGTGATTTGATCCTGTCTCTCGAATATTTTTCACCTGGCTCATGAAGAAAAGTGGATTGCAAAGCATTCCATGGTTGGTAAAGCACATATGCTGGCTTAAAGGAGATTATGAAGTGGGTTACTTTTTTTTTTTGTTAGGTCAGTTACTAGTCTTTTGTTTAGAGTTTTCCACAAAATTTGCGTTAGTAAATCAGCCACTTAAGGTTTTAGGCTCTCCCTTCATTTTTACACCATCTGTCACTATGTAAGAACATGTGGCATTATTAAAGAAACATGCATATGGAAACTTCTATATATGCTTCTCGTGCTCACTGAAGAAAACGTGCTAGAGAAGAAGCCTTGCCTTTTGAGCAGTTTTTCACTGCTCATAAAACTCTCCATCTAAACTCCCTCAAATGTCCTTTTGTTGTGGCCTACAGCATCACATTTCAGCTTTGCATTGCAACATAGCTGTCAGCTTGTTATAATATACAGGAACCGGAGTGGTGGTTTTGACTTTCTCTCTCTCTGCATCTCCCTGTCTTTTACATTATCTCCCTCACTGCTTCTGCTCATGTCTCTCCCTTTTCTTGCCTATTCAGCTTCTCCACAGGCTAAATCCTGATCCCCCATCTCTTGCTTTCTCCCCATTTCTTCTCTCCATACATTCCTGAAGCTATTCTGCAGAATCTCTGCCAGGAGCCCTTCTCCTCAGTGCTATAGGAGGGAAGGACAGAACGATGAAGGAAAAAAGAGCCATAACACAAAATGGCAAAGAAGTTGGATATAAGATGGAAAGGTGGACATGAAGGTCCGCTGGGAAGTGGTTGCAAAGAAAAAAAATGCATTGGTGTGAATCCTTGCTGAGGTTTAGGATGTTTCTCTTTGAGGAGAACCAGAGAGGTTAAACCGTTCTCTGAATATTTGCTATTTGGCCGTGCATGAGATGTGATCAGAAAGTTCAAAAAACCTTACCTGACATAAATTTGGCCAATCTCTCTTTCAACTTCTTCTCAGGCATCAGAGAAAACTTCCAGCATGGCTGCCATTTTTAAATATATATTGCACTCTCTAGGTCCCGTTTTGACAACTTACACCGTGCACTCTGCTGTTGCACTGTGGACCCCAAACTTACACAGATAACAAACATTATCTTTTGTTTCCAAACTGATCTGAATTTTTATGGAAGATCATTGCTGCTGATGAGAGCTGGGTCTCCGAAGGGATTCAGTGAAAAAGTCTTGAGTTCCCAAGCCTGAAGGAAGCACATTGGGTGTGGAACAAGACCCAGAGAATGCTTATCATTTTTTCAGCATTCACAGAGTTGTGCACCAATAATTGGTTCCTCGGGGTGAGACTGTCAACACAGAGTTTTACTGTATTGTCCTGAGGCATTTGGGGGAAACATTCAGAGGAAATGGTCTGAACTGTCGTGCATGTCAGTGTGCCATTATGTGCCAGCACAGAACACATTGAAAATGCAGGAGTTCTTTGGACTTACCACACAATATTTGCTCACCGCTTGCCCCTGCTCTCCATATTTACCTTGCCATGATTTCATCCACTTCTGGAGATTTAAATCACATTGGAGGATCCAGCAGGCCACTCAGAGGCACAAGCCAAGAGGTAACCTGACAGGACATGGCAACTGTGCTGGAAATGGTACAGACTTTCGCAAAACTTGAATGGGGGATCATCATTATCCAAACGAGGTAAGGTTGCTGAGTTTAAGAAGTCCATTTCCAAAACTTCCAAATCATATAGAATGAATTTACAGCAGATGGGCATTTTTTGACTTTGTACAGTATTAAATTGAACTAGAGAACTCACTATCATTGTACTGGTTGTGTATTTTGTCACCGAGGACTCGAAAAGCAAAGAAAAGCAAAGAAAATAATTTTTATCAGTTAATAGAATCATTGGCAGTTCTGTATCATCTGTCATACAGAGAAATAGATTCAGATAAAAATATAAACTTCTCATAAAAAATGTAAAAAAAATAAAATAAAAAAAAAAGAATTAAAAAAGTATTCAAATTTTGTGCCTCTGTCTCCTTCCTCGCATCAAATCTACCGTTCTTCACAAATCCAGAGATCTGCTTTTTTCATTGCGCTGCTAATATGTAATTCAACCAATGCCCTGGGGAATTTCTAGCTAGTATCCAAAGACAGTCATACATGCCGGGGGATACTCCAGGATCCCAATAAAGACTCCATGCACTTGATGTGTATTGAATGCCCTTGCACTGACCTTTGGTGATTATTGCATGGTGCAGAAAAGGCTAGGAAGATGCAGACTGGAAGTTCAGATAAAGTGTAATAGCTCTGCTGTCATTTGGTAAAAGGTCTGACACTTTCACACCTCTAATGGAAATGCCTAACCCAAGGAAAATGACGTACAGCTACACAATACAGTACATATTATCGATGGATAACTAGAAAACGTAGGCGTTTACTCACTCTGTGGAAATTTTGGAGGGTTGTCGTTGACATCTGTGAGAGTGATTTTAACTTCTGTGGTCCCTGACAGCCCTCCCATGTGACCACCCATGTCTTTGGCCTGGATGACGACATCGTACTCCTGGCGGGCCTCACGGTCCATGTTTGGCAAGGCAGTACGAATTATACCTGAGCAGACAGAGTGGTAATATGACATTAATGCTAAAATAATGCCTTCTTTTAGCCATTCTGGAGAACAAAGCCACTGGAAGCTTGTGGGTGAGGTTTTATGGATTTTTGAATGATGAAAAAAACAGCAGATGTCTGCATATCTACTCTTGTGTTGGATATGCTACTACATTCGTGTTTTGTCACACCATGTACATCATGTGCATTTTACATGATGTCATTACAAATTATTAAGAATTACAATAAGGAATTGTATACCTGTTGAAATTAATAAATGAGAATGTTAAACAAATCCCACTTTGAAAACACTATCATTGCTAAGTAAAAACTACCAATTTACAACGAATTTATTCCAAGATACTTCATTTTGTAAGAGAACGCATCATCACTCATCATTTAAATAAATAAGAACTCTAGTAGAACATTTGTGAAGTCTTATTTTTATCTATTTCAAGCCCCAGTGATTTTTCTCTGTTTAATTCATCACCCACTACTCTCTTTCCATCTCTCTCTTTCTTTCTGCACATGTCTAGCTGCAGTGTCAGAGAGGCTTTCTGCTGTCATATTATGCCAAAAGTGTGTGCGTATGTCTGTGACAGCATGGAAAGCTGATAATCTCCAAACCAATTAGAAATGTGAGCTATGGATTTGAGCCAGTCAAATACCCAACACTGGTTTGATTAGCCAGATTTACTCTGCCCAAATCTCTCTGCCTCTCTGTGCCCTAACCACTCTCTTTCCATGAACTATCTCTCTGTAAACCAATTTCTCTCTCCTTCTCTACCCTAACCTCTCACTTTCAGTTCTTCTTCACTCTCTCTGACCTAGCACAGCTCAGTGTTTGCCCTAACCTCTTTCCTTACATCCAATTTCTTCTTTTAATGCAAACCCAAATATTAGGCCTCAGCTCTGCAGGGACCAAAGCTGAATGTCCGCTGGGGACCTCTTTCTACAGCTTGCCTTCTTTTCCTCACCAATTTCATTGGAAAGGATGTCTTGTTACACAATCCCTCTAGCACAGAGTTCTTGGCTTTTTTACATTAAGAGCAGTAGAAGATGGAAATGTGGAAGAATAAAAAAAAAAGTTTTGAGTTTGGTTTTTGCAGCAGTTTTGATGAGATGCCTGGCAGACGGCACTACAATATTAGAGTTTAAAGTCAATTGCATTGATTATTTTTCCTAATTAATTATATTCAATTTAAAATTTTGTGACTGTTAAAATTTGTTCACTGTTTGTAGCGGTCTTAATTCCTATTGATTTGGCAGTTGTGTCCCTCCCACGTCCTAACTCCAGGTGATACAAAAACACCGTGCAGAGAAATAAAAGGAAAACGCATTGTTGTATCGTCCATGACAAGCTGTTTTTGTAGCTGATCTTAGACCTGTGTGCATACTACATCACTGTAACATCAAGGCCTTTAAGCCATTGTGTTTTGTTGTGTTGCAGACAATTATAAGCCTAGTTCAGGGTTTTGTTTGCAGCCTTACCTGTCTGAGGCTCCACAGAAAAATAGGGTTGTCCTTGCAGTATGCTGTACACCAGTCTGGCACTGTTGCCGTAGGTGGGGTCATCAGCATCTGTAGCTGTCACCTGCAACACTGACGTACCTACAGGACAGAAACACAGACATGACAAAAAAGTCAGGAGGAGATAGCTCTACCTTAGTGATTCGGTTCAGGAATGGTTTGACAAACAAGCTTGTCACAAAAATGTGCGCCGATTCACCTGCCTGCACCAGCCGGATGGGAAAGGGAATGAAAAACACTCTCCTGTCTCTCAGACACTGCGGCTGAACGGGCTCCTGTGGGGCTGGTCTCCACTATTATTTCTCTACATTTCATCATTGTCTGGTGGAAACATCCAGTCTCCAATTTTGGTGATTTTCATGTTTTAAATAAAACAGCATTTCCTCCGTGCTCTGACAGAGTTCAACAACCCCATGGATTTATGCAAACCTTTCAAAACTCTTTGGATAATCTGAAAAATGCATGGTTGTTGAGCCCGAAACATGACAGTTTATCTTAGTTCCCTCCCCCCCAAAAAATTGACATTTCACAGATATGTTTTCACCCAAAGCATCTGCATCCAGTAAATCCCTGTTAACTCAGCTGACACAGTTATGCTGAGCAAATAGGCCAAGTAAATTAAATTTGCAGAAGTGTGAAATACATTCTATTAACTTTGCGTTATTATTGAAGTTTTGCTTTTATGATGTAACTCAGAAAGGTGTTTCTTTTCGCTAGACCTGTGCTACTCGCTAAAGAAACGTAGTATTAAAAGTGCTTCAGACCTGTATCATTACCAGCTCTGATAAAATTAATAAATAAATAAAAATAAAAACAGGCAAATAACATGTTTGTTTTTTTTGTCGCCACCCAAGTCCAAATTTTCTTAGCTTGTGACTATAAAGTTATATTATTTTTAACTTTTTTTTTGCACTATTAAATCAGGAAAATACAGAACTGAGTCTAACTTCTTACTTTTACTTTTGTTGGTTTTAGTTTTATTTCATTTTTACATCTTTTTCTCTTTCTGTCCTTCTTCGATGGAGTGTAGCCTGTGAGATTAGTCAAGCAACTGGAGCTGCACTGCACGTACACCCAATACACCACACTTGTCACAAACCAAGCACAACTTCCCAATTTGGTGCTGTATTCAAACTCCAATATGTTTCATCTTTCCCTCTGGCATTTCAGTGCCAATACTTCCCTTCATTACCCCCTGCTGTTTCAACCCCTCCACCACCCCAGCATCCACCTGTAGGCCCCGGGGGGGATGTTCAATCATCCCTCTCCAATTTCTATGTTCTATTTGTGGGTAGTGATAAACTCAGAGCCTAGGCATCAAACTCCAACCGTAATCTGCTCCTGTGATAAATCAGTAATTTCTTTCATGAGCTTCAATATCCATGATGAATATGATTACAACCTCCTTTATTTTGCTTGAAGTAACCATGAGGGCCCACACAAGGACTCAAATATGTTTAAGAGCTTTGTATTATTTCTAGTCTTGAAAGGAAAAAAAAACTCAAAACCAACTAAAGCTCAAACTCACTCAGTTCATCTTGAGCCCAGAGGACAGAAGTAAAAGCTTTTGGTTAGCAAGATCAATCGAGAAAAAGTGAAAGTTGCAAAAGGTTACATAGGTGAAATGTTTTTTTGTTTCATTTGTTTTTCCCCATAACCAAGCAACCCTAGTAAATGTAGAAACTGTTTCTTTCAGGGACTAAAAGCTCAAAATGGCTGTTACTAAGTTCTTGCAACAGCATGAATTTGGCTGGGGTATTGGGTGCTTCACATCAATCATGTGTTATTGAATTGTTCATTTGGCTTCTTTACAGCCTTTTTTCCACTACATCTTCTATTTTAATATTTACCTTTCCAGCTGCAGCCATGTGAGCACCACTGATGCTCCATGCAAAATTAACCAGGTTCTGCATAACAGAAAACTGCAATGAAATTTTATTCAGCATGGCTTTGAATGTGGTTATAAGTACACCGTGATAAATTACCAAGAATGATAATTTGAAAGAAATTGGCTTTTCTATCCATTTTAAGTCTGATATCCATGAGGCTACATAGACCTAGTTAGTCAAATTACAGCTTTTATTTCTGTTCCACTTCTGTGGTTGTGGCTCATGGCAACTGGTGATCTCTCTTTGCCAGACTTTTGCATTCAGGTTTCAGATTATGTAGCGGATGGGTGAAAAATAGCCTAAACAGAACTCTTTCAGACTTCTTTCTGTGGAAGTCCAGTCCATTCAGGGAAGGGATTTCTTATGCTTCCACTGTTTCAAGCTTTACCACTGCCAGTGTGGTTCATTTCAGGTCAGTATCTAGAGGCTGAACACTCCAATACCACATAATTTTTGGAAAGAAAATCTTCCAAGATCAGAAGTTCTAAATAGGGAGACTCTTAAGGGGGTGGTAGAAACTCTTGCCTGTGCCAATATGGTACTAAATAATTCCCCAATTCTGCTTGTAGTTTAGCCCATCTTATAAGAAAAAAAGAGGATTTTTCAGGAGTTGAACTGATATGCACTTCTCTGTCACATTTCCTGCGTTCGCATTCAGTGATTAATATAGAAATGGTGTTGTTTAGTAGAAAAATAACGTGCAGACAAATTTTCAGTTCAACTACCAAAACTACTGCTAAATTAAAACTAAACTTTTTAGTTAGTTTAGCAAGAGGACTTTTGCCTCTTCTGAGAAAATACCTGTTAAAAGGCAAGGTTGACGTTTTTGACATAGGATTTGAAACCATTGCTCTGGTAATCAATGTCAAAACCAGGATTAAATTTGTTTAATATTTATGCATTAAGGTTGTTATTAATTAATTAATTATCTATTCTCAGACAAGAACATATTTCTGTAGCCCAGTTCTCATTCAACATTAATAAATGAAAACAATGACAGTGAAATTCTATATTATATTTATTTATCACTTTGTATTTAATTTATGTCAAAATTCATTTGTGGTTGTTTTTGTGGGGTTTGTTTGGTTTTTTTATAGTGAAGACTATGATATGTTTGCCTCAACTGAACAGTAGTTTGGGTCATCACTGGTTTTGTTTAAATGTGCTATATTAGCACAATGAAGAAGACATGACTTGAAATAGGGACAATGCCTTTTGATAGGCTTACAGATAAACCAACAAAATATTGAAAAAGTCATATTTTTAGAGAAAGTCTCCAGTCTGGGGACTTTGTATAGATAGCCAGGCTTCATAGATTTACAATGATATGGAGAAAAAAGACCTCCAAACCTGCTAAAGAACAGGTAAAGTAAAAGGTGGCCAATTGGGACTAATTGTGTTTCTTTATGTTTATCCATTATCTTTCTTTGTCACCATCCCTCACTCCTTGATGATGCTACAAATATTTTCCCAATATTGCGTGAATACGATTTAAAGTCCCCCAAATTGTATGTTTGCCAGCTGTACCGAACTTTTCTGAAGCTTTTCTGTGTCTAATATAACTTTCTTCTTACCAGCTGTAGATTTCTTAGACTTTTAAGCATTCTTTAATGTATCCCTTCCCTGTTTTCTTTGACTTTGTCTCAGTACAAAACCTTGCTTCCCCCACATTTCTCTTAATGTTTCTTTTGCTACTTACCAACATTGGACATCTCAGGCACCCTGGCATAGTACGGCCCATGTGGAAACTCAGGAGGGTTATCGTTGATGTCCTGAACTTTCACTATGAACTCTGATGGCGGCTCCAGAGGCTTATTAGTGTCTCTTGCCACAGCCTGGGCTGTTAACGTGTATTGGGCCTGCTCCTCACGGTCCAGAGTTTTTGTGGCGTGGATGTTGCCTGTCTTGTCATCAATGACAAAGATTGTTCCTGCACCTTCACCGGACAGGATGTACTTGATATTTCCATCGCCTGAGTCTACATCTGAGTGGAGCTGAAAAAATGGAGACAAAACTGAGTTTAGCTTGAATTACACGCACATATTTCAATATATGTGAAACTTGAAGAGAAAGAGAGAGAGACTAGCAGTTCCACATAAAGGCAGAAAGTCTGGTCAAAAGGCAAATTTGGAAGACACAGACTAGCTTGGCTGCCTGGCAGATGCCAGATGAGGTTGCAATTTCCCAAGTCTACAAACTAAAGGGAGCGAGTGACTGGGATAGACAGGCTGGAAATGCTGCATGTTAGATGGGCACACACTAATAAATTACTGACTTAAAATATTATTATAAAAATGAAGAATGTTCAACATTCAATTAAACTCTTGTTCTTCCCTTATAGCTCCTAGACTTTGAAATATGGTGCTCTGTAAACATCATTTGTTGTTTGTTATGAGAGCCGCTGCTCAGTTTGAGCGATGGTGTTGTTCTGGAGGAGTACCACCAATCATCTTCACCCTTGAATGAGAACATGACCTCTTTCATTTTTCTGTCTTTCTCCCACTCTCTCTTTGATAAATGCTAAAACCACATTTAAATCCTGCTGTCAGCTTGCACACCATGACTGCCACTGGAGGGCAACGTGGCTTTTAATTAAACAGTTATTCAGAGGCTAATTTTGTTTGAAGAAGGATTCTCTTTTTAAATTGCACTGTTATACTCACCCTGCCCACCAGCACTGGGTCAGGTCCAGTGTACTCCTCAATGACAAAGAACTGATTCCAGACCCATCCTCGTTTGGACCTGTGGAGTACTTGGCCTTCCTTTCCAACCTTTTGTTTGTGTCTGTGTAGCGACAAGTGACCTACAAATACAAAAACACCAGTATACATATATTTATATATATATAAACCACATCTATATTTATCCAGTTATAACCAAAACCTTTTAGTTAATTTAATTATAGTCCACAACATGTTTATTATGAATTGTAATTTCATGGTTAAATAGAAGGCCATATTCTGTATGTTATGTTGAATGTTATGTTATGTTATATTTTGGATATTTTGTTTGTTTTGTTTTTGTTGATTTTCCAGTATTTTTAGTAAGCTTAAAAGTGTGTAAGAGGGAGTAAGCAGAGTGGCCTGTTTTAGAAGTGTGGATCATTGGTTCAAATCCCAGCTGAAAAATGTGGGTGGACTGTATGAAGAACACATGCTTTAATGGGTCGATTTTTATGTGGAATCTTCGCAAGTCACTTAACCTCTTTTTGTTGTAGTGAAACTCCACAGTGGCTAGAAGGAGCAGTCTGTGGTTGCACTGAGCAGTAGCAATGTTTGAAGATGTGGAAGAATTACCATTAATATTTAAATCTTAAAGGGAAAATAATGAAAAAAAAAAAGATTGTTTTTGAACATAATTGCATGTTGGCAGTGTGTCTAGAGAGGGAAAATTAAGGATGTGTCCAAAAGAACTTTTCATTTTTTTCAGGCTCTTGTGAGTTTCCTTGCAGTCTTCAGCTGTTGTCTGCAATGCTCAGCATACATCTGCACACACTTCCAGCACCTGAGATGGTGATATATAACCAAAACAATAGCATAATACTCTTAAGGATGTTTTGGTTAGTGTGGATAATCTGACTGTTAGCTTTATGTTTGCGCTCAAGGCCAGGGCCTTCTGATTATTGTAAAGTTGAGTCAGAATTGCAAGTTTTTAGATAATGAAACTCAGCTGACTTTATAGGCCTTGCATTTTTATTCTCTTCTTACTTTCTCTGCTTACCTTTACTCATATTTAATACAGCTGAATTCAAATAAACCTGATCCTATTTGCATATTTTTCAGATTCTGTTGACAGATAACAGAGCAAGTATGAAATAGTGACTGAAATGCACCCCATTATACCTAAGCTATTTCCAAGCTGCTGTTCTGCACTGCTAGAATGCTGATTTTATAACAACCTTGTCATTTGACAGATTCACCAGGCACATTAGTTTAAGACAATAACTACTGTTTGCTGTGATTTAGGAGGAACTTACATGCAAAATAAGTTACTCAGATTGAATGTTAGAAGCGTCAGAATGTCTTTCTTTTTTCTTTTTTTCTTCTTCTAAGACACTTTTTCATGTCTACATCAACTGCCATGCAGTCCTGCCTTGTTGTGGAAGGGACAGCAGTACTAAATTTGCATTTAAAGCTACAGACTGTGAAACTGTTAATTTGGAATAAGGCTGAAATCAGGTATATACTTGACAGAGTACCTAATTGGTTTGTATTCTGAGCTAAAACACAAAATGTTTTGGGGGTAATGTGTTATATATTAGCTTGATGAAATGGGTTTAATATGATATTTAATGATACATTAACAACAAGGCATAACTTGATAGATCACATATTTTGGGCTGAATCTACTGAGGATCATCTCGCTGGATGACCCGGTTATACAAAATATTTAGAAAGAAGCTCAGTGCAAACTTTAAATGTAGTGAGTTCTCAAATCCCTCACGTGATTATAACAGTTACATTTATAAAAAGGAATTATTTCTGTAACAATTGCAGTACCAAGACTGCCAAGACTTTGCAATGCCGCATGAAGAAATTCACAAAAGGTAAAAATCTGACAGATCTAATTGATCATTTTAAAATATGAAACTAACACAACCTCTGAAAAGATAAGCAAAATGTTGTTTTTCGGATGTTCACAGTTATGAATTTATGCTGCAAGATTAAATTGAAGCATTGCTTTGTCATACCTGGATGTCTGTGTCTGTGTCCCCTTTGATCCAAGGAAGCATTTCCTTTCCGAGTTCCTAATGCAACGCTACAAAGTGCAGAAACTCCCAGCAACACCAGGAAGACCCTCAGTAGCCCGAGGCCCTGCCGCTTCATCATCAGCATTGCCATCTTGCCGAACCTTTGAAACTGTACACTTTGCTCCGCCCCCTACTTTCTGATTCCTCTCAGTGGAGCTCTGCTCCCACTGAGGTGGTATCTTGCTTTTTTTAACCAAAATGTTGTTGATGAGCTTCCTAGTTCATTAGCTGAAATGGGGCCTGTTGTAGATACTCATCACCAGCTTGCCACGTCACTGCCTTTCTTCGTTTAGCTTTTCTGCCTTCTTTTTCTCCTCTCACAATTTGTGTTGTCTTATTCTTCTTGTCAAACAGCCTGAAAGAGAGTGAAAGGAAAGCAGGTTTGGTCAGTGACACAAAAATAGTCAAAACAAACAAACAAACAATATATTTGCAGGCAAATATGGTTTGATGGTTTATTAAAATTCATGATTCCCAAACGGATACATTTCAATCAGACTAAATGCTCAGGTAAAACCTGGTCACTATTGACAGCTCTTTTGGATGCACTGAAAGCATCATGTCATTTAATAGATCATATCTATTAAAAAGCACACAGGTGATGACTCAACTATGTCTGTAGGAATGATAAATTTTTTGATTTGTCCATCTGTAGTGGTGAGCTGTGAAGCAAACTGCTTTGTCATTACAAGAAAAGACTCGATGGATGTCAGCAGAAAGCACTGGCTGTAGTTTTAAAAAGAAATCTGTGGATATGAGAATGTTGCACAGTAGATTTAATAAGAGCAATGAAAAAATGTATTCAATCTAGACTAGAGAGGACTGGATCTGCAGTGAAGCATCATAGGTTTTGCTCTGCTGCATTTCTTAATATCTGATTTAACCATAATATATGAAAATATAGTTTATGTCTATCACTTTATTACACCAACAAACCAAAAGTTGAACTAATATGTGATGGATTCAACTCAATTCCATTCATTTTTTATATATAGCCCTACAATAGACAGGTAGATTTTATCTGCAAAGATAAGTGAAAGTGTTTGTTAAAAAAAAGAACCGAACCACTCTACTTTTACTTGTGCTTCTATGCCATTACAAGAAAAGCTGGAGCCACTAGAATGCAAGAGGCAAATGTCATTTTAAGCAACCAATTAGCACAGACGATAAATACAGCAGCTTTTTATCTGCTGTCTTCAGTTTGTTTTATGATGTTCTGTTCATGACAGAAGAGAGAAGGCAGTCTTTGAAGGTAAAACAATGAGAAAAAAAAGGTCAAACAAAAGACAACAAAGTTTACCGCATTACTCAAGTGCAAATGTGCAAACAAGTGTGTCTAATTATTCTTCACTTAAGAAAATAATATCACTGAACTGAACCACAGTAACACTGCTATTTTCCTAGCCAGTGGTTATATATTGATGCGCCATTTGCACCAACATGAGTGAGTCACCTGGCACACTTGAGAGGTGATTTGTGATGCAATTGCACATCGTCCGTGCAGCGATGCACGTAGGCCTACTACTGCCTACTACTGTACCAGTGCAGTACCAGTACCAGTTAGACTTTAAAGTAACTGAACTAGAGGTGCTAGTAATCTTTTAATTCTAATTGTAAATTCCATACTGTGCTTCTTATTTTTC
The DNA here is from genome assembly GCF_036321145.2 of Pelmatolapia mariae. Taxonomy (NCBI): domain Eukaryota; kingdom Metazoa; phylum Chordata; class Actinopteri; order Cichliformes; family Cichlidae; genus Pelmatolapia; species Pelmatolapia mariae. The sequence goes on along the minus strand of NC_086238.1, from coordinate 644,859 downwards.
TTGGCATGGACCAATTGAGCAACATTTGTATTTGCATATGTGAATGTGTTTGTGTGTGGGTGTTTAATATTCAATAGATCAGTAGATGAGAAAATTCCCCCAGGGCTCATTGGCTCATGCTGACCACATGACCAGCCAACCAGGAAGTGTTGACAGTTAATCCCATACCGGCTCATCATCTGGCTAATTATCCTCGAGTCCTCTGATTGATGCACATATCTGTGTGTGGGTGTGTATGTATGTGTGTTTGTGTCTGTCTTTCATTTATTTGTAAAAGCCTCGGAGCTGTTTTTCTTTCACAGCTGCAAAGAATGGTGCCTTGATAAAAACATATCTGTGACTAAACTTGTGAAAATAAGGAATAATTTTTCGGAAAATTCTTTAAGCTGAAAAATTGCCTGATAATTGCCTGAAAAAATTCTTAATTGTACAGTTATAGTAATAAATAGCTGTAAAATCGAAATAAATAATGGTTGTTGACATCTTGTATTTAATAGAGAATACGTTAAAACTTTAAAAACAGCAAAACAACAACAAAAACCCCGTAAATTATGAACTGTCGTTTGCACTTGTTGTGCAACGAGCTGACACCTGCTATGCAGAATATATTAACAGGACCTCAAACTGTCATTGATGTGTCAAATTAAGTGTCAGCTTTATTTAACAAGTAAAAATAAATCAAGTCCAAAATAAATTGCTTTCCCCAGTATCCCAGTTCCCTGCTACAAGTCCTCTGTTATTTTTCTGAATAACTGTCAGATGCGTGTCAGGTCAAACACAAGAAAAAAATAACAGACTAGATTGATAGCAGCAGACAGAGTGACAGCTCAGGAATGATCAGTGTGTATGCAAGCATGATATTGTGTGGTTTGCTTGGTGACAAATGAGTGACCCCACTGTCAAATTCAAACAAAGCACCTTTAAAAATACATATTTTTTTGCAGCTTTTCTCTCTGTTTATTTAGTTTTTATTTATATAGTGAGTTCAGATGAGTTTGTTAGAGCACCCCTTCAAATTAACTGAAAAATCATATCGATATCTTGCAAAGCTGTGGAGCTTCATAAAGTAGGTTCTTACCTTACTAAAACTTTCTCTCCATCTATTCAGATACGTTGAGATCTGTTACTCTCCTTCTTAGCCATTAGCTAGTGGTAGAAAGAAACAATATCTTTGACAAATTCCAGTCTGCACTGAAACAGCATTATTAAATTACGAATGACACTGGTCTCATATTGCTGTCATCATACTTATCTTACAGACACTTAGAAATTCATATAAACCCATGTATGTCCTCCTCTGCACCCCTTGTAGGTGGAGTCCCCCAGGGATCTATCCTTGGACCAGTTCTGTTCTCACTATATTAGTTATCCCTGAGCCACCTGCTTGATAGTTTCAAAGGCATATTATTACTATGCTAATGACACACGGCTGTAATTTTCAGTTGAGCCTAATGACCTCAACAGCCTTCCCTACCTTAATGAATGTGCTTTCTGCCATTACTAACTGGACATCTTTAATTGCCCTTCATTGTAATTCTGGCAAAACTGAAGCTCTTCCTTTGACCCAGACAGTTTCTAAGGAGGTCAGTCAGTACTTTTACCCCCTCACGTGCATTGGAAGTCATCGGCTAAGACCCTATGTGTCTTGGCCGATATTTGAAATTTGAACCTGAAATTTCATCAAGTATTGTTTCTTTCTTTTAAGAAACTTTGCAACTTTGGTTATTTTAATGTATTTTTCAGTCATCCCTTGACCATTTTCAGTTAGTCCAGAATGGACAGACTGCTAACAAAAATTAGCCAGTGTACACATATTACACCTCTTCCTGGTGTGCTTCAATGGCTTTCTGTAAAAATCAGAATCCATTTTAAAGTTGTATTCATAACATATAAAGCCCTATGTGGATAGGCCTGGGATACGAATCAGGGCTACTGAAACCTTATAACAGCAGTTGACCTCCCAGAAGAGCTCATCAAGGTCTTTTAATTGTTCCATGATCTTATTTTTAAACCAGAAGTTCTTCCGTGTTTGAGGTTGCAGCACCTAAACTTTGGAACAACCTCTTAGACTTGTAGGTCGGCTAAATGTGTGGTTTGCTTTAAATGACAGCTGAAAACGTTTTATTTTAAATGCGTGCTTTTGTTGAAATGTGAAGCACTTTGTTCTTGAAAAGAAGTGCTTTATAAATAAAGTTATAATTAGTAGTAGTAGTATTTAACCAATGAAGCCCAGCTATCAGGGACAGACAGCATAGGGAAAATCAGCTCAGTGTTAGAGAAGCTGAAGCAGTTGGAAGGATGAGCTGGTACTGAAAATATGTTGCATGGTTATAAGGCCACACATTGGTAGAAACAGTACAAAACAGACGAGAAATGCATCAGAAAAGAACACGCTCCTTGCTTACTTGTTCAGGATTTTAAATCCACATTGTTTGCAGGAAAGTCTGGACACAGAAATCCTCTGAACAGTGTTTACAAAAGCTGCTCCATATGCTAACCACCTTCATCAGGAAGTTAACAATCCTGTAGAGGTGCACTCAAAAGTGTACTAAACTGTTACTCTCACACATTTTCCTGAAAACAAAATTCTCTCACTATTGATTTTTAGTAATTTTTTATTGGGAATAATTTTTTTCTGTTTAAAATAATACTATTTCTTAAAATAAAACCCAAACCGTTCTTGAAGATTTGGAGCGCCAGTCTATTTAAAAATTAGATCAACTTCACAATTTATTGAATTTATATAATACTGCATGGCCGTACCTTCTATGACTCATATTCTTTTGCTGTTTTCTTAAGTTTTCCGATATCTCAAATGGCTGACGGAGCGAGACACAGAGAGAAAGCGAGAGAAGCAGAAAACGCAGTGCTGAAACAGACAGTGATAATGACTCCCCAGGGCAAGCATGCCTTTTGGCCAGACCGTTTCCTGTGTCTAGAATACATGACTCAAGAGTCACGTTAGAATAGTGAACAGCATACTTGAGTTTGTGTGTGTTTGTATATGTGTGTGTGAATGCATATGCGCCGTTCCCTTGGGGTTTGTAGAGATGCTGTTAATCCATGAGTCAAGTGTTTGAGTAGGCTACTGTGATTCATTGGTTAACATGAGAGCGTAGCTCCACACACTGTGTATGTGTGTGTGTTTGTGTGAGTGTGTTGAATGTGTCACACAGAGGTCAGAGCATAGGGTTAAAATAAATCAATGTGACATGCCCTGGGTAGACATGTCCTCACTCAACGAGGGGGGGGGGGGGGGGGGGGGGTGGGGGTGTATTTGCCTGTTTGAGAGTCTGAATATGTCTTTAAAGATGTTTGTATTTATATCTAATGGTGTGCTGTGAATGTGCATCTATGTATGTGACTGTCTGTGATTATGCAATCTTATTCATGTGGGCTGTTATGACTGAAAACCCCAAAGTGTGTTTACCATTTCTTTTCTTATAGTGACTAAAGTGAGCGCCGAGACAAACAGAATAAGTTCAGCGGTCTGCTTAGATTTTGCTCTTCTGATATTGACTTTTTGAAGTTTGACTTGGTTCATTAATATTTATATTTCTTTACTTTTAACCAGAATTCATTATAATATGGAACACACTGTGTGACGATTAGGAGTCAAATTCTTTAAGACTGAGATTTTGGGTCTTTTGTAGAAGTAGATGTTGAATAAAAAGTGTTTTTTCCCTCTCGCTCTCTATTGCCGTGCTCACAGGTTGTTTCTCATGCTGTGTCTCTTTAGTCAGAGTAGCTGTAATGGCTGCCCTACTGGAATCACAGCTAGTACCTCCAGAACTGAAGCGAGGCACAAAAGAGATTTCCACCAAGTAAACAGCTGAAAGGAGACAATTACTCCACAGTAATAAACGTAAAGCAGTACTTTAAGCAGTCAGTGCTGAAATCTTTAGTAACTAAGTAAATAAATAAATGAAAGCTCATTACTTTATCGAGTCATTGGAAAGCTTTACTCCTTTGTTGGACATTGATAAGTAAAAATGGAAACATAAACCGGGACAAATACACAATTTCATTAAACATTTCCCCAAAACAAACCTTTCAGCCGCTGTAATTAATCACTGTATTGCTGTGTTAGACACAGGAGACTTGCCTTTGTAATGTCACCATTAAATAAAACCCGAGTATGTACTTCTTTTTCTCTCTGTCACTGCCTCTTCCTCTCTCCTCACACTCCCTGTGTCATTGTTTCTCTGCACTGTGCTTCCAGTGCTTTCCCTCCTTTGTAAGCCAAACCTCGACAGCAGCCATTAAAAGAACACTGGAAAACGTCTGTGAAGTATAGGGGAGGGGAAAAAATAGTCTTGACCCCACTTTTTTTCTCCTCTGTCTTCTCAAACTTTCCCTCACTGCTTTTCTCTCTAAGGGTCAGTGACAATAAAGGTGATTCATTCGTGTATGAAGGTGTATATACACCTCTCTCTAGCGTAGCGCACGGTTTGTGATTGTGCATGTAACTGACAGTGTGGGTCTTTTCTCGCCTTTTCCTCCGTGTCTCCACATATTGCCTGTGCTGGGAAGGTGTAGGCAAACAATGGTCTCACTGTGCCTCGTGTGAAAAACGTGAACAAAAGGAATAAGACATACATGAGGAATGAAGGAGAAGGAATGAGATAGGTTTATATGTGCTGTATTTTTTCCCCTTTGCGGCAGCTTCCCTTTTCACATTGGGCAAAGCCTTTCAGCGTGGTTTTGAAAATCAAAAGCCGTCTGAATCATCGAAGAAAGAAAAAAGAAAAGACGCACAGTCAGGCATTTTTTAATTATTATCTTTGCATGTAAAGACAATGGATGTTGACTGTGACAAACTCTGTTGGCATGATGTTTGAAGTTTTAGCACATTTTAGCTGCAATGACTTGTGCAACTTCTATGTAATCCAGATGCAGACACGCATTCGTAAAGTTGCTGTTTTGGACTGACCTCGGTCAACAGCGGCCATCCCCGAGCTATGACACTAAAGGATTATGTCTGAATTAGCTAAGTAGCCGGCATGAAACAGAAGTGGATGCAGAATGTGCTGCTTGCTCCCACATCACAGCCCGAAGGCGACATTTGTCCCTTTTGTGTTCTCACAGATACTGTGTCATTGTTAGTTCTTGCCTTGTCGGTGTCATTCGCCATGGTGTTTAGCCTCCTGACAGAAAACAAGGTGGAGTCACAGCAGAAAACTGTGTCACCTCATTGCTTTAAACTAGAATATTTTTTTGATAAAGTCAAACCAACATCTCTTAATTGTTTTACATTTGAATCATTTTAGGTTCACACAGTTTTTGCCCCGCTTGATTGGATAGTTAACTGTGACATCTGTGTTATAGATATGACGAACAATGCAACTTCACCCCGATGTGTCATCATTGCACCATGTAAATTAACATTTAAGGTCGTGCCTGAGGAGGTCCACTCAAGGACACCACAAAAATACAACAGTTGACTGTTGCCAAAACCAAACTATAACCACTGGACCCCTCTGTAACCCTGCACGCTATTCGAACCAGATGTGATACATTTTTTTCCACATATATGCTGGGTTGTGAAAGGGGGTCAAGGGAGGTTTAAAAAGAGATTTTCTCTTACTGTAAAAATCCACTCCTACTCTCCCATACAAATCAATCCCTTCACTGTGCTGTGGCAGACATAAAGCTTTGGACTGTAAAGTTTTTTTTCCTCCTTCTTTCTTTTTTTGTTGTAAAGTCTGGCTCCTTGAAGTGACATATTCAACAAGGAGAGATTTGATAAGACGAAGTATAGATGAGATGAAACAGGACAGAGCAGGAGAAAGGCGGGAGACGGAGAGAGAAAAACAGCTAACAGAAATAAACAGGGCTTGTGTTTGAGTCCAACTGTCGTTTGAATTTTACACAAACTTTTGAGATGCTGCAAATATTTAACCCTGTTATTATTATTTTCCCCCAAAATGTGCAATACATTACTTAGACTACAAAGTGTGATTATATGGAAACTGCAGATTACTGAGTGAGAGCCAAAGAGGTGAGCGCACAGAAAGCTAAAAGGTACAAAGACAGAGAGTCAGTGTATTAAAGTTCACTTTGGGGATCTTATTTCGGTTACCGGGTCTTTGTGGTCTGTTAAAAGCTTAAAAACAGAGCGGTGCTGAAAACAGACACCCAGCGTTTAGCTCACACCACGAAACCTGAGGCTTAATTGCCTTTCAATTAGAGGAACTAATAGGTGTGCATGTGTGTGTATGTGTGTGGTGAGGCAATTACAAAGAAAGAGCTCCAAAGCTTTCTCAGCATTCACGAAAATAGGTATTAATGAGAGGCTAACAACTCTCTCTCTCACTCACACACACACACACACACACACACACACACACACACACACACACACACACACACACACACACAGAGGACGCAGTCTTCGCTTTGAGTGTGTGTCTCCTTGTGCATGTGTATGTGTAGAGGCTGCTGATTTCTATTAAGCCATTAGTGAGATTCAAGTGCTAATTACCACCCACAAGAGCCCACGTTTGCCATTTTCACACATGTGCATACGCACGCACTTGCTTTATGTACAGATCTTTAAAATCTTTAATCAACCACATTTCAACATCATTAATATCAAATTACTTGGAAAAGAATGAAGTAATGACTGTCCCGGCCCTATTTGAGATCCACAACGTGGATTTCTAAATTATATGCATTAGCTAATTGAATCATTATGTAATGGTGTTATGGTGCAGTTTATGTGATGCTTTCTTAACGCTTCTGCTTCATGAGACATTTGGCTTTAACAGAAAAGACTGGGAAGAGAATGAAAGACATCAATCAAAGACCGACAATTTGGATTTGATCTTGTGTGGCTTTTAACGAGCGAGCGGCACACAACACAAAGACCGAGCGTAAGACGCATGGAATGCTGCACAGACCACAATCCCTGACGCTGATAATTCCACAGTTAGAGGTGCGTGACACAGCGGAAAAACAAGCATCAATGCACCGCTAGTAGATTTGGTAAGGATAAACATTAGTCTCAACCAAATCCTGTCACCTGGTATCCATCTCTCTGAAGCTAATGTGCTTCTTGTCATGGAGCTTTGATAGGTTTTTGATGGAGAGAACAGTCTGCAGAGGTTCAATTTCCACAGTGAAGCAGATCTGTTTCCTCTTGGAAGACAAAAACATCTTCCGCAAGGACACTGATGCCATCGTTGGGAAAGAGCTGAGTCACACAATGAATATGGGCTCATTTTGCTTTGAAGGAATTAAACAGTGTGGCTCTTGGGGAGCAGCTTGTAAGAAAAGGTCAATGATCTGAGGAAAAGATTAGTAATATGCGTTTTTCTTGTTCTTGTTTGCTCTGGTATTGCTCCAGGAAGCAAGAAGTTATAATATGCAATCACTTCTTTGTACCAGAGTGATTAAAAAGCCTTGTAAACTGTCCACTTCTGCCATTTCTTGTTCTTGTCAGCTGTGCTTTGGCTTGATCTTTATTTTTTTGTGAACTCTTCCCACGATCCTTGTGTCTGTGTAGTCAGAAAGCCATGCAAACGACACCAGAGCAGGACCATAAATTCAGCCACAGGCAGAGAGAAACCTGTTACCAATCTTCATCATCATTTGAAGATACAACAGCCAAAGTGTCCAATCATTGCTTTATGGCTCCCAATAACACTTCTGCACCGGATGTCAGTAACAGGTTTATAGGGGTACAGCTGAGTCATATCTTAGTTTAGACCAATTATAGAGAAACATATTTTCGATGTGCAGACTTCTGAACGGTAGGTTGTTGTTGTTTCATCCTGTCTGTGTCTGTTTAGCTTTAAAAATGTAGAGAGCTCGTAATACTCGTAATATAGAAAGACATGGATCCACTTACTTTGTTGGCATACTCTGTGTTTTGACAGTTAGCAGTAGCACAGTTATGTTTATTTAATTAATACAATTAACTGAACTTAGAGGAATACATTGGAAGCTATACAACTGGCACAACAGCTAAGTCATGGTAGCGTGTGTTAATTTCAAGAATGAAATGAACAAAGCTGAAAATAAAGAAGAAAAACAATGTGCTGACAGCTCTGACATTTATATATTTTTGTTAATTTTTGCATTCAGCTAGCTAGCATCTAATTAAGTCTGATTCACATCCACAGCTAATTTATTCTGTCAAAAGTATTTTATTTCATAAAGATAACACTCAGTTTACATGAAAACATTTTTGTTTTGATTAGCATCCTCGTTCACTCCTTATCGTGTTAATTTGAAAATGATTATAAATCACGTGCAATCACAACATGTTTTCTGTGATGAGCGAAAGGTTGCGTTTTACATCGCTTAGACGTCATGTTCTGTGCATTTAAACATACTCTGTTCTCTGCTGCTTTAAATCACTTGATTCATCCCTATCACGACAGCTGCCTTGTAGTTTCATAACCTGTGTTCATCAAGAGATAAACTGATTGCAACATACAACGAGAATTTCTCTCCCAAAGAGTTGATTGTGGTACCAATACAATTCTATTTTTTATTTAGTTAGAAACAATCTTGTACTTTAAATACTGAATTCATAGTTTTTGGGCACAGTGTAACAACAGCTGCTGCTGCTGCTGCTGTCGACATCTTGCTTTTATAAAACAAGACAACAAATTTATAGAAGAAGAAATCATAACGGCAACATAAACAAAGGCGATAATGGGGTGAATGTTTCAGCAGGGTGCGTCACTCTGTTGTTCCTGATTTGGCCTTTAATTTCATAAGGAAATCCTTCAGGGTGAAAAGAAGTTAATGACTCAACCAATCAACTCTCTCTGCTCTTCCAAATGAGCAACCAGAATAGACAGTAAAACAACAGGCGAGCTGATGAGATGCAGTTAAGCTCGAGGCAAGACAATGCAGTTCCAATTAGCTTGCTGACCACTCTTTATTGGCTATTGGTTTGTATGGGAATGCCCTCTTCAGGCTTTAACTTTGTGTCCGAGTCCTTTTATTTCTGACAGTGGGACTGTCTGTAAATACCTTGCAGTGACAACTGTGTTCCAATTGTCTTGGTAATCACTTAAACATAAATCCTTATGAATGTGGTTGAGAAATTCATCTTTAATTAAACAACAATCAAATTCTTCCTCTCTATCTCGCCCTGTCCTTCTTTCGCTCTGCTATTGTTTCTTATTGTTTTTCTTTCTATATTTTCCTCTGCTTCGGCTCACTACATCTGTCCCTTTTATTCCTTTCCCGTTTCAATTTTCTGTCACAGTCCAGTAGGATCCATTGTAGCAAAATATAGCTTTGCAATACAGCTCCAGAATGACACTGTAATTACTGCAGTAGACTTAAAAATGTACTCAGCCACAAAACATGAGCAGAGCCTCACAGGTTTGCTTCATTTTCATTCTTGTTTATCCAGTTTTTTCTTTTATCTCTCACTCGGGAAAATGGCTCCTCAGATGCAGCCAGATATTTCTCTCACACTGCTATCAAACAGCCCCATTATTGTTTGCTATGTACACGCTCACATATGGTTTAAGAGATTGAAGTACTTCAAAAACAAGTCATTGAGGACATCTGTAGAGGTTTAGAGTTCACAGTCAGACACAATCTACATCACAAGAGATTCATGACACTGTCACTGTATCCTTTAATCAGAGAGCTAGGCAAAGATAAGACAGATGAGTGTAATGGCGGGGTGGGGGTGGGGTGGGGTCATGTCAAGTCTAACACAGAAAGAAAAAGGGACTAGTCAAGAAAAGATTCTACTCATTGTAAGAATAGAAATACAAAATTACACAGTTGCTGGAATAGAAATGGAAAAGGGAGTAAACTTTGAGGAATGCGTAAAAAAAAAAAAAAAGCAAGCAAAACTGAAACTTTGTGCCTCTCACTCTATCTGACTCGGTTTCTTTGTGTGTGTGTGGTTTCTTTTCTCCCCCCCACTAAATGAGGAGGAGAAAGAGAGACAGGGCAGGAAACGGTGGCGTCTGGAATCGATTTGAGGCTAAAGGAAAAATAAAATACTTTGGATTCTTAAAGGCTTGAGGAGCAGGGACAGATGACCGCAAAGAAATGAAGAAAGGTAGGAGAGAGAGAAGAGGCCACATAACCACAAGTTTAAAAAAAAAACCCAACATAAAATAAGGGGATACAAAGCTAGCATAAAGGATTTAGACCACTGCAAAAGATCTGTGAGCTCACCATAAGTATAGTGGAAGAAAAACTTGTGTTGTGTCTTTAAAGCACAATAACACAAAGAGTTATACAAGACATTTGGAGAACTGTGATTTACACTCATGCCTCCCAAAAAGTTGATTCTGTTCAGTGAAAGAAACGTTTCTCACTCTTCCAAGTGACTTCTTCAACAAATCTCCAACTTTGACAAGTTGGTGGTAGTGATAGAGTGCGAGCGAGTCGAAAAGAATGGGTATGTCCTAGGGTCTGTCACAGACTCCCGCAGCTGAGAAAGAAACATTAAAGGGTAAAATTGCTTCCGATATTAAGGAAACAGTAGAGGAAATATTTTATATGCACACACATGTTTAGGACACGGTATATAACTTGTGTGAAGGGAGTGAGGGTGAAGGTTGAATGGGAGAGACTGCGAGTAACCTGAGACATTGCTGCAGTGCCTTGAGATTCACTTTAAAACCTATTTCACACTACAGCTGTAAAACTGTTTATTTTCTATCCAATTTCAACAGCAGTGTGTAAGCATCCAGCTCTTTACTGTGACAGCTTCTGTGATCCACACACATGCTGAGGTTTGTTTTGTGACAGGAGGATACAAACCGAGCTGAACAGGTGACAATGCAAAATGGAAAATAATAAACAATAATGATGAAATTTAAGGTAATCTTAAAGATAACTGTGAGCACATGTCTTTGCAATAACTACTCTGCAATATTCCCATATGGAAAAGATATATATAAATCTTATAAAGTTTGTATCTGTCTTATGTGAAACTTGTATGAAAAGCATACAAGAGTGAAAACAGATATAAGATCCCTAGAAAAATTATATAAATGAAACTTGTATGTTTTGGATACTTACTAAAACAATATATGAAAGTGGCCACTTTCACGAGTAAATCATAAGCCTTATATGATTCACTATATGAAGTAGGCCACATCTGACGCAAGTCTTTTATAAGTGTTTTCTATTTCTATTCCATGTGGGTTACTTTGAGTATCTATAATGCATAATTTCATAGTTTCTGTTCCTATATTTCATTTGAATTTTTCAGTAAGCAATCGTCAGTAAAGCTTGATCAATTTATTATCCAAATTTAGCTATTTGATGACCTCTTTAGATTGGTATTTATAACGGGTAATAAATCAAATTAAAAAATAAATAAAAGAGGAGACAGGAGAAACACCATTCAACCATGCAGTGAGTTTATTTCGTCCACTAGAGGGCACTCTTTACTGTTGATACATGCTTGGAATGACACAAACACAGCCATCAGCTGATCCGAGCAGAGCTGGCCAGGTCATAACTAAATAAATAAATTAATGCACATAATAATTTTAGGGAAAAATGTTTATGTTTTGTATGCCTGGAAGAAACAAATACTGGTATCGGGCTTAAAAATACTTCACTAAGTAAGGACAATCTGCTTTTTAGTAGTTTGGATAATCATTAATCATGAATAACACAATCAATGAGTTCGACTGGTAAATCTTTATAATTTTTTGAATGTGTGCTTTTAGTGATACTGCATTATAAATCAACCTTAATTTTATATGTATACAGTTGAAGCTGTAAATCGGTACACTGCAGAGGACTACTGAAGCCGCCATTAACGGATCAGCAGGAAGCTAATTTATCTTATTAACAATGCTCGTTAAAGCGACCACAGCAATGAGTGCTGTTGTGTGTTATTGGCCCCGTGCAACAGTTACACAGCTGCCAAACAGTCGCAAATGGAGAACAAAGAGGCAGGTGAAAAGAACTAATACCGGCTTCAAGTCCGCGAGAATCAAGTAGCATTATGAGGAAACAAATAATGCATAATGGTAAGAGAGAGAGAAATGAAGAGATCAACTGAAATTGCCAAGCAGTAGGGAGGAAAAAAAAAGAGGAAGAAAGAGAGCAACTGAGAGGGATTTGTGTCCAGCTAGGTTAGCCATGTGTGCTCGTGCTTTGGCAAGCTCAACGAGTGTTCCAGCATGATGAATAGAGACTAAAGATATTAGAATATGAGACAGAAAGAGAGAGATATCAAAGGGAGCCTGAGAGGATAGAAGGTGGAAATCCTCTTTTTTTCCATTCTTCCCCAAAGAGAAATGAGAGAGTTAATCCTCGGGGGCTTACATTTGTTTTTTTCCCTCTCTATCTCTCTGTATTTCTGTATCTCTGCCTCCTGACATTTTCTTTGCTCCCTCCTGATTTTCACTTTGCCTCAATCTCATTCTCTGCTTGTAGTTCTCAGCTCTGTCTCTGTTAACAATCATCCATATTTGCATCTCTTCTTCCAATCTTCCATATTCTTCTGTTGTTGAATTCCCCATTTCCCTGGATCCCTGTCTTTTTCTCTCTCATCCTTCTCTCTTCCCCTCCATCTCTCCGATTTCGTCCGGGGTTTATGGGTTTATGATGCACGGTAATCTTACCGCAAACACATTTATCTGCTCATTCTTTCTGTTTCTTCTCACTCTTTTCTTTCTTTCTTTTTTTTTTTGCTCAGTGGTGTTTTGAGATGTGTGATGATGCTTATAGGATATTTACATTCGATCTCTGCATGGTGTGCAGTGAAATGTAGTGACAGAACAAGAGAAAGAAACCGAGCAATGAAATGCAGAGCTGAACAGCTCAATGAAGAGCTGTGCAAGTTGAAACAGTTGTAAGAGAGCAGTGAATACAAATTCAGGGCACAATAACAGAGATAAATGCCAAAGCGGAGTAGAACGGAATTAAAATGAAAAGCCATCTAAGGTCTGTATGTAAGGGATCGGGAAAAATCTATTTATCTGTCATTTAAAATCTAAATCCTAAAACTATGCCTCTGTCCGTCTGCCCATCCCATTTGAGCCACACGTAATGGGTGATCTATGTTTTAAAAGCAATAAAAAAATTTTAAAAAACACGACATTTGGGTCATAAGGTATTGTTTTTTTCTCTCGTTCTCGCGGCAATCCAGTGCAGGTGGCTTTGTGATGGAAGGCTTGATTGATCAAGCCGAGCCTGTAATCTCATATTGAAGGATAACTCCATTTCTTGCATCCTTTGAGCACCTAAAAGCAATTTCCCTCTCTTCTGAAATGTCATTTTCTCCTGATATTAGATCCCTTAAGCTTCAAAATTAAACATTGTTACCTGATGCAGTGCTCCCAAAGCTTTGATGATTGCATCATCACCTGTGTCACTATTTTATAAGCAATCATCAGTTGTCTGATTTTTCTCACAAAATCACGCTGCAACAAAGAGGAACACCCCACTGCTCCTCAGTAAGAATTAGTAGGCACGCATTATTTGACCAACAAAGCTCTTTCTGTTTTTGTGTCTCAGCAAGCTCTCACACAGCCATTATTATTTCACAAGATTATAGACAAGCAGGATTCATATTTTAAGGAACATTTAAGCTTATTTTTCTTTATCGCTGAAAATGCTTAGTGGCTGAAACTGCAGAAATCACATAACAAGTCAGCTGTGTCACTGGGAAAAATGTAAGTGGGCAGAAATTTCACAAAATGAAATGAGCAATTATCCCATTTGCTGAATAAATCAAGTCACACACTCGTTTCATCATTTGTCACTTACTGTGTCATCTGAAGGGGATAAAAAGCCCTCTCACTCTGTTCTAAAGCTGAGAAAGTCTGTCTCCAGGACTTCTGATACATCTTCATCAAGCTCGTTTTCAGCCATTAAGCTGATAGTGTTATTCAGAACACTCACCAACAGTTTCCATAAAACTCAAACCAAACAAATCCACTACCAGTACTCAACTCAAACCTTCAGTATTTTACTATTTTACTGTGCACTCTGGAGCAGCTTGGATATGGATATTTGATTTTGAACTTTTAGTTCTTAGTACCAGTCAAAAGTAGATTTCAGGTGTTTACTCACTACTTACTCACATCTCAGACTGTCACTGTTGCAGCTCAGTAGATCTCGGGAATAATTTATTTGCACGCTAGCTGTTTGTGTTTTTCTGCGGGCTGGAATAGGGGTGTGCCTTTAAACTCTTCAGGTTTAGTATTTTATTGATGTGTGCTTTTCTATATCTGGTTCTCAATCGGTCAGACAGCTGGATAATCAATACTGGTAGAGGACATTAAAACTCTGCGTGTGTGTGTTTGTGTAAATCCCTGGAAAGAAATCTTCTCGTCCCTAATTCCTGCTCCTTATCTGTCCTCCCAGACCCCCATCAGTGTCACATTTTAAAGATATATGAGCCTGATAGTTAATGAGTTTTAACAGCATTTTGCAGCTCTACTTTACACTCCCGGGAATGGCTTATCAGTACTGGGTTACACCTACCGCTGACTCTATGTGTTAATTCTCTATGGGAAACTGCAGCATTTTGTACTTTTTCTGCTCACTGTGTTAACATTTATATTTTTCTCTGTTAAGAGCATAATTTGTCTAACTTGTATGGCTTCTTTTAAAAGCAATATGTTAAGACTTTCCTTCAATCACACATTTGAGCTCTTTTGAGGAAAAAGGGAAATTATACATAATAAATATTGAATTAATCAGATGTCAGATGTACAGCTTCTGGTTGTTTTTGGGTGGTAGATCCTTGTATTTGTTGGGTGACATAATTCTCTTTGAATGATCATGAGCTCATGGCTTTTAAGATCCTCCAGATAAAATGTCTATTATACACAAATGCACAACTCGTATAGCAAAAATGCTGAGAGGTGCAGTCATGAGCCCACTGGTGCACTTTGTGTATTGTAAACAGCAAATCAGATCATTACTTGATCAGAAAACTTTATAAATACATTGCGATGTAGATGTTTGGCAAAATTACACTATTGTTTTGAAGGAATTCCCACTTCAATATTTCATTTTGAGATTGTCACACTGTCACTGGACCTCATCTACAATGATGCTGTTGTAAGCATTATAGTTTTAGTTTCTGCTTGAAAAATATGCATTTGAGTCAAAGAATGCGCTTCGTGTAAACAAAGCCAAAGCATACATCAACAGCACAGACTCTCATGAGAAAGCCCAACTAATACTTGAAACTACAACGTGTCTCATTGAACCTAAAACAGTTGTGCTGACGATTGTGCAGCAGAAGTTTGCAGCTCTGCTGCCTGACAAGATTAATTCTCCCAAGCCTCAAGCCTTTGGATGAGGCAAAGCTCTGTGGCTGCACTGGCGGTAAGCTGAAATAGAGTGTAATTTAGAAACTATCTCCCCATATCATAAAAAAGCAAAACGAGTGAAGAGGGAAAATGAATGCTAGTCCTAATGTCCTGCTTTCTCTCTGTGTGAAACTGGTATGGAATGAGAAAAAAAAAAAGCAACTGAAAAAAATAGCCCAAGGCAGCCACATGCGTGGACATATAGCCATATAAAAACAGAATAAATTTGTTTTTTTCTTTTAGAAGGCATAGGCCGAGAGAGAGAGAGAGCGAGCGAGTAAAAGAGACCTGAGTGTGACCTGAGAATCTTTCAGATACACGTTTTAGTGCAATTTCAGGTTTTTTTTATTTTATAATGCTGAGGCACACATTGTGGAGAACCCTGTCAATAAATTGTCATAGTGAAGAGGTCATCTGGATATGTGTCTTCTATTATAGGAAGTGTGCTCAGATGCTGATTTAGAGGTCAAAAGGTTAAACATCCAATCAGCGCACAGCATAGCTAAAACCTTTTGAAACCAAGGCTCATAATGAGTTACGAGTAGGGCTGGGCGATATGGCCTCAAATTCATATCGCGATATAATTTGAAGCATGTACGATAACGATATATATCACGATATATTCTTTTCTTCTGTATAACGTATTTTCCACACTATAAGGCACACTTAAAATCCTTTAATTTTCTCAAAAATCGAGAGTGTGCCTTATGTATGAATTCTGGTTGTGCTCACTGACCTTGAACCGATTTTGGCGTGTAGAAATCTGTTAAAAAATGTTTTAGTACAACTTTGGTAAGCCTGCTGATGGACTGCTTGATGGATTGTCAGAGCATTACGGCTGCCGTAGTGAGGAGTAATCTGGGTCCAAAACTCCGTCCGCTTCAGGTCCCAAAGTCAAACGAACACTGAGAGTTAAAAACAGTCTAAATTCTTTCATCTTTAATTAAATCATCAGCGTTGCTGCTTTATCGGGTGTAACAATTAAGTTTAACATCCATGCAAACATGAAAACAGAATTTATTAAATTTAACGGAGTTAGAAGTTAACAGGAAGTTAGCTCGCTAGTTTATACCTAAACATTTCATACCATGTTCTGACTGAGAGATTTTTGAAACTAATTAAAACGTACAGCTCTGCTACCACTTCCAACATAAATGAAGACAGAAAACTAAACAGCAGTGGCGTTTGCAGGGTTACCGAAGTTGGACTACCTGGTATATAATGTTGTGCTACCTGATTGCTAGCGACACAGCTATGTTAGCATAACATTAGCACAGTGAAGCTGGAGGATGAACGGCAACTTTTTTTCCACTCGATAAAAGTTAACGTGAGGGATTCTGGTGGTTAGGGACAAATACAATCGCATAGCAGGATGCTATACACGGGCCAAACTTCAGTCAGGAGAACATAATTTACTGATGATAATGGTTGTAGCCGCTGTGATACTTTCTACCAAAACAGGCGCAGCTTGATGACATCATCAACATGCGCTATCGCGATAGAGCGATATAGTCAAAATCTCTATCGTTGGCCAAATCTATATCGTTTCTATCGTATATCGTTTATATCGCCCACCACTAGTTACGAGCATAATCAATAGTTGTGACTGGAGACACCGTTCATTGGAAGCCACAAAGCAAATTTAAGCAGATTGAGATGAAGGAAAAACTTTATGTCCAGTTTTAAAATCCATACAGACCCTGTGGTCCAGTAATAACAGAACAATTGGTTTGTCAAATTCAAATTTTGAAATTTATCGTTTTCCTTAAAAACACTCCAAATAGGCCTTTTTCACCCTGAATATGTAAATGTTTTTAAGCCATCAGGCTTCTCAAATTGCTTGCCCTTCATCATCCATGGCATCTCAGTTCTTTTAGGCTTCATCAAATAATTCAAGCATTTGTTTTTATTGTTTTTGGGTCCTTCTGCATATTTCTCTTTTTCCCGTCTGCAGCCTGCAATTGAATGATTAGACTGTGCCATTCTGGAATCGGCTTGTCAGCCTGCTAGCCACAGATAAGCACATTCGCGATCGATTAGATCTGCCTTTAATCTATTCAACTTTTTCCAGGCAAATAGAAAAATGCTTAGTATGGAAGATGTGAGGTGTGCGATACAGTGACTTTCAGAACATGTGCCCAAAGGGCAAATGCATTGTAAGCTACATTTTCAGGCATGAGATCACATTAAATATGAATTTTTACAAGTCCTCCTTAACAAGCTGCTGAAGGCAAATACAAGCTAAACATTTTTGAATAATTTTCTACTAATCATGAAGGATGGGGATCATTACTGAGAGAGATGGAGGCAAAACTGCAAAATGTCTAAATGAAAGAAAGAAAAGAAGATGGGAAGGGTGGAAAATTAATGGAAGAGCGCCAGTTAAATGTAATGCTAAACAGGCTAGTGGGGCTGATGTCTTAATGGCACTCTACAGGCCTTTTGTTTTAACACACAAACACACAGACGTACACAATAGAGAAATAAATGTCAGGACGCACCTTTAGCTCATCACTGTGTTGAATACAAAGGCTTTGTTTCCCGTTAAGTGACAGAGATCTGCCAAAGAAGAGAGAGAGAAAATTTACATTATTAAGATGTAAGACCCGCCATTTACCGGAGAGAAAGGAGCTCAAAGACATTACTTATTATATTGCCATGATGTAATTAAATATGTTTTCATTAGCTGTGCTGCATATTTCATCACATTGTGCATCAACGTATAGCTCAGGAGAAAGAAAAAGAGGATGCACATCAGAATATTGATGAGAAAAAAGGCAGAGAAGAAATACAGAAGTAAGAAGTTGAACTTGTACATTTAAAATGTGCCTTTTGATGAAGCATAACCCAAAATAGTTGTTATTAATTTAAGCGCTCCACAAACAAACTTCTCATAATCTTTACATGCTGGGAGTTTATTGCTGTTGCCCTTAATATATCCTGAAATATACTGCAACTTGTGGCTACACATGGGTGGAACGAGTAAGCGTAAATTAAACATGCAATTCAGTTGCTGACTTAGCCACTTCTGTTCTAAACCATTTCCTGTATGTACAGTGCACCAGCCTGCAGCTGGTTTATGTGTTAGGGTTAGTATTCCTAAAACTTTGACCATAAAGTGTGATGTATGAGCACAGAGCAGACAGACTGCACTTCCTTAACATTACACACGAGTAACCAAGATCACTCAGTTCAGGTTTTACAGTTGTGTTCATGAATTATTGCAGTTTATATGCCAAGGGGGAAAAAAAAAAAGGGGGGGGGGGAACCCTGAAACATGGTTGGACAGCCCAATCTCATTTTAAGGTCATCAAATACTGTAAAAAAAACCCAACCAAAAAACAAACCTCCACCCCCCAAAAAACCCTCCAAAACAAAACATGGAAGCTTGCGAGGTGTCCTTTGCTGTTGTGCCATTAAACATCCCCTGCGGCAAATGGTGAGCCTGTTCCCGTTCCCAGTTTGTTACATGTGGGTTTTTGTTCAAGACCTGTGACATTTAAATGCACTGCTTTCAGGTAATTTTTCCAGCTACATGGATCATTTTGTAAAGACGGTTCATTTAAACCAGACCACAGCAAGTGAAAACAACGAGAAACAGAATGCAAAGCACTAAGTTTCTAAATGTGACAAACTAATGATTTATGCCACTGCCAACTGCCCTGCCCTTTTATGCAGAATTTGTTGCGCTTTCAAACAATACTGTTAGCTCCCTGCATTCAGTATTGCTGAATCCAAAGGACCGACACCGAATCTTTGTGACTCTCGCAGCTTCTTACACGGCAGCAATATTTGACACCCTGGGATGAAAACACATTGAGATAGGGGTGTGTCTTTGTTAATATATAACCAGAATAGAGGTCTCCAAGCCCGTCGCCTGGACAAATTTAGTTCTGCTTTCATTTGTGTTTATGGTAAAGGTTCACTTTGTTTATTTTAAAAAGCAAATCAAAAAAAATTACTATGATGCACTAACTGAAAAAAACCCCAAACTAGTAATTACTTTATTATAACTGTACTTATAAGTCTTATTTGTGTAGCCATAAGCTCGTTTAGCCTGGTTGTTGATCAGTGTTGTTGCTACAGGCAACTAAGCCCCTTTATTATGGGCCTGTTTCTCTAACAGTTTTCCTCCTCAGAACATTAACCAATAACTGTTTGACATATTGATTGCTATATTGCTGCTATGATGTTATGCTATATATAGCTAACACAGAGAAACAGACAACAATTCACACTCACATTCACACCTCTGCCTAATTCAAAATCACCAATTGATCTAACATGCATGGCTTGATTACTTGGAAAAATCCCCACACAGGCTAAGAGAGAACGCACGAGCCTCAGCCAGCCAGTGGATTCAAACCCAGAACCTTCTTGCTGTAAAGCAACAGTTCTAACCACCCGCTACTGTTCCGCCCCCGCTTTTTTCTATCCCTTATTTCTTTTATGTTATGTTTTAATGCAGACACACTCCAATGGAAGCATCAGGGGCAACTTCTGCCCAAGGATACTTTGACATGCAGACAAGAGGAGCTCAGGATGAAACCAACCTCCCAATCAATAGATGACCTGCTCTACCTGCTGAGCCACAGCTGCTCTAATATTTGTATGACAAACAAAAAGTCATGAAGTGAGTGTAGGTCAGCAAGTCACAATATGCGATGTCTCTTTGAGTTTTGGGCCAAAAGGTAGCAAGGTTGAAGATCAGAACTGGTAATGAATGGTTTTAAGGAAATGCCTTTATGCATCCATTGCATTCCCACATCACCTGAAATGTTATCCAAGCAGGGAATTGAATGGGAGGTGCTCTTGCCTCTGTCAGTAACCAGCACTGAGAAGCCCTTGAGCAAACTACTTAACCCTGGTCGGTCCCAGTGAAGCTGCTCAGGGCCTGTGCTGGTGCTGAGTGGCTGTACAGTGCAATTCCCCAGCATGAGTGTGAAGCAGAGTGTTGCTGAAAATGAAAATTAGTGATTTGTGCAAGCCTTCATGGGTGAATAAGGGTGAAAGCCAGTAGAAAGCAGTCCAGCAACATTAAATTTGTTCCTTTCCATCTAGTAATTATGTGGGTGTGATGGCACATGGGTTAAGAGATGAAGAAAAATACTGCGAGGGAGATATTTTATAACGTAATAGCTAAATATCAAAAGGCCAAAACTGCCTTTATCTTCAGTGCCACATTTCTTTTATCCACATCTTAATAAATGTGCAGTGAGAGATCACACAGCTCTAAGGACCGAGACACTGCAATAATTAACTGCTCCTTCATATTTTTTTCACAGGAACAAAAGATCAGTACATGTAGCTTAGGAAGAAAATGTGTACAAGAAATGTAGTGTACCTGTTTAATGATGTTTTCAGCTTAACATTTTTTTTGTAAATTAGACACACGGATAAAATATTGGTGCCTTGAAAGGTACCGGTGGTTTGAGCTTACACAATGACCCGTGTAACCATAAAGGATATCACTTTATCCTTTGGGGACCAGTAATGCACAATGGTGTGCTTAATGTGGTTCGATCACAATAATTACATAATGGAAAATTCTGTTTGGGGGTAAATTTTATTCTTGTTTGTTCAAGGCTGTTGAATAAGTCACTCAAACACTTCAAAATTCAAAAATACTTTAATAACATAACACCGCTGCTCATATGTCAATCATTTGTCGCTAAACATCGGATTTTCTTGTTTGCATTACGTGAAAGTGACAGCAGCGGCACTATCAAAAGTTACAGCACCATCAACACCCTCAGCATCACAGCATAACTGACATGCCACAAACACCATCATCGGCAGAACATAACAAATCATCATTATTCAGTGTTGGTAATATTCCTCCTGCATAAATCATTATTGTGATATCATTAGAATCATGTAGCTGATCGACCTGCTTTGTATGCACAGAACTGGCTCCTTTCACCTTGTTAAAGAAAAATGGATTTTTGTCAGAGTATTATGAGCAACACGTGCTGACACTGCACATGTACTTATAAGCAACAATGGACTACATTGTTAACAACACCAGGGGTACCTTTAAAATGAGGCATGCTTTCTGAAGCTTTGCACTAATCACTATTGTGTGATGTTACGGTGGAAATTTATACCAATGGCAATTGTGCTATTGTTATCATTCTCCAGCTAAATCTGCCTGCTTTATATGCAGAGACGATTGAGCTCAGTCCAACCGTAAAATGACAGCTCGTTATGTGAGGGAAAATGGATTTTACCATGTTGTGGTATTGCTAGGGACCCTGAGACAATACTATCAATACAGTCACATTTTGAATTGGTTCTTGTGTGAAATGTGAAATGCTTGAATAACGGCCTATTGATTGGTAGGCCACTGCCAGCAACTCTGTTGTGTACATGTTTCACTGCATGCACACAACCTCTAGAATGTGATAATAGTTTGTATTGATTTATTTTGATGAATTGCATTCATTTCTGAAAAGTGATTTTTCTGAAGATAAACACAAGGGGGATCTAAGAATGTAACGTTTTAGTTCGGCAATAAATAATACCCAAGAAAAAAAAAAAACTTTGAAAGATGATATGATGACGACTACACTCCAACATCTTCTTTGATGTACAGATTGTGTATTTTGATCTTAATTAATGCAAACTACATGGTCTGCATGCTTCCTGTTAGGACCGTTCAGTGCCAATATGAGGATCTAAGCTACTTGTTTGCTCTGAACACATTTTTAGGAATGTGGTTGTGATGTGTTGCCGTATGATTCCTGTTCTCTTTAGTTAAAACAGAAAAAAAAACCACACAGATATGAAACAGCGTGGACTGCAGCTGTCAGCAGGAGAGACATTATTTAAGGATAAAGACATTTCTCAGTTCCCCATTACTGCAGAAAATAACCACAAGTGTATTTTAATGTGTTTTTTTTAAACTGGTCTGCAAATGCTGTAGCCCTGTCAAACTGCTCAAATAGACACAAACAATATTTGCACACACACGTGTCATGTACAAATGCAGACAGCTTAAAATCGAGTCATCAGTGTTGTGTCTGTCATTAGCTAAAAGGCCTCAAGCTGGAGTGAAACCAGAATAATTATTCTGATTATAGTCCTCTAACTGAGCTCTATCCAAACACATTATACTCCCCCAGATTAAAATCTGGTGTTTCATGTGGTTTCTAAATCAAGATGTTAGGATTTATTCCATGATAGCAGCCAACTGGAATCTTAGCATTACAAAAGTGGAGGAAAGACCGATTTTATGTAGTCGTATAAAAGCAACCAACAATTTTTGATATTTTGTCTGGCCAGGAGATACACTTTGAAGGTACTATTTTTTACTGTCTGACTCTTCACATAGCTATTGCTCTTTGGCTTTATAGGGCAGTGTAACAGATGACCTTTACATGGGGAAACTCTGCTACAGCTGAGGAGCCTGAAGACATTCCTGACTCAAAGTTTAAGAAGCATTTTGACAGTAATGGATGTACTGAGAAGGGGTTGTCATTTCAAACTGCCCTGAAATACAAACCTTTCCCCCCCCCCTCTGGCACTCATTAAAATCGCTTAAAACACCAATGAAATGTAATAATCATATCTCATGTCAGCAAATGGGTTTGTGTGAGACAGTGATATGCATGAATGTGAGTGAACATGGCCTTGTAACTGCATGTGTTCACAACTTTGATGCTGTCAGGATGACTGCAGTGAAATGATGCAAGCAGAATGTGATAGCGGCT
Organism: Pelmatolapia mariae; assembly: GCF_036321145.2. NCBI lineage: Eukaryota > Metazoa > Chordata > Actinopteri > Cichliformes > Cichlidae > Pelmatolapia > Pelmatolapia mariae. Next base: position 621,869 of record NC_086238.1, on the reverse strand, counting down.
TTGAGGATCAGCACAGTGGACGCAGCTGGTCGCCGTGCACACGCACACACACACACACACACACACACACACACACACACACACACACACACACACACACACACACACACACACACACACACATATATACCCACACACATTGGCAAGGACTGGTGGATCCCAGCTGTGTCAGTATTATACATGCACCAGTGTGCATTCACAGGTGCATGAGGACACAGGCAGGCCCACATAAACTCATGACATTGTATGAGTGCATAAAAGTTGATGATGCATTATCATATAGTGGTCAGCGCACACCTAAACATACACGCATGTTCATTTGCTGAAGCAAAGGTTCAGACAGGCTAGATGCCCGTCCATATCTGGCATCCTGTTGTAAAATAAATACATAGTTTTGTTTAAACTATGTTGCCCTTCTTTATATACACTCTTTCAACTTATTTTTGGTGCACAGTTCCTTTTAATAAATTTTATCTTCAGGCAGGTATCCTCCTCCAGCTCGCCTCTACCTCCTCCACTTCCTCACACCTCCACTCTGACTCATTACTGAGTCTAAAATAAAACGCACAGGAGATGCAGGTGCAAGTGGCGGCAGTCATTTTGCAGGGGATTGGTTGGTAACTATAGGTCTATTTTTTATCTTTGAGCTCAGACGGCCTGCTCCTACTTTAGTGCTACTCCTACAACACTTGCTCTAGACAGTCGTGCATTTTCCACTTCTCTGAAAACACTTGTTTCTTTGTCAGCTACTCTGAATTATCTCTGTGGTTAGATAAGCCAGAAAGGCTTTAGTCAATATATTTTCTCCATGTCCAACAGCAAGAACGTGTCCTATGTTCAGAATTTAGATTTTCACTGGCTTGAAGTTATATTGAGCTAATGCACAGCAAATCAATCTTTTGACTCTGTAGTTGTTAGCACTAATTTATATGCCATGCTGCAGTATATCAGAGCTTTAAATTCCATTTATCACACAATACAAGTACATGTTAGAGTGCATACAATTAAATGCATATTTAAAATTCAGCTGCTGAACAAAGCTAAAATCACTGGAAAGCTTAACTCAGTGCTAACACTAAATCTGCAGAAGGTGTGAACAGCAGGCGCAGGTGTAAGGTCGCTGTCAGACATGTTGATACCGTCTGCTTTTAAAAGGAGAGTTTGATCTTAACAGTCATGACAAGATGGAGAACTGTGTAGTTTCAACAGTGTTGATTTTTTTTCCCCTTCAGAGCCTTTAATTGATTTATTTTCACATTCTTATGGTATGTAGCAAATCTTTTCTTCAGTAATACTCTGAAAAACCGTTAGGACCAAGTTCAACACCTGTAACGACTTTTTCCTCAAGCACAATGCACAATTACAAGTTCACAAAATGCATTAGTTTTTCACCAAAGTGGGCAAACTGCTCATCCCTGTCTGTAAAAATGTGCTGCTCTACCAGGCTGCACAAGCAAATTGTCACTGTGTCTTAATGACACTGCAGGTTCGTTACGTGACAAAGAAAGTCTACAAGGACACTTGTCCTGTGAGCTGATTTTATTGCCTAGACTTTGTAATTACATTTCAAGTCCATGGAGCACTGGCAATTTGATGGCAACATACTGTAGATGGGCAATTTGGCTGAAACCTGAGCTATCAGTATTGTCTTCGGAGATGCTACATTGATTCTGCCCTCCTATTTGATTTTGTACCTGGGAGAAAGTACAAAAACCTCTTTTAAAGTCACTGTGTTCCTCACACTCAGCATTTCAATGCTTCATTTTCATTAATGTACAGAGCCTTAATTAGCGACTGCACATTCGTATTTGGACAAAATGGTTTTTGCTCTGTGTATATCTGTTGTTTCTGCAGGTTTAATTGGATTAGTATTTCCTCCTTTCCATTTATATCACAGATTGAATACAATAAGGAAAGTATAACTCTCATTTTACTATTCAAAGATAATTATGTGTAAATGTGGAGTGGAGGATATATGAAAGTGGGACACCAAGCAGTTCAAACAAAGTTTCATTTGGTAATGCTGTTTATGATAGACCTCTAGTTTTTTTCTGTATTCTAATAAGAATATCTTTAACCTTTCTTGCCATATTGCTTTAGGAAAAACTTAAAAAAATAACTACACATAACAAATATCAAGAAAATCTGTTTGTTTCATGTGTCAGAGAGAAGAAAATGGCTGATATATTGGATTTTTAGGTCACCAAATATCTGAAATCATGTGATTTGTTTTTTAAAAATATTGGCACATTGCTAATTGTTTCCTAAGCAACAATATAACACTAAGACAATACAAGGCTTTCATTACATGTTCTAGGTGCATGAAGGCAGAAAACAGGTCATTGTGGTCGGTTGCTAGGTGGTTGCCAGGCACCTTGATGGCTAGAGGTTTGCATAATTGATGTGGATATAATTTGTGGATATAAATGAGAAGTTATTATCTATGATATAAATATGTTATATATGTGTTATAGTGTTGCTGCTTTAGCCCATTAGGTTATTTTAGCCCATTACTAACAGTTTGCTTGGCAACATGCTGTCATCATCTTTTAGATATCTGATATAGATGAGAGCTCTGAGGGGCCTAAGATGTGCATGTGTGCCAAGTTTGGTTTGTCAACTCTTGATCGTGTAGGAAAAGTTGGCAGACAAAGAAGCTCAAACACAGACAAAGATTTTTTTATATTATAGTAAGATGTCTGTAAAACATTGATAAGGATTAAAGTAAAAACTAATAAAATTAGTCAGTGAGTAATTAATTCACATATTTTTTGGTTTATTTTGTGCTGTCGTTTTTGGCAGTTTAATAAAATAATAATACATGCATAATAAAGTATCCTTGTGAGGCTTTCAGTTCATTCTTACACAACTACTCAGCACTCACAGAGCTGACAACGCTCACCTTCAAGTTGGCCTTCTTTTTAATTTCAACCACACACACAAGTTTCTCAGATTCATCTTATGTGTTAGTGACACGCTCTAGTGTCACTAACACAGATACAGACTCAGTAGGTGGAACAAATGACCAACCATGTGGTCACATCATTATTGGTTCCATTACTGGTACCAATGCAGTGACGTTCAAAAGTTACACTCTAATTTTACTCTGCATCTATGTGCAAAGACTGCAATCTACATGCAGCGAGTACTTACACAAGCAATTAATGAAGATGTGTAATAGTGACAATATGAGTGAAGGGAGAGATACATTGCAGGTGACTTGCTGACTTAGAGAGACAGAGAGAAATGAGCAACAGTCATTTAACTGACAGGCTGAGAAGGAGGGATGAAGAGCAAAGGAAGAGAGAGATGATGGATAAAGAGAACTCAAGAGAGAAGAGGAGAAGAACCCAGGAGGGAAAAAAAATGCTTTTTACATATTCAGTTCTGGATGGCTAGACCACTTATGTATGTATGTGCACACCCAGTTATGACTTGCCTCACTTGTCAATGATTTTCATTTAGATAGTTTGTTATTGTATGACACGCTCTCTTACTCATATAGCAGTTCAGGCACAAGTTTACACACATGCACACACAAATATGTACTCGCATGAATATATGATAATCTCTCACAAAACCAGCTTGGCAGTGTGCAGTTACTCGTTAAAGTCTGTTTGTGGCATATAAAACGATCAGCCAACCTCAAATCTGACTTAAAAATGAAAGTCCACAATCATATAGCTTCGGCTGACACAGCATCACACGTGTAAACATATGGCAACATGACATCCACAGATATCTGGCAACAGTGGGAAGGAAAAACTCCCTTTTAACAGGAAGAAACCTCTAACAGAACCAGGCTCAAGGAGGGGCGACCATGTGCCTCACCCCACCCCATGGGGTAAGTGGAGGAAGACAGGACAAGGATACGGTGTGCCTTGAAAATGGCAAGCATCAAGAATCCTTCAGTAGCCACTAGGGCTGCCACGATTAGTCGACTAGTCACGATTACGTCGACTATCAAAATCGTCGACGACTGATTTAATAGTCGACGCGTCGTTTGAAGCTTTGTAAGATCACAAAAGACGCAGGAATAAGTAGTAAGATTTAAGAGTGTAATAACGGACTGAAACAGAAGATGGCAGCACTGCATGTACAAGGATGCCAGCTGCCGTTAAACCCCGAATAAGAAGAAGTAGCTCTGTCCCAGAATTCATAGCGCAGCCCAGCTCAGTTTCCAACAATGGCGGCAGCTAGTTAGTTTTAATATTACTCTTATTATTCTTTCTGGGTTACAAAATAAACGTTTAACATATTTTCAGGCGAGAATGTAACTGTGTAAACCTCAAATATCTGCTCAGTTTATCAAGACACCACATATTTTCAAAAGCGCTCCGACGTTTTCGGAGACGTCCGTTAACCACTAGCTCGATAGCTAGCCGGGGGAAAGGCTCACTAGAGCCCGTGAGAACACCGGACTCCCGGCAAATGGTTTTCAAACCCACCGCCGTCTTTCGCTACTCAGGTTAAACATACATAAGTCACTTAGATAACTTAAAAATGTTATTGTTTGGCTTTTTTTTTAGTATTTTATTTGTTCCTGAGTAAATCGGTTTGCCTGAGATTAAAGTTATAGTTTTTACACAGCTGAATAAATGTCAAGCAGACAACTGGTTATCAGAAGTGTGAGATGCTCGAGAATATACTCCGGTGTCCCGTTATATTTTAGATAGCAAGGAGTTTATTAAACTTCACCGAAACAATCTGCAGATTTCATTAAAATTTAATAAACTATCATCTTGTCTTTATTTTTAGTTAGCACATACTTTAAACACTTAAAGCTGTAAGCTAATGATAGTTATATAAGAGCAGATGCATGCTGGTGCAATAAGCTGTACGCTTTACGTCCAATGGATGCATGATCTGATTAGTCGACTAATCGCAAAAATAATCGGTGACTAGTCGACTATCAAAATAATCGTTTGTGGCAGCCCTAGTAGCCACTCCTAAGTGCATCCAAGAAAGGCCGCATAGTTTAGTAGTCAGCCTACTTTGGTGGTTATAGGTGTAACATTCAGTATATTTTGACTTAATCAACTAGTAAATAACATAAATAAGAATATGTGAGACTCTGTGGGTCATGCGCCAAATATTCCGGTGGCCCTGAAGAGTAAGACACTGCTCCCAGAACAGCAAAAAAAGCCTGTCAGCTTTTCCATCAGTTTCAAACCCAAGGAAGTATTTATGCCTCACTAACTTTTAAAGTAAGCAAAAGTAGCAAACACTTGAACGTAATATGTTATTCAATCACTGTGTTTTTTGTTCCCTAAAATGTTTCTCACAGAAATTGTGTAGTGTGCAAATACATAATTAACTTGTAATCATGTAGGTATTTCTTTTCTTTATGATGATTGCTGGTCTGATATACTCAGCCCTAACCCAGCTTTTTATTTACCGCTCCATCACATGGGTTCATGTAAACACAGGCTATCATTGTCCTGCCCACTAATTAATGAGTCCAGTCAGAGTGCTGGATGCCTGCACGCGCATTCTGCCTCCTCAGAGAAAACCGCAGACAGCCCTGTGAATCACTGCATTCAAATAGTCTCATGGTAAAAGAGCAAAAATGATTGAATACCAAAAGGAGAAATTCATGAGCCTGGATGAGCGATGATAAATGTATTAGCACCAGATGACATTTCCATCACTACCTCATCGATCACCTAGGGGACATTTTAAATTGTGGCCCGTGTGTGCGTCTTTGTGTGTGTGTGTGATATGCAGAATCAGACTGTTTAAGAAGTGTGCCCCTACTAAACACACGCACGCATTGTGACAGATATGGGTGCAAAGAAGATGCAGAAATTTGAGATTGCTACCGTGACCCTGATGTGTATGTGCCACAGATTTGTCTTAATTTTTTATACCTATTCACACCTACTCCTCTTACGATGTGGAGAAATTTCCAAACATTGCAAAGTGGCTGAAACTTTGTACATGCAGCTGAATACACAATCACTCTGATCATATATTCTGCTGTTGTTTGCAAAATTTTTCCATGCATGCAAATGAAAGATAAAGGTGCATCTAACTCATGACAAGGAATGTGATCTGCAGATGATAGTCAAGCAGCACTTTGAGAGCGAAGGGAGAGTGCATCCTCCTCCGATGCAAATCTCCTGTTTGCAATTTTTGAAGCTTTAGATTTTGATCTGATTATGTGGGTTCTTCCTTTGCCCATGCTTCACCTTTTACCCACATTTTATGAAATTCAGCTTGGTAGTTTTCGTATACCCTTGCTAACAGACACACAAACAACAATGACATTTCCCCACTAAGGCAAGATGCGGAAGCATGAAGCTTTCTAGCCACAGGATGAGTTTGAAACAAGGTGCAAATGGCTCAGTAAATCTGGCTTTCTCTGGCTCTCCACTCTGGCCTCTCTCTTGTTCTTTTGGTCTGTCTCTTGGTATGCAGCGACCACTCTCTTGCAGCTCAGACTCTCTTATCTAAATCTCCATTCAGACTGAGAAAGAGACAGAGCTGGGGAGAGAGAGTCAGAGATAGATAATACAGGTCACTCTCCAATGACAACTCTAAAAGGCATCTGGGGAGAGGAGAGAAAAGGAGAGCAAGGGAGCGAAAGGGGAAAAAAGAGCTGCTGCAAAACGTTTTATGGATTTCTGTTCTAAGCTGTGACCATGGAAAACATGCAGACTTAATAAGTAGCTTGATATGAAAGTTAGTGTACATCTGGTGATTTTCCAGGCTCACAGCGTCTTAGCCATTTATTTTAAGATCCGCTGAAAGCCTGTGGCATTGATAAATCAGCAAAAATATCCACCCCGTGCCCGAGTAATGGAAAGCTAAGCTGAGCAACCATGAGCAGCATTAATGCTTATCAATGCAAGAAGGAATTTGTGCCTTTTGTATCTTTTGTCATTTTGATGCCATAAATAAGTCCTCACTCATTTTGCAGCAGTGTTGTTTTCGCTTGTGTATTCCTTTCTTAAGGTCATTTTAGTCATGTTTAATTTACCACCAAAGATACGTATAAGTATTTTTATGACATCCTTTTTTTCTCTCTCTTACTCGTCGCACCCTGTGTTAATATTGTGACTGTTGAAAGGGAAAACTTTGTCAGTCATTTCTCAAAATAGCTGCTGATCATAATGTCAAGCAGAACCAGATGGCCTGCTTGCATAATCCTGTTTTCATTGGTAATTTTCATTTTGCAGGCATCTGTAAAAAGTGTAATAGTCTAGCATGTAAAGAAACAGAGGTTGCAGATGTAGGTGTATAACTGGGTGTGTGCCAATTTTAAATGTGCAACAAAACGTGTAATTGAACTATCCCGACCATAATATTCAGAGAAAGGTGAAACTGGAAAGTCATGAGCTGCACTGTGACAAATTGTGTTATCTTGAATGTTTACAGAGTTTTATGGTGGCATCAGAGCTTTTATTGTTTCCTGTCAGTTTCTATCATATAAACAAAAACTTTATTCTTATGTCATCAATCATGCTGAACGTTGAGCTCGATGTCCTAAACATACATATTTACACTTCATATTATACTATGCTTCAACACAGTGTGCACACACACACAGTTTATACTATTCACCACCATCCACCCCTACCCCCTATTTTTAATCTCCTCTTCTCTCATACACATGAAAACGAGCTGATGTAGAGTGGAACTGATATCTAACGCTACACGTAGACACTAATATACATTCAAAGAGACACATACACACACCCGCACTATTTTTGAGTTATGTTTGGTCCTAATCTAGAGAAGTAGTAGAAATGAGAAAGGACCATTAGATGCATAGATGTTTGTTCTATAATTCAGCTGCTCACTGCAGCACAGCTGAGTTGGACGGCGTTTATAGATGTTCATTTATCTCTCCTGATTACTTTCAATCTTCTCTTTACTTTACCTGCTTTTCTCTGCATCTCTGGCAATACTTCTCCTCTGTCTCCCTCTCTTTCTTCTAACCTGAGGCAGGCAGTAAACTCCTAACTAAATTGAATTTGGCATGTTCTCAAACTGCTGTCGAATATAGTGCTGGAAGCAAATGCCAGTATTTTCATTGCTCCTCCAGATCTTTTCCTATAATGATGTCTGTGCCACTGAAGCAACTTGGAAGTTGCAGTGAGAGCTATAACACGACTAGCCAGTTCCTCAAAGACAGAAATCAGCATATTAGAATCAGACAAATTCAAAAACACAATGATGAACACAGAAATCATGTTCACCCATTGTAGGCGATGATGCACTGAGAGATACTAAAGAGGCTGCGAGAAAAGCTGGCTAGTCTGCCCACACTGCAGGCATCAAAGCCTAAAACAGGACAGTTTACTGTGTTCCAGTGCAGTAAATGTGGAAACAAATCTACTTAGTCAGGCTGTTTGCTGTTACTTTTATTGGCTTTTTGAGTATGCACTGAGTAGATCTACACCCCAACACAACATTGCTTCTCAGGTATCTCTCTTTTTTTTAGCATATTGATACATTTTTAGTCATTTTTCTTTCATCTGCCACCCTTTTTCTTTTCCCTTTCCCATCCCCATTCTCTATAAGCTCCTGTCAGAAGGCTGAACCATAAAGTCAGTTGTGATCCATCTCTCTTGCCTCTCTCATTCTGTATGTGCTATCAGATCTAGTTGGTATACCTATAGTAAGCCTTGCTGTCCAGGCTGAATGATTGTTAAAAGCCTATTGAGTTTCTTTGCGCTGGCTTCAATAGTTCTGTCCTTATACAGGTAATACGATGTGGTGTGTGCACTTAGTTTTCAACTTGCGTATGTGTGTTGGGGATCTGCATGTAATATGATGCAGTCTTTTAATTCAGGAAAGGAGATGCAGTCAGCAGGTAGAGGTTATGACCTCTGTTAGAGGACACACACACACACACACACACACACACACACACACACACACACACACACACACACACTCTAACCGAACATGAAATTGATTTCAAGGTAAAGTATCAGAACATGAGAACATAATGCTAATGCCGGGGGAATATGTGACTGCGATCTCACACCTTTGTATTCTATTCTCCAATTATTATATAAACTGCACATATAATCTGCCCTAGAAAATCATTAATGCAATTCATGTTACCTACACATTTCTCCCTGCAAACTAATTGATAAACTTTGGCTACTTGATGTATCACAAAAGAGGAAAACGTTTTCATCCTCAATGAAATTAATTTGCACATTATAGGCATTATTAAAAGAAATTGCTTTAATTAATTGAATGTGTTTAATTTGATGAACCACCAACAGGTCTTCGGGTTTTGATCAACCTGTTTTACTCCACCTAAGAATTGCTGAGGACTTGACTGTGGTTTTGCATTAAAGTCAATTTTGGAGCCACACTGAAGCTGTCGTCGTCTTGGCAGTAATGACTCGGAGAATCACTCGTAGAGAGCTGAGCAGCAGCAGTAACTGGATCAATGAAGAGACTGCAGTTAGAAAATAGGGGTCGTCGTAATCAATTAGAATCTTAACTGCTGCAGGAATGATAAATCATCAGCCACATATGATTTTTTTTTTCATTTTGAAAACGCTGCTTAAATATAAAGAGATCGCCAGAAAAAAAAATTACATTTAAACCACTGAGAGATCACCACTGAGTTATGCCCAAACATATTCACATACAATGAATAGTTTATTGTATCGAGTGAGAACTTGGAATATCTCAGTTCATCATCTGAAACAAGCCATTTCAGCTCTTCACTCCTTAGGGCCATTTTTCCTTTAAGCCAAATTTCTTCTGATATGACTGCCCCTCTTCGGAAATAAAAACATTTAAACAGCAGATGGGTCATGGTTACAACTTTGGCCGTGTTTAATATGGACACTGAGTATTGTAGCTATATATAGAAAAACTATAAAAGACCCTCTTCAATTTTTAAATTTTAGGCCCCAACTTTCATTGCTCCCACATGTCCAGCTGACGTGTTTTCTGTTGGAATAAAACAGATAACAGCAGGGCAATTTGAAGTCAAAGACTCATTTTGCTGCACCATGCAGCCCAAATCAAGACTTTGTGTACGAGGTAGATTTGCTTTCAGTTTGCGTGTGTCCTTCAGCTTTATCCTGCACTGCTTTTAATTCTTTTTTTTCTTATTTGCCTGATCAAAAGGCTACAGGCCAGGTCCAAACACCCTGCAAGTGTCAAATATTTTTCCACTTAATTGGCTGCTATTATGCTGCCTCACGTCAACACTTTGTCATGTTTCTCTTCTGTCTGGAAGTTTAACTGCCAGTTATCCATCTGTAATGTTAATGGGAACCTGAAGCTATCTACACATGGTGATGCAGCAGGTGTGAGCCTACCTTTGCCGAAACAAGTAAATATGTTTCATCGTCTCTTTTAAATGCACCGTGGCAAGTAGGAAGTTTTTTGCAAATACATAGTTTGCACATGGGGAACGTCATTTTTTTTTCTCACTTCAAAGCAAAATACAGGAAATTGTTTTCTGTCCTAACGCCCTCTGCCCAACTCTAATCATAGTTTCTCTCCTTTCCTCTCCCATTAAAAAAAATCTCATCATTCCATGTGCCCCGTGCCAAACTAACCTGAACACAGGATTTAATGTCAATAGCAATCACACACACACTGCCTGCACTCAAACACTAGGGCAGCACTATAAATGGTTTATGTCACAATCTTTGTCAAGCAACGCACACACACCCAGCACCCATCACAGTATCATACAATCTCACACACATACAAACATGCACACACTCCCCCAAGCACCAGCCATGGAATTGAAAAGCACTTCAGAAAAATAATGGAGCTGTGGCAGCCCTGAAGCATGTAAGTGTACATTGCTATGTGTGGGAGGTTTTTTTAAACTTATGAATGTGCGTAACTGAGTGTGTGTGTGTGCATTTGTGTGAGGAAATGTGCAATTTTGTAGTTTTACAGCCGTGATGCAATAAATGGTTGTGGTCAACAAAAGCAGTTGACCTATTTGCAAGGACAGTTGTGCTTATGTGTGTTTGAGATGGACAGCGTGAGAAGGTGTGTGAGCTGTGATTTGGATGTACACACAGACAAAATATGCTTCACAATTATTTCTTAAGTTGTCCCATATGGATTTTGCATATAATAAACCTAATTTACAGTTTACAACCACGTGACTGTGGAATTGACTGAGTTTATAATTGATTTTAAACAGCACACAAAAAAAGTAATGTTAAGAACTGCAGTGGACTGAGAACACTCCTGCGACCGCAGAAGGTCGTGTAAGACGAACAAAGAATATAAAGAGCTTAGGAGTAAAGTAAAGAGGATTTTCTTTTATCTGTCATTATTCAGACACATCAGTTAGATAGATAAATAGATGGAGAGAGAGTAAGAGAGAGAGGGATGGTTGCTTTGCTTGCAGAGACTTGGCTGGTGATGAATAACCCCATCTGCTTGTCATTACTACTAGAGCTACTAGTGCTACACGCACACACACAGCAGAATCTGTCACAGATCCCTTCTAAACAGCCTCAGGGGATCCAGGGAGAGAGTGAAAGATAAAGAGGGGGAAGAGAGAGCAGAGATCCTGGGTGTGTCCTGGGCCGTAGATAAGCACAGAGAGGTTGTGCTATGGAAATGAAAATCAGGACAAAACACACTAGGAGGGTAAACACCTGTTCCTCCCACTCGTAGGTTTTCAAGAAAAACTATCTATTTTTAGTGGGCCATTAGACCAGATTTTAAGGGTAATTGTGACATTAGCTGGCAGCCTGGTATCATAAAAAAGTGCGTGATTCCTTCCTACAAAATAATTGTGCATGTTTGGATCTATACCTTTGCTAAGAGACATTGGTGAGATTATTAGCGAGTTAGCGGTGGCCTCTAGGATCCCTGATAGCTTGTGCTGATCCACAACCTTTTGAAATGAAGCCCTTCCAGGAACTGATTGAGCTTGAAGTATTAGAGGTTGATTATGGAGGGACAGGACCAGAGATCAAACCAATCTAAGGGAGGTTCACAGTGGGTTCGCACTCCTACATGTCCAAGCATTTTCAAGGAAGATATTGATATTAAGGCTGTTATTTATCTGTGTCAGTCAGGAAGTGACACTGAATTCAGATGAGGAGTCACCGAGACACACAAAGAAACTCATTTTCTCCATGCTCTACCTCAATGGTTTTACATAGACCTATATAGCTCATTAGAGTGTAATCTCTAATAGTAAGGAAGCCAAATATTTTTTTGATATGGCTCCTTTAGGCAAGTGAAATGTAGTTAGAATAATGTTCGCTTAGGAAAGAAATTGCTTCACAATAGACGACTGAAAAATTCTCATCTAGACAGGTGAAAAATGCTGTAAAACATTTAATAAATGAAATTAATTTGGAGAAAAGTTTGCTTTTACAATGTGTTAGAGCATAAAGAGTTTTCAGCCTGTAGTTGTAGAGAATTAAAGGAAATTCACTCCATATTTTACAATCCCACATAATTTTCTGGGGACCTGCCGATTGTTTTTGAGCTATTTTAGAGTTTGAGGTATTTTAATTCCCTCAAGCTGTTCTTGCTCCACTGTAGTCTTAAAACAAAAGCCCAGTTCAGTCGTCTTCCACTCTAATCAATCCAGCCAATGGACAGCTTGTAGCCATGATAATAGCCAACACCTGGAGGACATGCCAAGAGCTGAGACAGTGTTAGTTGTGTGTTATGTATTTAAAAACAGAGACTGTAACATGCACAAAGTGAAATAAAAAACTGCCTAGTAGCATTTTATCCATACTGATGTGCTCAAACACCCAGGTTACGCACTCTTTTTGGATTAAAGTTGCTGAACTGCATATCAGAATGATGTAACCACCCAAGGAAGAGTCAATCAAAGTGGTTGCAGAACATCACAGCAATAACTGGCAGTTATTTTTAGTTGCCATTTTTCTGGCCTTGTGATGATGAATAACATGGCCTCACAGTTAACTTGCTGTTTGTGTGTGTGTGAAGTAGATGTGACGCAAGTATAGGAAAAGTGAAACAATTAAAGGAAAAAGCAGCAGAGAGCCATCCAATAGCTCCTCCAAGGACACCATAATTACAAACGCTGGCTTTTTTAATGTGACTCAAATCTTCAGCTCTCTGTCTGTGCTACTCGTACACCCCCCCCCCCCCCCCCCCCCACACACACACACACACACACCCCACACACACACACACACATGCACACACACACTCACACTTTACTGTTTTCTCTGGTCCCTTTGTGGTGAGTGTACAAACGGTTTTGAAATGTTTTATATGTGTAGAACAAGGCTACTTTGTCTTCCTGTGTCGTACTTTTCTGACACACACAAAGACAAAGATAAGGGGAGAAGCATCATTACCTGTGAGCGCAAGTAGGTATGATGACATCCATATGCAATACCTATCTATTCACATCTCTGCCTGATCTTCTATATCTACACCAAATACTGATGTACAATATCCTGCAAACGCTACCTTAAAACGAGCCAGTAGCTGATCCCATTGTTTGCATTGAAAAGATTAGTTTATAATTCTATAAAGTAATTTGCTGTTTCATTAAAAAGCCCAAACTTCAGCATAATTCTACAAGAGCAGCTCCAGTTCTCAAATAATTCGCCAACACAGCAATAAAAGCATCAGTTTTCTAGACTTGTCACATCTATGGCTAATCTTTTATTCAGAATTTGGTTGTACAGGTGCAGGGCAGTAGGGCTTTCTCCAAACAGTCAACCTCTGTTCAAATGCGTATCCCATTGTATTCCGATACAACACGGAGTTCCCTTTCCTGATGTGTTGCAATACACTAGGTGACCAAACAAAGAATTCAAGTAGAAAAGACTGTTCATATTTAGACACACATTCACATGCTTTGTAATGCAGACAGTCTGGCTTCTTCTCTGTCACTGTGGAGGTAAAAGTTTAGGGTGAAAAGGTTGAATGACAGGGGAACAGGGTGAGCTGCTCCTGACTGTTCAACAGGAACAAACAGACATAAACAAGGCCATGAAAAGGACAACCATTTACATCACAGTCAACTCATTTGTTACCCATTTACTATTTGTGTGTGTTGTATTCTCTAATCTCCTACTGTGTCTCCCTGCGGGTCTGGCACACACACACCCACAAACCCACCCCCACACACAGGCATACTATTAAAATAAGTGTCCCTTTGACTGCAGTAGTGTTATGTAAATGAGTGACATCTCTCACACACCATGCTCTTTCCTACTTTACAGCTTGTCTTTAATAGCAACCCTTCACTAATATGAATTGGTAGGAAGTCTTAACCAACCACTGTTTCCATAACGATAGCCCGCCTCCTGCAAGACCACCCACACTCTCCTGTTATTACTGACATAATAAATTTCAGTGTCCAGTAAGTTCCAGCTCTTTGGCCAGGTGAACTCAAAGGTTTTTGTTTTCCTAAAGTTTACATTCTAATTTCTATGTGTTTTGTTGTACTGCTATTGTGAACTCTGGAGGAGCATCGATTATATTGTTCTTATTGTATAGCAACCAAGGTGACCAATAGGTCAGTCATACACAAACCTTCATTGTTTCTTTAAGGCGTGTTGAAAACGCAAATGATCTGCTGAGAGCAAAAATCTAATTAGGTGACATTAGAGTTGGCATTTAAAAACTTCTCATAAAGGCTTTCCCTGACTCTATTCATCAATTTGAAGTTTGCCTCTGTATTGCTGAAATCTTGAGGATTTTGGACTTGTGTTCACATTCGAGTGATGGTGCACATGATGCACTTTGCACAGCAGTGACTGAATGAAGATGAGGACAGTGCTCCGTTATCTTTAAGGTATTAATTAAGGTCTAAAAGTATTTTTTTTTCTTACTCATATTGTATGTGCTTCAAATCGGTTCCATCGATCATTTATTAAAGCAAATGCCACTTCTTTCACTGCACTGTGTATGGTTATATTTTGAGTCTAAAAGTAGGTAAGTGGAGAGGTAAGATTTCCAGAAATCAGACTGTATGAAATATGAGAAACAGTGGTGGTGAATAAACGGAGACTTTGCTTAGCATGTCCAACCAATCAGGAATGCCAAAAATAGCTTGATTGTTATCCAAAACCACACATACGCTCATGCAAGTTGAAGAACTGGAGGCCCCAGCCATGGAAAACTCATCAAATTAGAGTCTGAGAGGGCCAAAAAACACGTCTGCAAGAAAGAAAAAAGAAAAGGAAAGAAAAAAAAGTCAAAATGGCATCCCCTCAAAGCAGGTAGTATGAGTGTGTGATTGCTGTCAGGCTTGGTTTGCCTCAACAGAGGTGTTCGTAACTTGGAAACTTAAAACACACACACACCACACTCAGATGCCCAGTAATCAAGCAATGCCTGCACTTTGTTCCCTTTTTGCATCATTCTATTCTTTGTCTCTTCTCTTTTCCATTTCTGTAGTCCACCATTTCCTTCCTCATTTGATGTATTTTTGTTTCTCTCTCCTCCTCTTCCCCTTACGTATATTTCTTCCATTCCTGTTCCAAAATTATATGGAAAATTCTGATTAGTAGCTATTAAAAAAGCTATATATATTTTTGAGTAGATGCGGTTTAAGTCAAATATTTCTTTAGCTTCACAGATGTGGAAATAACCTTTCCAGTCACATCTCCAGTCATTCATTTCATTCGTTACTCATTCTTGTTGGTTGAAAACCCGCCTCATCAAGAACTAATAAAGCGTTTCAGCCCCGTCTTTTCCCACCTGTATTTGCCCTAATATGCTCTTATCTTGGAGCTAAAAGCTTTTCTACTTCACTGCGTTGCTCTCATTCCCCTCCTGTGGCTCTGACTCACTACACTTCTCAGTACTCAATGCTGCTGATGTTTGTAATCTATGAATTTTACAATATTTTGTTATTGCTGTGAGTGTCAGTTCCATGTAAAACACACACTCTGGACACGATTTTTTGCTTTTTTTTCCCAGAGCATTCTCCGAGATTGTCTAGTTCCTCTGATGAATAGAAAAGCCTTGATATTAGATCTTTCACACAATGTAACACAGCTGAGTTTCAGGTGAGATAAGGAAGCAGATATTATGTATTGACATATTGCGATTAAAATTATGTGTGTTTAGGCCATGCCTGTGACCTGAATTACACAACTCAGTATATCTAAGTCATGCTTCTGTCTGTCTGCCTCTCCTCTTGCTGTGTGTCTGCGTCTTTCCTTTCTCTATTAGTGTCTGTGCCTTCAGGCTTCCATCTTTTATTGTTCTGGACAAATAAAGAGATTGGGTCACACAGAAAAGAGGCCTACAAAAATCACTCCCTCTGACATGGACACACGCACGAGCACGTACACACACAATCAGATGGTTCTTCGGATGAAAGGGCCATTGTGGTAGCATAGCTACAAATCCCGGCAGCCCTCAGCACTCAACAGCTAACACACACTTACACGCCCCCCCCCCCCCCCCCCCCCCCCCCCCCCCCCAACACACACACACAATTCTTATCGGACAAAACGTTCCTTGTCTTAAAGCCTGACCCGTCTAAACACACAACACTCTCACATACACATGCACACAGCTTCATAGAGGTGGATTACCCTCATTTACAAATGTATGGCTTTGTGACTGACCCGTTAGCAAAACTAGAGGGAGCAGTACCCAATGAATTATTCAGCGCCTCCTTAAGGGTTAAAACAGGCGGAAAATATGCTTGTTAAGATGTCAAGGACCAGGAAAAAAACACTTTTGAAGAAGGGTTAAAAAAAAAAAGGGTAGAAATTTTCAAAAACTAAGAAATCTGTTTTAAAAAATGTTTTGGTTTTTATCAAAGATAGTTTTTTGGTTTTAAGATATACAACAGATGGACAAGGTCTCAAAATGAAAGCAACAAACGATGAGTATTTTGTCCTTCAAAAGTTAGAACAATATGCTACATGAATTATTCAGTGCTTCCGTAAGAGTGAAAACAGGCGGAAAAATATCACTTGTGAAGTTTTTGAATTCAAGATAATTAAATATATAATTTATTAAAGGACAAAATGAATGACGAAAAGAACACGTAATGCCAACTCTCAAGGGTTATTAAAAAAACTAAACAACAACAACTAAAAATGGGAAAATTAAGACCAGAGAGCATTAAATTGTTTAAAATGTTTCAACTTTATTATAAAAAGAGAGTATTTCTATGAAGAGCTGAGAGTTTAAAAAATGCTGATGAGTACTATTTTTTAAATGTCAGAGAAGGAAAATACAGCCTGTGTGTCACCTCCAAGCAGACACGAATGAAATGATGAAATGACACATCTCTTCCATAAAGACAAACGATCAAAAATCCTTCCGATGATTACATGACTCGGTGGCCTTGGAGACTAAGGTAAATCAATCAAAAAAATAAAAAAATAAATTCTCTACCAAAACCCCTTCCCTCCCCATCTCTCTCCCACTCCTCCCCTCCATCTGTCCTTCTCCTCCCTACTTTTGTCCCTTCTTTCCATCCATCTCTCTTCCCATCTAGCATCTCTTTTGTCTCCTAGCCAGCCTTCTCCTTTCTTAAAGCTTTGATCTCTCTTTCTGTATCCATCCAGGCGTATATGAGTGAGTATGGCAGGCTTGCTCGGTGTGCCTCTATGTGCATGGCTGCTTTAGACTAACAACCCCCCCACCTAATATACTTCTGTCTCACACACACACACACACACACACACACATTCAAAAGGTCGTAGAACTTTTTGAGAGTCACACCAGATGTTCCGAGCTCCATATTCATGCAACAACATCCTCTTCTTATTGTTTTGCTTCCATGTTTCCTTTATCTCATCTTCTCGTTTCCCCTTCCCCCTTTCTCACTCATCTGGCCTTTTATTCATTTGTTTTCTTTTATAGAACCCCCTCTAACCCCTCTCCTAATCTTGCAGTTTTCCTTTCCCATCCTTGTATTCATCGTTATTGCTTTTAAAAGCCTCCTCTTCACTCCATTTTCTTCATTTTTGTTCCATTTGTGTTTTTGTTATCATTGTATCTCTGGCATGCTCCACTCTTACCCCTCTCTTGCTCCCTCATCTTCAATTTGTTTGGTTGTTTGTAAACCATCTTCTCATCCTTCCCTTTATTCTGCCTCTCTTCCCCTTCCCTATCCATCTCCTCTTCAGTTCCTCTCCTCTTCCGCCCCATCCCTTTTCTATCAATGCAGCCCTATAGTCTAACTCTACAGTCCATTCACTTTTCGCTCAATCAGCTGAAAATTTAAAAAGGAACAGCAGCTTTTTACTAGTGAAAGCATACCCATTCACAATTATTTCATTATATTCTGGATCTGACAGATGTGCAAAAAGAAAAAAAAAGTTTTTTATTAATATCGTCATCCTTCCTTTTCCACTCCTCTTCATGTCTCGTCCTTTATGCTAGTCTGTCATTATTTTCTTGATTCTTTCGTCTCTCTTGACTTAATTGACTGAACAGGCTTTAGACTGCATAGATGCATCCTTCACATCATTCCCAAACCTTGCTTGAATATCATGGCATGTTTTTTTTTATTAACCATCTGCATCTCCATTTCCTCCCTTTTCTCATTTCCTCTCATTTTTTGCATCATTTCTTACCCCCCCCCCCCCGCCCTTCCCCTGTATTCCCGTCACATCCTCCACCTCCTCTCTCTCTGCCTGTCATTCTTTCTCTGAGGTCTATTGATTCTCTGCTGGGGCCTTTTCCCCCGTCTTTCAGCTGTCAGAAGGAGATGGGATCTTCTGATGTCCCCAGCCATGATAAACAAATTCTGTGTCTCCTGCAAACCTCTTTGGAATACAGAGCACACACCCACAAATAGGTGAAATCAAAACAGATGGGACACAGAGAGTGATGATCAGAAAAGATGGAAAACGGGAGGCGGTACTGATTTGCACACCTATTCTTTTCTTTTTTTTGCATCTCTTGGGGTTTTGAGTGGAGACTAAGCTTTATTGTGGTGCATGTCTTTGTTTATCTCTCTGGATATTCTCTGCATTAGCCCCTTTCATTTCCACAACAATCGTTTTTGCAGTTTTCTTTCGTGGATCCATCTTTTTGTTTCATATATACATTTATCTGTACTACAGCAATCATTCCCAGTGTTTTATCCCAGTGATTTCATGAGTAACAATATCTTACACTGTCCCTGAGTTTCTTTAATTTTCTGCATTGTAAATCAGTTCAAAAAATGAACACTAGTGTTCCAGAGTTATGTGTCCTTCCCAATACTATATCCATCCTTTTTCAGTCCACAAATGCTTCCAATCTCTATTATCCCTCTCACTTTTCTTTCTCCACCTTTTTATACCTCCACCCTACCACATTTGCTGCTTAGTTTATCCACACACCCAGCATCTCTCACCGTCAGCCTCCATGCATGTGTCTGTCCCACCTTCTCCCACACCCTCCTTCTCCCCATTCACCCAAGTATTGATTTAGCTGTCCATGATACGCCATAGTGATTGACAGCTACTAATTGGCTTAATCCCACCCCCAGGGGTTTGTGGCTCTTTAGCTGATCTGGATACAGCTGTCCTATTGTCCAACATCTGACACCGTGACCCCGATGAACCAGTGAGGGGGGATAAGAAGGAATATTTTCATTGGAATAACATATTCTTGGATCATTCTCAGATCAAATGAAAGAGTATTGTTGTAGTGCCTTGGTACTATCTGACTCAGTGATTTAAAAAGATTCAGTGTGTAGTAATTGGAAGACATTACCTGTATTCCACAGTGTGCACAGAGAGGTAGACATGACAGAATAAACAGACCTCTGTGCACTAACAGCAGGCTTTTGCCAAGTGGTTTGACAGATGAATTCCTGGCTCAAAGGTGAACACTTCTTTCACTGCAATACATGTGCATCAGCAAGCATGTGCCCAGTCGGGAGTGTCCTTGAGCGAGACGCTGAGTCTCTTAGGTTGAAATGGAAAAGCGAGAGAGAGGGAGGGAGGGAGATGGTCACCCCAACAGATGAAAAAAGCAGCCCTAAGCAGCCCCAGATTAGCTTTGCACTATTGAGGAGGCAAGGGGCAGAACATAAGGTCTTAGTGGATATCACTAAGCCTTTAAAGACCACCCTTCAGCCTTGGATGTACTCCCCCCATCGTATTTATCCAGTGACTGACACACACTGTTTACATTCAAATTAGCCCATGGAGACCTTACAGGCTGAAAACTTTGCCTCAAAGGCAGGTCATGATCTGTTCACCTAGAAGTCATTAGTGAGTTTAGATCTTTGAAGCCGTTTTTATTCATAATGATAATGTGTGAAGATGGATTTATTTTCAAAGATGCATGTGCATCATTAAACTCGTAAAGGGCTCGAGATAGCCACAATCTTCACTAATATTTAATAGCCAGTTATTCTCTCATGTCAGCTGCTCAGTGTCGGTTGCACTTAACATGGAATAAAATTAGAAATTAGAAACATTTCTAATTTCTAGAACAAGTTCTAGAACAATAAGCCTGAGTATATTTTGCAGTATAGTTCGCTTCCTGATCGATTTGGCCTTAAGGCTTCATTTGAACATGACATCAATCAGTCATACCATATTAGTAGAGTCTAGTTGCTTGGCTTGAACATATATACCATTTATACCTGTATTTTTCAAATGATGACTTAATTTGGAATCGACTCTATAAAGATGAACGAGTAGACAGAAACTGAGGGTGGAGGTAAGCAGTAGAAATTGATCAGCAATGTTGCGGACCATTACATCTACCATGCATGTGTAATGACCCTTATTACCACTCTGATTCATATATCCCACCCATTACCCACAAACCACTTGACTCGGTGACAGACTGGAAGACACAAGGGTCATTGTGCCAAAACATCCTCCCATGCTAAAAGATCCCCTCTTTTCTCTGCCTCTATTCTCATCTCCCTCCCCGGTCTCTGTTTTCCAGACCAACACATGGACAAGCTGAATACTTGATAGTAACCCCCACCCCTTTTTTGTTTTTCATTCCCACATGGTTGGTGAAGCCAAGTCCCCTCCCTTATTTCTTCAGGTTAACACAGAGAGCCCCTTGTTGTTCCGAACTGAACAACAGCTCAGAACAACATACCTCAATAAGCCTACACTGTTGGTTCTCAAAGTTCCCTCAAGGCAAAGACACCCATACGTATCCCAGCAATCTGGACGACTCCTCAAGAGTTGTCCCTTTTGCTAAATTTCTCCCAAACTGATGTTTGTTGGTTTAGCTGATCTTTTTGAAATTTATACTGACAAACTTTCCCAGAGAGGCAAAGAGATAAAGAAAGACATGCATTTGCATAGAACATAACAAAATGACTGTATAAATTCTATGAAAACAACTTAAGCAATTCATTCTTATTCATTCTACATTATATTTGAAATTCTATTGTATCCTTGAGGACTGTAAAACCCCTTTATGAAACTCAAAAAGTGTCCTTAAGTACCTGAACCTGCTAAAGTAAATTGTTTTGAATGAAGGTGTTAAAGTTACTCCACCTGAATTATGAAAAAAAAGCGAGCGAAAATGGAAATCCTAATAAATAAGGTTATTTTTCACTTCAAAATGTCACAGCAAGATATTTCCTTTGATATACTTCTTTTCATCTTGAGAATGAAACCAGATGACATTCAGCTCTTTTTGCGCTAAACAGAGCTTAAAGATTGGTGCATCGTCTGGTTGAGTAAAATATAAACATGCTCAGTGAATAAAACATCGGTAGTATTTCCTTATATACAAAGGTCAAAACATCTGTTTCTACATTGAGTGATCTATACCGCTGTATGCCTGCCCTCAAGCACAAGCACACACACACACACACTCGCAAATATACTGTTATTACAGTATATTTGCAGGGACTTTTATGCAGACTACATCCACTTTGACTCCTAATCCACACTGTATCTTTCACCACTCAACCTAATGCTACATTACTTCAACAATCTCAGAAGACTTTGTTCAAAGCTTCAACCTTGTCTGGAATTTTTTAAGTCTTTCTGTGCTTTTGGAGTCATCTGGTTCCTGTAAAGATAAGAGTAAAGCGAGATGCTTGCTTAGACTTACACCCACACTGAGCCTCGCATACACGTTTGAGCACTGAGTGACCTTGCACCTTCAGATGACATGGGCTCATGCAGACAGACTGCCTGAAATGACTTTTATTTGTTGCTGATGGTGATACTCAGGTGCAAGGGCATGGGCACACGAACGTGCAGAGGGTGTGTGACCTTGTGTGGTCAGCTTTAGCAATAATATCTGAAAAAAACTCACATGCATGGACACATTGGACTAACTCTCACACATACATGGTGACCTTGTTTGTTCAACGTGGCCACTAGAATCTAAACAATTTTGATGACATTTGCTTTCATGATATCACAATAAAAATAAACATGGCTGTGACAAATGTGATGTCATTCCACATAAACACTGAAAACGCAATAGTTGATAATGGCCCCGAGGAACTGCTACTTCACTGGATTTAATAATAACCTCAACTGGGTGTAGTGGTAATGACAACCACTGCCATTCTGAAAGTCCATTTAAAAATACAAGGAATATTAAACATCTAATAACAAATGTTAAATATTTAGAGGTGTAAATATTGGGTTAAATGTAAAAATCTCCAACCTGCACAAACAATCTGTGATAGTGCATTATTCTAGAGTGACACATTAATCCTACTTTATTGTCAGCACTGCTTTGGCTTATGTTAAAGTTAAGAAAATTAAACATTCGCTTAAATTCTCTTCATGTTTTAAAAAACCCATAGAACCTTGTTTTCATTATCCTCATATGCAGTACTTTTCACACATGGATTAGTGGAAGTGTGAAGAAAAAGTGTCAGTGACTGAATAGAAGAGGATCTGCCTCATATCAGTCCTTGTACCTTTCCCTATATATAGCTATGGCCTTCTATAGCGCAATAACAATTAGTCAGTCCTAGAAGAGGCAATACATTTTGCTCACTGCTTCTCTTTTCACTGAAAAGGTCAATGCAGTCACAGCACAACTGAAACCTAAACAGAAAGTATAAGAGAGAGCTAACGAAAGTCAGAGGATGAGGAATGTAAACTATTTAGATGAGGGGAGACAGGTAAAAGAAGAGAGGAATAAAAATGAAAACTTACAAGGAGAGATGACAGGAAAAAAAATGATGTTGCTCTATAAAACTGACCCATGGTCAGGGATTAAGGCATGGAGCGGGGAGGGAATATACTGAAGTCAAACCAGTCGAATGGAAAAAAGTGAAATTAATAGTGTCCAATGAAGAAGCTGCAGTCATATTCAATCATATTACACTATTATACGTGTCACGGTCAACGAAGCATGGCTAGGGAAAGGGAGAGGAAAAAGGAGAGAAAGTATAGCAAAGGGGTGGAAGACATTAAGAAAGAAGGAGAGGGACAGAAAAAAATGAGTAAAAATGCAAAGAAGGAATGCAGGGTTTTAGCCAAAAGTAATGACACAGAGAAAGAACGGCAAATAAAACAAAAATAATGAAACAGAAGCAAAACAGAAAGTGACAGAGGGAGGAAAATGAAGAGAGGTTATTATGCTAAAGAGGTCAAGCTTGCAGTAATGCTCTGTCTTGTAGAAAAGAAAACAGGGTTTTTCTCTATGGGCTTAGTACGACAATATGTGTCAGCATCACATGTACACTGTTATCTCTTTTTTCCCCCATGTCTTTTTATGTGCGTGTCAGTGAGCCATCATCTGGCGTGACACCATCCACCCAAAGCTGGTAAAATGTAGATTTCACCTAGTTAATCTAATCTCATGGATTCTTCTGTGGCACCGGTGTGAGTGGATGTGCACAGAAAACAGACACACCTTCGCCTCTCAGATCGCAGTATCTCTGCAAGGATTCCGAAGAAATTCAGGGTTCTGCAAGATTGGCTCATTTAGTGAACTCACAAATTATGCAGCTAGGAAAAAAGCATCATTCATGCATTCTAATATGGTGCATAATTTAGCAATCATGTTAAATTACACGGAAAGCTGCTATATGTTGTATATAAGTGAGAAAAAACTCCATGTAATACATTTCTCCAAGCCGGGTTTATTTTTGGAAATTTTTCAGAGAGTAACACTTGTGTTCATTTGAAGCACAGTGGGAATAAATACAGGTGGGGGTGAGGGGGCTGAGGTATACTGAAGGGGACAGGAGGAGAATGAAATGTGGAGGACAGGAGAAGGGAGATAAGTAAAAAAGGAAAGGAAGGGGAGGAAGATGAGGACTGAGGAAAGAAGGAAGGAGAGGACAAGAGAGGATGAGACAGAACTGGATGAGAAGCTGTAGATAAGTCCCAGTGTGATCAAAGCATTACTTTGACATCAAATGCAGGCCTTGCCAGCATGCTGACTGGTTAATGCTAGAAACACTTTGAAATATTAGAATATGTGTGGCTAAGAAGCTTCTCCTCATATTTGTCCACTTCATAGGGATTTACATATTGAGATTAATGCGTTATAAAGTGATGAACATTTTAACTACCTATGGTCAGATCTAATTGTCTTGTAGCTGTCCAACCGTTAACAGTTACATGCATTCTGATTGTCTCCATCTAATGACTTTAATGTGCCTTAAAGACAGGTAAATCGTGGTTTAAAATCCCATTACCGAACACCCACATCATTCACATCACAATACAAGAAAAACAATTCCGTCATAAATAGCCCCATATGCCAGCAGACAGGACAAAGAGCCAATTTGTTGCATGAAAAACTGGTTTCCATTACCGTGTTTGTTTAAACTGTTTTAAAATAATTCAACCTTGAAAGCAATTTTACTGATAAATAAGCCAAATATGAAGGCATACAATGTGACATAAATAAAAAGATAAGAAATAAGTGAATGTATGCAACAGGATTATTACGCTACTTATGTTCACAGAGCTTGTTTCGGCAAATAGGTGCCAGAGCCCTTCCTCTCTCGATGACATAAGACTGCAAACTTAACTACTTTTTTGTGTATTCCGCCTTCGAGCTACATCTTCGGAAAGCTCATTATGCCGCATGTGAATTGTGTCATCCAGTTTCATTTCTCACGTTCATATTTTCTTAAACAGTAGAAAAACAACAGAAATACATGCAGGGAGGGACAAATGATGAATGTTCTTGGCCAGATGGAGGTCACAGTAACATGGTTTTTAGACTGCGGAGCTACTGAAATGCCACTTTTTAGTTAAACTATTTATCAGTCTGATCTGCATGTCTCTTCAACCCCCCCTCTAATGCAGAGTCCTCTATCTAACCCTGCTTATAATCAGATAAGCTATATGCAGCATTTGCTTTTCTGGCCGGCCACTGACACTTTGTGTGTTTGTGTGTACGTTCAGCTTCTGGTTTCAACACCACTTGCTGTGTCTTTGTCAGCACGTGTCCTGCAAAATAAATCATTTTCCACAATTTAAACTTGATTTGAACTGATTTGTCAGCCACTAATGTGCACAAATGAATGCACATATCCTCACATATATAAAGTATGATGCAAACAGGATGCAAACAGAAAAGCATGGACACACACACTGCACCTTGAAACCATAGCTAACTGTCCATAAAGTTCACCTTTATAAATGTGTTTCATCAGCAAAATTAACTTGCTACAATTAACATAACCATGTTAATTATGGTAATCAACAGCACACCCACTGCAGGTACATGCTCAAACCTGTGCGCGCATGTGTGTGTTTGACAAGTTTAGTGGAGATAAATGATAGAGGGAGTGAGAAAATCATGGCAGGGACAAAGAAAGAAAGATGGGGAATGAGACTGATAGCTTGAGTTTGACAGGTGATTTAAAATAAAATAAAGTTTAAAAGTCATTTAACTGTTTAAGTTATTTGTTAAACAAAAATACCTAAAAGTAATGTGAAGACACTGCTTTAGGCAATGGAAGTTTTTTCCATGACTTGTTGCATGTAGTATCACAACATATTAATTGATGACAAGTGTAGTAACTTATAAAACATAATCAGTTTGGGGGGAAAAGGTGGACAAGCCCACTATGAATGACTTTATGACAATACTTAATGGCTATCTTGCTGAGGATATTCTTAGACATAGATTGAATGCGTTCTCTTATACTAACATAAACATAAAGTCTAAAGTCTTAAATATCAAACATGCTTTTCAACAACTATCACAATGTGGTAACAACCCAAAAGGTCCTCTGCTTTCCAAAATGTCCTCATGCCAATGCTCTAAAACTCAAGCTGGTGCTCACTATGATAGCTGGACAAGTACAGACACACACACACACACACACACACACAGAGTTAATTATTATCCTGAATAATGAGAAGCAAATGACTCATTAAATCTCTCCTTGACCCACACGCAGAAACTAGCCACTGTTCCTCACAATCTTTCTTTCTCACTGACTCTACTGTACCTCATACAAAACTTGTCAAACCAGGCGCCTTTTCAGCTGTGAATTATTAATTGGCATTAAAGAAAGAGCCCAAATTTCTCTTTGACCCCAATCCCGAGTACTTTTGTACCAGAGCGACCACAAAATGTAAAGAAAATCTCCTGAAATTCATAATTGAGATGAACTTTGTTCTCGACCTTCATCCCATATTTCCTTTCTTTCTCGCTCCGTCACTCTTTTTCAGTGTCTCTGCCTGTGACATGCTGTCTACCAAAGGAGAAACATAGTTACATTTGACTGTTTTAAAAAATAACAAATGTGGTTTTCTTTCTCTCATGTGTCCACAAGACAGCAGAGCACCTGACTGGACCCAAGGACTGTCACAGAAAACAAATTACATTTATTTTTCAGGCCCACTCTGTCACACTCGTGCATACACCTACATCTATACAATCTATCTAAAACATATATACACACAAAACCATTTAAAAAAATCACATTTGCAATCAATTAGATTTCACAAATGCATATTCTGGATGAAAAGTTCAGGTGCTTATGCACGTGCCCATACCAGGTGCTCTGATCAATATAAATCACTGTCTCGAATAATCAATTTCCATTGCAATACAATCAATATCAGTGTCAACCCTGTATTCTGATCATCAATGGTAAAATCGATGAAATCACTCATTAATCCTGAATTAACATTGATCCAGACTCCACTGTTTTTGCAATTACACTGCAGCCTCATCGCCTAGCAGTAAATCCACGCAGCATTTTCTGCCAATGCTCAGCTCTTTTATGCAGGAGTGAGAAGGTCGATCACGCCGAGGATCACTATTCAGCTAACAAAGCTTTAATACTGGAAACCAACACAGCTGCAGCTGCAGCATGTGGTTTTAGGTGCGCAGGATGCGAGGGCAATCAAAAGTGAACACCTAATTGATGCTGTAGTCTCTCTGTGCTGCCACATGTTTTTGTTTATTTGCTCTAACTGGTGTCCTTGTTGTTTTGTGGTATAACTTGTGGTGCAGTTTCCCATCTCTGAGTACTTGCATGCATCCCATCCAGCTTTAGTCTGCGCTGCCTAAATTACTTCAATGTGACTTTGCTTATCAAATAATGAGAGCATGGGACACATTCATGAATCACGCTGCTTGTTAGTTTGTTTCGGTCAACAAAATTAAAACATTTTCCAATTTAGTGATTTTTCACTTGATATTTAAGTTATTCGTTTTCTTTTCCTTTTTAGGGATACAGAGAACGGAATCAAAACACAGTATGCGCTATGTTGAAGGAAGGGAAACGGGCCAAAAAGTAGAGAGTAGTCAGACTAAAGTGCATGAACTGGAACGGGTGCACTGTAATTTAAAGTCGCTGGCATGTAGACCAATTGAGGAATGATTGAAACCACATGAGCTCAAGAAAGAAAAAAAAACATACAAACGCCATGCTTAAGGCCAAAGAAACTAAACCCAGTATTTTATGCTGCATGGGAACTATGTCAACACCACTAAGCCACCTGTGCTGTCTCACTCTTCCCCACGTGTACCAATACCCAGGAAATCATCAAATGCAGACAAATTAACTTGCTTTTTTTTTTTTCCTCCCCCCCACCCCCCCCACCCCTAGAGAACAAGTATGGGGATTAGAGGTCAAAGACACTAATTACTGACTCTGCCATTTAGTCCGGTTGAGATGAAAGATTAGAGTTATAATCCCATTCCACTGCCATAGGAAATTATATATCAGCCTAACATCTATCTGGCCTCACATTCTGCTGTTTTAAATAGATGAAGATCGATCTAAGGGAAAGAGAGAAAAAAGGCTGACGTTTAACCAGTTGTGTGTGCTGACTCTGCTTTCTATCGAGCCCATGGAGCAAGAGGCTGGAAGAAAACAAAATAAAAAAAAGTCCAGAAGCAGAAGGCAGAACTCAATTCTCCACCAATGTTCCCCCGCCCCGTTCTCACTGGGAGGTAACGTGAATGTGAAGGTAAGAGAAACCAGTCACAGTGGACAGGCTTATCCAGACAGACAAGATTTGTGCGCGTGTGCACGTGCGTGCGGGTCTGTCTGTTAGGGGCGTTCATATTGAATCCTGTATCCCTGGGGAGCCTAACTACCTCTCCATCTCTCTGACTGGCCCCCTGAGAGAGACAGACAGAGCAGGAGAAAGGAGAGAGATTGGAAAAAGAATTAGAAATAAAGAGCAGAAAGAAGGAAAAGGAGCAGTGGAGCCAATACTGCAGCAAAGCCCAATAGCTCCCTCTGTCGTCACCTAGAAATGGTCCAATAGCTCTTCCATTCATTTTCCCCTTTACTGTCTTCTTTTTGAGTCCTGTTTCTTTATCTGCAGGATCACAACTTTATTCTATCTTTTAAGCCTCTCTTTCATTATTTAAAAAAACGACTTTACGATCACATAACTTACGAGGATGAGCAGTTGGTGCCTAATTAAAAATAAATATAATGATTACAGTATAATAAATTAATCCCTCTATTTTGTTTCCTCCCTAGGGTGCTACATCAGCACTGCTTGCAGGCAGATGCCTTTAAACTCAATCCAGAAAGCAAGGTTGTTTTCTTTTCTTTCTCTTTTTAAGATTCAATCTTACTCATTTCATGAATGTGGAAAGATCAACATAATTAGTCCCATCAAATCTTTAAAAATCACTCAAAGCTGATCAAAATTAATACTTATAAGTAAAAAGCACCAGTTAAGCAAATTTTAGATTGTCTGATTTTTCTGCATTTTCCATTAACTTAAAGAACATTTTCAAATGCTGTTTCTTTTTCCTTCTTTTGTGAAACCCTGAAGAACGTCAAATAACATCAACAGAAATTATTGCTACACACTTGGACTGAGTCTATAGATACATAATAGGTAAACATAGTGTCTAATGTGCATAGTGTCTAAGGGAAGTCATGAGAAAGTTCCCACAGATTGAATTCTGAGAGAGTTTGAACTTAACCTAAATATCTTCTGGCCTTCTCATGTCCTATCACACATTGCAGAAGAAATGCTAAAGCTCGTTAAGCTTAATTCTATCTTTACTAACTATAACT
Organism: Pelmatolapia mariae; assembly: GCF_036321145.2. Lineage (NCBI taxonomy): Eukaryota > Metazoa > Chordata > Actinopteri > Cichliformes > Cichlidae > Pelmatolapia > Pelmatolapia mariae. The sequence continues at coordinate 592,522 of NC_086238.1, read as the reverse complement.
AGCACAGCTATGATGCACAGTATTTCCAGTGCCAGGTTCTGAAACCACTTCAGTAAAAACCAACAAATCTGACGACATTTCTGTGTCAGTTTCTGTGCAATTTCTTGGCTGAACATCAGGGAAAAATCTGATACCTCTCCCACCCCGCTTTCATCTGTCATCCAAGCCAGGTTTCTGTATGCTGCTCACCCTAAATAGCACAAAGATGTACTGGTACAAGGGAATTATGTGTGTCTGCCCTGCTTTTAAGGTATACAATCACTTCTGCAGACATAAAACTACATTTTTGCGGGAACTGTTCATTTCTGCAATGGCTAAGTGAAGACAGGCAGTTTCTACTCGCAGGTCTCATTTCAGCTCATACGGCAGACTCTCAAAAAGGAATGAGACTGACTACTCTACTGATAGACGTCACGCTGCCCTCCTCTCTTCTCCACCACCTCCTCCTTTTCTTCACATCCTGATAGGAGTCATGCTCTTTTCTGCTCAGCTGCTGCTCCTCCGACCGTCTGCCCCGTTGTTTCTCTCTGCCCTGCACCTCATCTCCTCTGCAGACCACATCCCCTCATTTCCTTTCCTGCACCTCTTTTTTTGCCTCTTGATCCTTTCCTCTCTTTTACTCTGCCCACACTGTATTATTGTTTGAGTGAAATATTGGGAGCTTGAAGAATTAATTGGTGAATTAAGAAAACATCCAAAAGCACAAGTTGAGTGATACTGTTGTGCTACTTACAAAAACCCTTTGTGGAGCCAGAGAGCGACAGCTGTGATGTTGAGCTCTGTCATTAAGTGAACATAAGAAGCAGCAATTCAAAACTACAAAATTAGGGACCTTTTTTGTGTGTAATGCGTCTTTTAAGTGGCCAGTGAGCCACAGTGTCTCAGAACTAAATATAAAAAAAGGGGAATTCTGCTGTTCTTGACTGCAGTGACTGGTCTGTAGGCTAATTGGCAAACAATACATAAACAGGGAAACGCTCTCTGAAAAGTAACCACATAATAAGGAAGTGTGGGGGGAACCACAACAGCACAGTTACAACACTTGTAAGAAGGGAATTAAAAAAATGAACAAAAAAAATTGCCTGTGGAAAATATAACACAATAAGTTCCAAACCCTTTCCCCCCTTATTTACTAAACTGCAGTTAGAGCATCTAATGGATCCATTTCTCTGCATCTTTCCTGCTCCATTGTAGACTGCAGACTTTTTTTTAAGGCAACACAAGAAAACATCTCTGCAAACCAGCCAAGCCTGGCTGCTAGGAACCCCCTGTCGAATAAATACAACAGTAGCAAATGATTTTCTCAATGGCTCCCACAAGACTGAAGCGCACAGAGAGAGTCGGGGAGATTGCAGTGCAGAGAAATGAAGAGAGAGGAAGAAGGAGGCGAGAGAAGGGTGAGTTGGAGGGGGTTGAAATGCAAAGGGGAGAGCAAAGGTACGGGAGAGAGGGGAGACATTTTATACAGCAACAGTGTGGGAGACAGAAGGGGGAGAGGGAGAGGGAGAGAGAGATTATTGCCTGCTTGAGAGCAGCAATCTTGAGTTGTGCCATGAATACCAAAGATACAGCCCTGGAGTTAACGCCCCCCCCCCCCCCCCCTCTCTCGCTCTCTTTGCTCCCCCATTGAAAACGCAGCGGAATTGCAGATGCCCAAAACTACACACCGATATCTCTTTTACTCTCTGCTGAAAGCGGCTGAGCAGCAGCCCAGTTCCAAATCCATCTGTAATTATTCATATCAGACCAGCATGCGCACAGACCCAACCAGTACGGACAAATCTACTCTACTGAGCAGATTTCACTGGATATCTATGCAACAATTTACAAAATGATCTAATGTGGCCCTACAGGGATGCTAAGCCAAACGCACGGACCTAATTGAGTGCAGAACGAGCCTGAATGAGCCTACGGGCAAGTGATCTGTATGCATTTTTTATGCAGTTTCACCAGCGCTGGCGCACACCAAAAGGGCAAGAACGCCGCTCCGCTTCAAGTATTCAAACGGACTGAATACTAAGCTGCGTGGAGTCTTCAGGGATTCACATTTCAAAATCACAAAATCAGTTAGCTCCCAAATCAGTAATGACCCCGCAAAAAACAGAAAACGAGAAAGAATGAAAGAAGGGGAAAGGGCGAAAAAGGGGAAAACACTGAGGATTGAGAATTTTAAATATGCTGTTTTGATTTTACAGGAGGAGGATAAGTTGGGGAAAACGCTTTCTGGAAGAAACAGTAAGAATTATGTTAAATAAATGCAGATTAACTGCAACACTAACAAATATTTCTTTCCTGAAGTAGGCTAAAGGGACGCAGTGAATTCATCTGTTTACCGAATTATGTGACCGCAACCCCCCCTCACACATTCAGACTCTGTTGATGGTGATCCAAGGAAAAGTTCTGCGTCGCCGTTACGCGGAGCCGCCGGGAGACACGGAGACTCCTAGATTAGCTACTATAGGCTACGTGGGCAGACTCACAAATACGCAAACGCAGTTGGATGCACTCGCACACCAGATAAGTGAAAATATGCAGAAACACTGCAAGAGAAACTTTAGTGAATCCACGCTCTGTTATGCGAAAACCACACAGATCCAACCGTCATCCAGTGGCCCGGAGGACCGAATAAAGTCTGCACTGTTACTGGCAGCAGCACAACAAATAAAACCAAGTGCTGTTTTTAATGCGCAAAGGATCTTTGGGTTTTGTGAGATTTTCCATAGTTAATCAAACACAAGCAAGTCCGATATCATCTCCGAGTAATCTTCCTATAATGTATAAGAAGTGTTTGTGCGACAGCTTGGTTTAGTCCAGAGTCTAACCAGAATCTCCCCAGCATCCCGGGAACCTAAACCTTTAACTTCGCTGGCTGTCGTGTGTTTTGCGCTCAGGAAAGCCTCTGCAGAAGAGATGCGCGGATAGTGAGAAGAGAGACATACGATGGAACTGTGTTGATGTAACTACGGCAAAATCCCAGTCCTTAAACTCCAGTGGTCTTACCTTGGAAGTGAGACTCCGTGCGCAGCTCGTTCACCCAAGTGTCCTCAATACATACAAGCCAGTAGAGATCGGCCACTTGACTTAAGTAGTATTGCTTCTTTTACCAGATGTCCAACACATCCACTGATTAAAAGCCCAGTTTTTCTATGTTTACGTGCGCTTGGAGATGAGAGGGTAGAAATTAAAGCAGAGCCAAGTGGGTTTCCCGCTGGAGCTCAGTGGCAAAAAATAAAAAAATAAAAAACAAACAAACCAGTCAAGCGAATTTAAAGATAAACTGAAAAGAGAGGACAAAAATGAAAGAGCAGTCATGCGTCTTGATGAGGTTCCGAGACTGAAGTGATGGAGAGGAGTGGAGGGGATGGTGAGGAGGTGGGTGTTGGAAGAGGAAAAGAGAGGAAATCACCGTAGCATCCCTCCCTCCTTCGGGTAACAAATCCGGTACCGTCAGCGCCGTTTATCCGTCCTCCCTCCTGGAGCATCGGAAGCGATGTGAGGAAAACTGAACGGCGCGCAGCAGCAGCAGCTAGAGAAGAGAGAGAGGGAGGGAGCGAGAGAGAGAGGTGTCGCTGCCGTTGGAGGGCGTAGGAAACTGGTAATCCTCTCTCTCCTCATACTTTCTCCTGTATCGGTAGTAATTTTGTTATTCGTCGGAATGAAATAAGTGGCACCTCAAATGACAAACTCAAGTGGGGCAAACCTCTCAAAACACATTAACTTTTTCAGATTTTATTACAGTAGAAATATAATTTGTTTAGTTATTTTTGACCGTGGTTGCAAAAAGCATTTGCGCTGAGAAGGATACGTTGTTTAATGAGGTTTAGGCCACATTATAGCTTTATCTGTATTGTAACACTGTACACCCTTCCCACATCAAAATCCACCCTGAGAGGTTACAGCAGAAGAAGCCCTGCAGGAGGGTAACTGAATGCAACAGTTGCTATTTCCTCATTGGCTAAGAGAAGCTTCCAACCGCTACCAGCAGAGATCTAGAATTGCACAGAGAGCCAATGAAAGGAGAGGAGGGCAGGCCTGCTATACACAGAGAGTGTCGCCTACAAAAGTCCAGTGTAAACGATATAATTGGCCATGAAAAAAATCTGAAACCCACACCTGGAAAAATAAATTATGAATGGTTTGAAGGAGTATTTGGTAAAGCAATGCTCGACTTGTAAACATCTGCTATTATGGATCACTTAGTCTCAGCTAAAATAGATAGTGTGTGCATTTATTAAACTAACCCAATGATTGTTACTTTCGATCTTAATGTTTTGATATTTTGAAACATTCAAGTCTGCTTAAATGAAGCCATTTCACACAAGATAGACACACACAAGAACCTATAAAACAATAATTTAAAGCCTTTAAACAAATACATTTCCAATACTTTTATCTTTCTCGGAAGATTCATTTTACTTGAATCCCATCATGACTTTTCAGCCTACTCAAGTTGTTTATTTGGCCAGTCCTAACAAAATCTTAACCACAGCTTTCACAAGGGATGACACATAAGTGCCACATTGAGCCATTCATAAATGCTTGTATCAGCTGCCAGTTGTTCATCCCCATCTGTAAATTTCTGTATGTATTTTGGATGCTAATGGCAGGGGTAAAAAAGGCTCACAAGCATGGCTCACTCGCAGGGGTTCTCATTCAGTGGGGAGCAGTAGATGATAATGCATATTTTCATTATAGCATTCAGCAGGCCTTTATTACTTTGGATGCAAAATGACATAATTAGATTAAGATAAAGGGCAGGTTGTCAAATGCAATTACAGGGTATTTCTGGCCATAATGAGTGAAAATGTAAACAACTGCAGCCTTTTGCACACAATTTTTCATTTCATAGAGTCTGGTGCTCTGACATATTACAGTTCGTTTCAATAAAAAAAAGTCAGCCTTTGAATGTATTTGAAATTCTTAATGCACACTGACTTCTGGTTCAAAACCCAGTCTTTTCCATGCCAACAGCCTGCAAGGGACAGCGAGGTGATGCTACAAAAGAAATGGACTTTTCTCTCTTCTTCAAAGACAGAGAAGTTTCATGTTTTTTGGGGAGTTATATGCACACTCACCTTTCTCACTGCTGCTGAGTGTAGATAAAATGGTTTTGGAAATTTTCAGCACAGCAAACATTGAGGCCATAATGCATTGGTTTTACATTTTTACATTTTGATATATATTTTTTCACGGTAAAGCTTGTAGCTGGATTTTTCTTCATATAAGATACTGTTTCAAATAAAATAAAAAATATACAAACCCTTTGTTTGTTTAAAATTAAAAATAAAACATGGAATCAAACCATGCTTACAGTTCATCTTAATACTTCCATATATTTTTCTTTCTATTCTTAACTTAGCAGCTCGATGTAGAGAAGGATTTGTAAACCAACCGTAACTCAAGGGTTATCTGCTTTCCTGTATGGTTATTCTGAAGGTTCCCCACAGCTGTGAAAATCTCATGTTATAATCTGGCAAATCTTTATTTTTTATTTGAAAAAAAAGGCAGTTTGTTTGATGTAAGCTTGGTAGTTCATGAGTCTGTAGAGGGAGAAGGTTAGTGAGCTAAAGACAGAAATATCAGGCTATTCTCTTTCTTGTGGCATATCTGATACTGTAGTAGCTGATTGTTGCAAGTGTGTCACCAACCAGTCTTCTAGGCTAAGCCCCTTTTCCATTAGTACCTACTCGGATCGACTCACCATGGTTCATCGCAGTTTTCAGGGTTTTCCATTGGGTCATAGTACCTGTTACCAGGTAGTAAAATAGTACCTGCTTGGCCAAGGTTCCAAAGCCCCGTTTCTATTAGTACCTACTTGGATCGACTCTCCAGGGACTGACACGGCTCAGCTCGGATCAACTGGTTTTCCATTACAACCCAGTAGTACCTTGTTTGCATGCTTGTCGCCTGTGTGTTCCGCGATGTAATTAATATGGGAGACAATTGATACAACAAAGGTGGATGTCGAAGCAAATGTATACCTGCTGCTTGGTCTGTGTTTTTTTTTTTGTCAGACTCAGGGGAGCACAGCGTTGTTTTTTGTAGCCATTTCCCTCATTGCCGAGTTTCAAAAATGGCGATTTTGATTTTCAAGACGCTCTCATGATGATGAGTGACGCTACTGATCAGCCAATCGGTCTCATGCAGTTTGGCAACGTCACATTTTAGTACCTGCTCGGATCGCTTGGAAACCAAAGTACCAGGTACCAGGTACTATGACCTAATGGAAAATCCTGAAAACCATGCCAAATCAATCCAAGTAGGTACTAATGAAAAGGTGATCAAGTGATCCAAGTAGGTTCTAAAATGTGACATCGTCAGACTGCATGCCACTGATTGGCTGGTCAGTGGCGTCATGAGAGCATCTCATTCAAGAAAATCAAAACCACCATTTTTGAATTCCAGCAACAAGGGAAATGTCTACAAAAGATAACATCGTGTTCCCCGAGGCAGACAAAAAGCCACAGACCGAGCAGCAGGTGTATCATCACCTCAACATCCACCTTTGTTGTAGAGTTCGTGTCGCATACGAATGATGTTATGGCACGCTTTGTCATTTTGCTATAACGACCGACCACATACATTAGGTGGTACTCAGCTGTAATGGAAAACCAGTTGATCCAAGTCGAGTTGTGGTGAGCTGTGGGCAGTTGATCTGAGAAGGTACCAATGGAAAACGGGCTTAACCTAGAAGACTGGTTGGTGACGCACTGGCAACCATCAGCTGCTACAATTGCTGCTACAGAATCAGCTGGTGATCAAAATGGATGGCTAAAGCATCACTCGGGCAGGCCCGAAGACCAACGATGGTAAGTAAAAAGACAGTGAAAATAAGACTAAACACACAGTGGAATAAAGGGAAACCAAGTGCAACATACATAGGCTCAAGCTGGGCACAAGCCATTATCCTGGCCGAAAAACCCAGGACCTTTGCCACCTGTGAGTTATGCCAGCACCACTCCTCCAGTCTAGTTATGTGAACTTTGTAGGTTTCTAAAGCAGGGCAATTATCTCTCAGCAGCCAATATGCCTGTGGCTGGTGTGTCCAGGCACAAATGCCAATGGACAACTTGCTCATAGCAGAGAGATGCAGGTGACATCTGCTGAGACTTCATCATCCTATGCCCTGAGATAAGATCATATTAGAAATTTACAGCGAGGTGCTTTTTGCTGAAGAAAATGATAGAAGATGTAAGGTAAGTGACCTCCAGTGACCACATGAAAAAGTCACTGCAGAATGTGTGATGTGTGATGAGGAGGAACTTGTCACTCTGGAAACAGAAAACAAACTTTGTAACATGCACTTAACTCTGTAAAATGGTATATTTTAACTAACACATTCTCATCCTGGTGTGTCAAATACTGCCATTCTGTCAGAAGCCGTTACCGTCACAATAATGAAAACACATTTTCTTTTGAAATCTGAGCTTTTATGCCCTGACTGCAGCAATACTGGATGCTCTGTTTTTTAAAGTGTGCAATATGGATGTAGTGGGGTTAGAAGAAGTCAGAATTTTGTCTTGACAAAGTGAGTGACAGTTGGGAAAGTCTCCAGCCCCTGCTGCAAACCTGAACTGGAAAAGTGGGGAAAAAATGATGGATAGAACATGTTTTCCTTATCCTCTACTAAATAGTTTTGTGGGTTGCTGTTGATCAAGCTTTAAAGTAATGTGTTGTTTTATGTTTTCAACTTTCAACTTGTTTTCAACTATTATTACTTTATTTATATTTCTGGTTTTATCATGAAGCTCTTTGTGATTTTTAATCTTTGAAAAGCGCTATATAAATACATTTTAATTAATCGATATGAAAGGAAAGAAAAGGGAACACAAAAGAGCAAATGACATAAAAAAATTAAATATGGTTCCAAATGAGACACAAATTCCTGTCAGTGAGATGTCAGTATGTATGCATTTTTGTACCATCGCCATCCCTCCCGTATCCTATTGTAGACTATGGATATATGTTTTCTATAATATTTTAGAAAAGTTCTTTCAGAAGGTAGGCCTGTATTTCCTTTTCTGAAACATATCCATCAAAACTACTGATTCTAATAAAAAACAATCTCATCATCAATTTTCATCCCTCACTTACACCCTGTCATGACACATGCATGTAAAACTGTTTTTCATTCAGGTTTTATGCCACATTCAGTGTGACATTGACATACTTGTTTTCTTGTTGGTGTCTATCAACATGCACCCCAGAGTAAAATAATGCCATATATAGTGAGGGTTGCTGTGTCAGGGGTAAACCGAAATTAAATAGAAACCTGACTTATTAGAGTGTCATTGTGTGGAACAAATTGCTAATGGCTTTGAGCTTGATTTTCTAGAGCCTCTGCTTACCTGATTTTCATAATGGAGTGGTGGACAATGGCAAGCATTTTTATAAAATAATAGAACTGCTGATAGAACTGATTTTCTAATCAGCATCTTTTCAATAAAAAAGAAAAAAAAAACAGACTAATGGCTAAAAAGATGAAATAGTATTTCAATCCTCTCTGAAAATTCAATACCACCTATTGACTCCAAGCTTTTTTTGTTAATTCTTTACGTGATCACTGACTCTAAGGAGACATGGTGCTTATGCTAAATGTATGTGATGAAGAGGAACTTAATTAAAACCTGTGAGCATATTGCTCATAAGAACAGTAATGCTATATGCAGTGGCCACAATGAGAGCCTGCAGTCTTGTGTTGTAAGCATTCAGCTGAGGCAGCACTTCTGAGAGGTCTGGAGACGAAAGATGTGTGTTGTTGTACATGCTGACCCACAAACCCCAAACAGTAAGGGATTATTCACCGTGAGCTGGGCCACCCACAGGATACACACACACACACACACACACACACACACACACACACACACACACACACACACACACACACACACACACACACACACGCGCATACAAAGATACATATAAATAAACAGACACTAGGTCTTACTGAAAATAACAGAAACACAAGATAAAAATCAATATAGACATAAGGAAATAGTGCAAGAGCAGGCAAAATAAATACAGAGGATGTGAAAGGGTGACACGCTAAGCTACAGCCCGGTAAGTTAAATGGAAAAACATGAGTGTTTGACCCTACAGTAAGGCAATACTTTGGGCTTTTGGGGTCTTTTGCTGCCATGGTTTGGGTTCAGTAGTTTCCTTACGAATGGGTCACTGCAAATCAATACAGTTGTTTTGAGTTATCACCTTTATCCTATTATGGACCATTTCTATCTTGATGGCAATGGCCCTTTCAAGGATGAAAATTCCCCAATTCAAAGGGCATGAGAGGTTTAATGACTATGAAAATGAAGTAAAACATATCATATGGCCTTTGCAGTCACAAGAGCCCTGTATGATGAATCAGGCTTAGGATTTAGGAAGGTGACTAACTTCATGCTTAACCTTAGGTTTTCAGTGTTATGACGGTGGGTTACTTCTTACTGGGGTTCATCATCATGGTAACTAATGCCACAGACCTAACCTGCTCCAGAACATAACCTGCTCCAAAGTAGGTTGTTTTTGAAATAAAAGATCAGCAGGTAAAATATCTTTTCTCTGGAAAAACATTATCACTGTTCCTGGAAGATGGGATATGGACAGTGATAGTAATAGAGTCTGAAGTTGCTTTTTTCCTCTCTCTTGATGTCATCAGTAAAAGAAAAAAAAAGATCTTCCTTTCAGGGGAATTCCCTCGTAGCTAGACTATGAAACCCTGATTGACTTGACAAGGTGATAGCATTCATTATGTGACAGCTTCACCTGTTCGGTGATGTTTGGGTAAGTGAAGCCTAGTAAGGAAATGTGTTCTGCATGCCCCGGTTATGCTGAACTCGATACAGGCCCCTGATATCAACCAGCTGAACACTTATAGTACATTTTGGACTGCTGTGAACTGCTGTGGTCCCTCATTTCAAATGAGGGACCACAAAAAGAAAACTAAGGCGTCATTCTTCTAGTAGACTTTCACAGATGAGTAAAAGATGAACTGAAGCAGTCTTGCAGCACATGTTGGCTCATCACTTTATGCTGAATTTTATTTAAATTTGTTACCCATGGATCAATCAATAGAGCCAGTAAATGCTTGTATGCGTGGGTGTTTGGCTGCAGTTATGTAGATTTTACTTTATTTTACCCATGATATATTTTAAAAAGGGGGTATTAAGTAATAAACAGTGATATGTTTGTATGTTTATGTGAAACTAATCCTGTCATGTCCATATATTTAAGCCTCAGATTCACTAATACCATCTTGCTAGTCTTTTGGACAACGTTGTGCCATTTACTTATGGATCATTGTACGGTGCGAGAACAGGTGAGTTTTAATTGATCTGCTGCAGAGAATGACTACTGAAATCCCTTTACAGCTGGAATGAAAACAATCAGAGGTGGGAAGCAACAAAGTACAAATACTTTGTTACTGTACTTAAGAACAGGTATCTGTACTTTACTTGAATAGTTTTTTTTCTGTCTACTTTTTACTTTTACTCTCTACATTTTTAAACAAACATCTGTACTTTCTACTCCTTAGATTTTCAGAACAGGCTCATTACTTTTGCTTTAACACATTTCAGGGTAGTTATTTTGTCACGTTGAGCCGCCTTCAAACATCAAACCGATTTGATCCTAAATGGTAACATATGAGTGGCAGTGCTGTTCGTGTATTAGTCACCAGAGGATCCTGCATAAAAAGAGATTACGTGTGCCAAAGTCAGGGGTTAAAGTGGGCCGGTGTTTTTGTTGCTCAAAGAGCTACTTTTTACTTTTACTTGAGTAAAGAAGTTGAATCAGTACTTCAACTTTTACTGGAGTATTTTTAAACAGTAGTAGTTATACTTTTGCTTAAGTACAGAATGTCTGTACATTTGCCAACTCTGAAAACAATCATACATAGTACTGTCACCTTTTATTTCTTTGTATTTTACTAGGAAAATAGGAAATAGGAAACCTGAAAGCCAGTATTTGGTATGACCACCTTAATTTTTCAACACATCCTGAACTCACTTAAACATCCCTTATTGTAATTTCTTTATGTAATCTTCAGGAATAGTTCTCCAGATTTTTTTTTTTCATTCAAAAGCTCTTCTTTGAATGTGGGCTTCCTTTTGTTCTGATTCCACACTGCTTCAGTAATGATGTTCCAATATGTGTTTTTTTCCCCCTTTTTTTCTGTCCAGGTATGCTTTCATAGTGCTGGAATTATGTTAGAAATGATTGTCATGTAAAAAGAAGAAGTGGTAGCCAATCAGACATTTTCCAGATGCTCTTACATGGTGGGAAACAAATTGATGGTCCTTTTCTGCAATCACAGTTCCACCAATTTGTACAAGATTCCCAACACTACTGACTGAAATGCAATCTCAAACAATGACAGAACCTCCACTGTGTTTCATAGATTGCTCTGTTTTGACCTCCTTTGTACATACTGATGAGTTAAAAAAAATAAAGTAATATTTGGATTTATCACTCCATAAGACCACATATCTTATTGTTTTTTTTTCTTTTGCCTGCTACTTCATCTTTGAAATCATAATTCAGTTATTGATAGATAAGTGTTAAGGAGAGCAACAACAACAAAAACACATTAAGTAAGTATACTCCTTGAAAGAAAAATATAAATTAACAAGAGCACTCAAAGAGTGCATCTCTCTCTGGAGGTCAGGGGCTATACCAAAACTTTGATGTTTTTATTACAGCATGGTGACGTCAGCCTGTTGTTTTTTTTTGTTTTTTTACAATATGATGACATCAGCCTGTTATGGTGTCATCGTGACACTGTACAGTGTTGTACTGAAAAAATAAAAACATGTTTTGTATTACTTGATATGGTTTCTTTAATTTTTTTTCATGATCAACTTTGACCTTGGACGGTAACAGTGAAGGTCAACCTAGGTACTTGTATCCTCCATGGCCTTGTATATTGTTGTGAAGTTTGAATATGATCCATAAAATATGTGGGTAATATAAAGGTTTTACTGATCGCTGTCTTTGTTCTTGACCCGATTTCCTCCAAAATTAAACCAGCTTGAACTGTTTTTGGTATGTGCCATCGTAAAACATTTGAAAATGACATGTTGAAAACTCTGGATGATAGACTGTCAACAAGCATGCAAACAAACAAACTGAATTGATCACATGCTCCCTAGGATGGACGTATGAGGGAATGGGGGATGGCTCAGTACTTTTAAACAATATGAGTTGTGTCGGGAAGGGCGTCCGGCATAAAACTCTGTCAAATCAAACACATGGAGTGACCCACTGTGGAGATCCCCTGTGACAAGGGAGCAGCCAAATGTGGCTTGTCTAAAAGAAGACATATTACGCAATAAAATTTGCTCCAAATCTCAAAATTGACAAATGGGGGGGAAAAAAAAAAACAGATAAAGGAAATTTTTGTGTGAAGTCTAAAGTTGCACTTTAAGATGTTCACCTTTTTGTGCCTGAACACCTTACCCTGTGGAACAGAATAGCTGATCAAAAGACCGTAGATACTAGCTCGAGTTTCCCATTGTTTTGTTTTTGTCTTGGGCTGAAATGACATTTGAACCTGTTTATGTGGCTTTAGTTTATTTGAATAAAAGCTCAGTCGATATAGTGCTGAGTGGTTTCCTAAAAGGTCTATTTTTTATGCAAGCTGAGTTTACTATAGTTGATATGTTTGTTAGACACAAAGTGCTTAAAATGGGACATAAATCTTACAAAAGAATAATATTTGTTGCAAAAGGCATTACCGGACCTTTCAAACCTAAAAGCTTTGCTTTTGACAGATTCTTAAAAAGACAACGGTCTGATGAATGAAACCATAGCTATATAAAATTCATTTAAAAAACCCACATGCACTAGTGTACCAATCTGTTGCTAAGTTAACATCTTTGCATTATGTTGCCATTGTGGTCTTTAACCCTTTTCACCACCTCTTTGCTTATATTTCCATATAAGATGAAAAAATATATTCTCCTACTATTCTCCAGATACCTAAACAGATGTCATTTAGACATGTTTCTATAAAAAGACTGAGCTTTCTCTTAATACAGGTGACCGCATTGCGGGGGAAAGTAATGGTGTGCTCCCAGTTGGTCTATAAGATGGAAGCTTTCAGATTTTTTCCCTACAACTTGTAGTTTTAATAGCCTTTTCCTCCTTTTTTTTCCCTTTTTTGATATTTTGCAAATGCAGGATGCAAAAACAAACTATAGCTTTCAAATTAACCAATGTTCAAGATAATAAAATGTTTCAGCTTTTCTGCCTTTAATGTTGAATCCAGCCAGTTCATTCTAAACAAAAACACATATGTATTGCTCTGTTTTTAGTCTTATGTTTTGGTTACATGTGGTGAGGCCGCCTGAATGATTACACAAGGATTATGAACTGGGCTTTTAAGGGCAAGGTTGTTTGTTTAAGCTTGGGCCTGAAGGATACCAGGAGATTTAGGAGATAAAAACAAAAGAGTGGAACATAAATCTTGTTTTATTCCTTTAACCTATGCCTTAACTTACCCCTTCCCTTCTTCTGTCCTTTCTTACTTCCCTCTTTGTCAAATTTCACATTTTACTTACAATTTCTTTGACTTAACCCTCTATCCCCCTCTGTCCTCCCTTCTGTGTTAACTTAATGGAGGCCTGCAGTGACCAATCAGTAGCCTGGGATTATCACACAGTTTGCAGTAATTGAATTTGGGCTGCCGGCACGGTAACTGAGCTTAGGAAATTGAGGGAGCTGGGACTGTCAGTGGACAGAGCAATGGAGAGAGATGGAGTTTCATTTGGAGCTAGACAAAGAAGGAAGACACATAAGAATTGATCATGAAGCCAGGAAGTAGTAATGGAGAGGGCAAGGGGGAAAAAAGATTCATATCTTCATATTATGTGTATTTTTAAAAAAAATTGTAATGAAGTTTATAAAGACTACAACCCCCCAACCCACCCAAAAAAACAACAACAGAAAAAGCAAACAGGGATGGAGAGATGGAAATGAAGCTTTCTTTTTAGGGATAGCAAATCAGAGTGACAAAGAGAATCAGTCAGGCAGAGGGGCAAACATAGAGAATTAAAGACAGAGATGAAGAGATGGAGAGATGTGGAGAGAGAGAGAACAGAGAGAAGCCTTGTGTATGAGTTAGCAGTGAGGAGCAGAGCTGCATAGCAATCACTTGTTCGCTATGCTTTAATCAGACAGACAACGCTAAACATTAGCTCTCCTCCTACACTCTCAGCTCATTTAATAAGAACTTTAACTATGTGTAAGTCTTCTCTTTTTCCTCATGGAAAGGGCAGGGGAGAAGTGGGCTTTAAAGAGATGTATTTTTAAAAAAGAGAGTGAAAGGAACAGACAGAGAGAAAAAAGGCTTTTGACGTGTTGCTCTTCTTTACTAAACATGTCTACCAGTTGAATAAGGGGTTAACCTGATGTGAAGTAAGAATAAATAAATGGTTACAATAGTGGGTAGACTTAAACACAAATTCTAAATACAGTTTATGGTGTGAAACAAATAAATTTAATACATAATACAGATTAAAACTGTTAAAGGACAGCATTCAGTACAACACATAGAAGAAGGAGCAGCTTTTGGAAATGAAGGCAGATATTCACCTTGGAGAAAAAAGGACACTTAAAATAGACAAAGTTGAGTGAGTGAGATTTTAGAGTGAATGATTTTAAAATGCAATCCATTTTTGGCCAGCTCAGTATTCACTATTTTTAGCTCTGTTTTTGGTCTCCACCAGCTTTTAACAGAAATATCCGTCTCTTCAACTGCTAAGCTCAATACAGTAAGTCTAGCTAACCTTTAAAGCTGTTTTAACACACATTACGCGGCTTAAGTCACCCACTCTAAATTCCAGCCTGTCTTCGTGACAACAGTATAATATTTAAGCCCTTATAGAGGTACGGAGAACCCTCTCTTGAACACCTTGGACAATTTTCTTCAAAAAAGGCAGACATGTTCACTTGGACTCGAGCGTGAATTGTCAGGATATTGGAGGTCAAAGGTCAAGGTCGCTCTGACCTTATTGCTGAGAATGTGATTTAGCCAGATCCATTTATTTACAATCCAACTGCTAAGAAACCCGAACAGTTTCCATGCATTTCAGCTTTTATTCAACCCTCTGGAGTGCATTCTTTAACTCATGCACCTCAGCAAGTTTTATAGTTTGTTTTAAGCAGTGCAATTAAGTTGCCAGCTTTTTCCAGCAATGCATTTCAGGTGCTTTCACATATGCTTTATTTCAGCTTTAGTTTTTGTGCCTAACTTTTAGACTAAATTATTCTTTCTTCTAGTAAAACTTGCTTGGTTCTGCACAACAGTCTGTGCTCTGGACGGTCAGTGGGTGCACTTGTTTCTTCATCTGTCTGTTTCTCTCTGTTCTTGTCTTCTTATTGTAATGGCTGGTTAGACAGTGGTGTGAGAATTAGGCCAGCGCTTCCTAAAGCAGAAAGCAGCAAACAACACTATGGTGTACTTATATATTCTAACACATTTGCACAAATACATGTGGTGTTGAGTCTTCACCTCACACTTTTAATGTGAATCGTTAAAAAAACAACACAGTATAATATTTATAAAAACAACACTTCTTACAAGGTTTCACCCATCCAAGGGGTTAGAACAAGAACTGGCTTTCTTACAAGATAAAACTGAAATCCTAGAGGGAGAGACGAAACAGGGACATAATAAACAAACTCCTTTAACACACATTCAAACACACACAACCAAATGAAACACACCACACCGTACAAAAAAAAGAGATTCTCATATGTTCACCAGACATGGGAGATTAGGCTTCTGACAAAATATTGACAATTGGATTTCACAGTTTAAGTATCATTCTCTGCATAGCAACTCTCTTTCCCTTCTCCTTAATCCAGCCTCCCCCCCCTTCTCTCCTTGTCTTGCTCTGTCATTCTCTCTGTCTATCTCCCTTTGACTTTTTCTCCCCCTTCGCTCCTCTCACATTTAGAGACACAGCATGACCTTTACCATTTTCTACCTCAATTCATCCCAATTAGAAAATATTGACTGGGCCTCGCTGCTGATACTCACTGGAGTTATGCAACGGGTTGGGGGTATGTTTAGAAGTCCACGTGAAAAGATTCCTACCATGATGACCCCCCCCCCTCACTAAAACCACACTTTTCTTCCAGACATGTAAAATATTTTCATGCTGTTGTGCTTGAGAAGTTGGCAGCAGTGGTCAATTTGCATTTGGTAGTCACTGTCAATAGGAAACCAAAGTGTTTCGCTCTCAAAGCCACATGCAAGCTGTTTCATTTGCACTCTTTGGTTTCTCTTCAGTTGTTCCATTTCTTCAACAAAGGTTAACTTATTTAAAAGATACCAGCTTTCAGCAGGTGGCTGGCATTTTTCTAGTGGAAGTCAATGGGGATCCAAAAACAAACTAGATGTAAATGTTTTCCAAAATTGATCGAGCCACAGTTGCCAACTCCTAATTCCTGTGGAAGTGCTCATTCCTGCTGATACTCTGCATAACCTTGAAAAACAAACTTTTGCCAGTGGCTTAATGTCAACATGAATACCAACTTATTTCTCACTTTAGCATAAATAATGAGGGATTTGTGTGTGTGCTGCATATGTGACATACAACAGACATTGCTCTTGTCTAAGCCTGTTGTGATGAGGTCTTTGAGAAAATTGGAGGTGATAAAAACACCACAGGGTATTTGGTTCACAGTTAGATAAAATAATTAAAACATTTTATGTGGTTAGAAATAATAATAAAGTGCTGTTAAGAGCTACATTAACTTTTGTTGGATCTGTTGCAATCTACCACTTTTAGGGCACAAGTGCAGTTTACTGCTCAAGTCAAGGCTTTGCTTACAAAGACTGCGTTGCACTTAAGCTGATGGTAAGCAAATTTGCTTTTCAGGCATTCAGCTGACACTGTAAATCACTACACATAAGTGCAAGTCAGTATTTATGAATCCCACCATCACAAATAGCCTGGAGACAAAGAGGTTCATGCTAAGACCTGGACACTCTTCCCTTCAGGGGAGATTTTCTTTGCCTTCATCAATAAATAACAAGCAGCTAAAATCAAACTCTTCAGTGTTTGCCAACACTGGTGAGCTAGCTTTGAAAAACAGAACGCCCACCTTTAAGCTGTCACAATGCCCACATTTTCTCACATGATCAGTCACTCAGTTTGATGATGTGAAAGGTGTGTTTGGATTTTCACCAGGTTGTGAGTTTAGATTATTTTAAAAGCAGCAAAGTGAATTTGAGTACCAACTTTGATTAAACTTGGAGGTTAATTGGAAATATAACCATCAAACTAGCAAAAAAAAAAAGAAAACTTCCTTTAGATCTGATTTTCCACTAGGCTAGTTAACGTGTGAAAGTGCCCTGTGCTTCCTTGTGTGTGTGTGTTGTATGTTACTGGCTAATGTGTGAAAAACACTTCTGTTTTCTTTAGATGTAGCCCCCTGCTGAGCACAGGCCAAACAGGACACACACTCACACAGACACTCCTGTGTTTTTCTTGCATCTCCTCTCACAGCATGACTCCTCTCTTCGTCCATCTCCTGTCATTATCTTATCCCTCACTGATGGCTGAGTGGAGCATGCCTGCATATGTGCGAGAGAAGCTGATAAAAAAAGAAATGAATGAGTAAACACAGGCACCTTGATCCCTCTTCCTAATATCCATCAGAGCTGCTACACTTCCTCCTTTAAACTGTCTGCTTCTCTGTTTGTCTGGCTAGTTCGCTTCATGAACACTTAGTTTATAGCACATTTATGCTCTTTCTTCTCTACAACACAGTTTATTTTCCTGGCAAAGAGTAAAGTTGCAAATCACTGCCCCTTGGACTGCTCAGTGTAACTACCGCCCACTCCTACTGGCCTCTAAGCAACTGCACTGGTGTGTTGCCTTGCTCAGATGCACTTAGATGTTAATTGTTCACTTTCCCCACCCACATTTTTCCCAGACAGACACTTCTAATACCTGTGGGCAAGCAGAATTCTTTAAACAGCTCCTACTGCTAAAAGACAAATAAAGAAAATCCTAAAAAGAGTTCAGGTCTGTGTTGTTGGCCACAGACCACTGCTCCAACTAAAACATCTGACTGTTATTTCATCTCTGTAGGTAAATATCACTTTGAAGCTACAGATGCTGACCCATTGAATCATACAATTTATGCATGAGCTCTAGAAATGTCATATCTTAAACATGCCTCAGTGGAAAATAATACAGTTAGGTCTGTTGATTTATTGGCTAAAGAAACAGTGTTGCAGTTTTGCTTGTGTACACAACCACAGTGGATTCTAAATCAAACAGTCAAGATGTGATTGAACTGCAGATTTTAATGCAGGGGTTTTAAAAAAAAATTGCATGTTGAGGATTTACAGTAATTTTTAAACCTCTGTTTTCAGAAGCTCAGAATGAACAATTTGAACTTTTAACTGATTTACCAAATAACTGACTAACTGGAAAACAGTTTCATGGCCAAGTAAGATGATAATTTAAGCAGGCACAATATTTGAAGTTATATTGTTGAGGAGTTGCCATTGGGCTGAAAAAAATAAACTTGAGGCGTGTCCAAATCGATAAACTTCTGCTTAGCTACACCAAAAGTACGTGATGACAGAATTGTTTCTATGGTTAAGCAAAAGCAGCGTACTCCAAAACTAACCCAAGAATTTCTTCAGGCAAAAAAATGAATACTCTTCAGTGGCCAATAAAGTCATTTGATTTCAGCCCAGTAGGGCATGCTTTCCAGTACAAGATCCACAAACAAGCAGCAGCTGGAGGTGGCTGCAGAACAAAATCTCAAGGGAAGAAACACAGTATTTGGTGATGTCCATGGGATTTGAATTCAGGCAGTCACTGACTACGAAGGATTGTCATCCAAGTATATTAAAATCAGGCCTTATATTTAAAATTATGTTAACTTATTCAATTAACTTTGAGGCTCTGAAAATGAGAGGCTATATAGAAAAATGTCTGTAATTCCTAAACAGTTAATGCTAAATTTATTTGCAGAAGTCCTTGAATTAAAACTGGAAGTCTGCACTTTGATTTAATTCATTGATTTGTTTGTTTGATTTAAAATATTCTGTCTTTATCAATCAAATTATGGACCTAACCATATGAGCTAAAATGCAGATTTGATGATTCTGGCACCACCTGTGGAAACAGAGCCTCGGTAGTCAGGGTTATGTGGGACCATGTGACAAAGTTTTTTAGGTCTTGTGTCTGAATAATAAAATGGCATTGATTTTATACTAAGAAAATGTTCTCCCTACATAAAGTGATTGAGTGATGACTCATTCTGATATCCGCTGAAAGCTTTGTCTGCAACCTCGGCATATAAACATACATAAATCTTCTGAATCTAATCCTGTGGTTTTCTTTTATTCTTTAATTTGAGAATTACACTTTTATCACGGCAGACATCTGTGGGAGATGCTGTAGCAAAGAATAATTAATGAAGTGTTGTATAACATGAACCTTCTGAGGCTCACATCTAGAGCAACTAACAGCAAGACACCACCAAGTGTTCAAACACACTCAAACACTCACACATGTATAAACAATCACACTTATTAAGAACTGCAAGATGTAGACATCTCTGGGTTAAAACTAACATTTACACAAAGAAGAAGAAGAAGGAGAAGAAGAGAGGACCACGTTAGTGTGAGAAAGACTGACTTTAAAACAGTGAGGAATGAAGAAGTAACAGAAAAAACTTTTTTTGTATTAAGTTGTCTTATGTTATACTCTGTAAGCATGTTTCTATCTGTGTTTTAATGCATTTGTGCTTGTGTGGGATTTGTCCAGAAAAGAAGGGACATGTAATAGCTGCTTACTGATGCAACCAGGGGAAAGATTATACAATTAAAATGTAATAAGTGAATATACAAATCTGCAAGGGAACAAAGAATAAGTCTGAAAGGTCACATTTAAAAGATTAGTTGCACTTTTACGCACGATAACCCATCTTGATCTTGAAGAATTAGAACTGGTTGGTATTCCTCAGAAACATGCCATTTATATTGAATACCCCCCAAATGATGCTGCAGGTAGATTTATACTGGAATCCAGCATATTAGGGGTTATGTTAAAGATAAGATGCTTTTGTTTGAACAAAGTATTGAAGTCAACCGTTCCTACTTCCAATGAGGCATCTCCCAATGGGCAGCACTTAATTGCCACTTTAGATGACTAGAATGAGAGTGCAAATTAGATGAAACTGTTCAGCTGAACTCAACTTCAATTAATTTTTGAGGGTCAGTACAATCAAACCAGCTGCATCACATTAAGAGCTTTAAAAAATCTATTAGATCCTTTGTGTATTAATGGTTCAAATTTGTTTTCAGGTTATAAGTAATCTATTATAGATTTGCCTTTAATAACAGTGTTTTAGCCATGTGCTTATTGTTTCAACTCACTTCAGCGGATTTGTGCATTCCCTTTGGGTGACAATTAGCTCACAACAAGCGCTTGTATTCCAGGCTCGAGGGACAATTAGCGAGCAGTGCGTTAGCGATTTGTCATGTTTGTAACACAATAGCATAACACAGCCACCCACTGGAATTGGTTGAGTTATGAAGCTGCCGTGTAGAACCTCATAAGAAGTCACACCCTCTCTCTCTCTGTCTGACACACACATATCCACAAATAAGTATATAAATAAAAGTGGCATGTTGGGTACATGAGCCTGCCACAGGACACTGATCAGATGACAGGACAATGTGAAATCATTAGAGCACGCAAAAGCTCAGACCCTCAAGAAAGCTTTAAGTATAAAAAAAGAAAAAGAACGTGGGCTGTAGGAGCAAATCAGCCATTTTTATTCATTTTGATCCATTAAAATTCATCTTTGTGTCGACATTTTGTGTAAGACGCAGACTATCCCAGTGCAGTGTTGAAATGATTAGCATTCATCCCTCTCGCTGCACCCAGTGACTGTGAGAAAATGTCAGACAGCCACTGCTAAAGGAAAAATGCCAGAATTGCATGGGTGTCAATTGGAAAATCGAATCAGAAGTTGATATTGTTTTCAAGTGCCATGAGGTGTGATAGAAGCAGCAATGTGCATGTCTCCCATTTACCTGAAGTGTTTCTGTCAGACAGCTTTGTGTGTCTCTTCAGTAAGCACTTTTAAACATGTTTCTTTAACCATAGCTGTCTGCTTCTCAAGAACAATATCGCCAGCAACAGATGAGTGAAGAAAATGCCCCAGAGTTGCATCACTTACTCTGCCAAAGCCCCAGTCATTTAAAATATAATATCAGGAGCAAAGGGCCTCTGAGGCTATTCTTTATTCATTAAAATCTATAATTAAACAAACATTTCAGAACATACTGTTAACATGTAATATCTTGGGCACAGAAGGGGGTTTTTCACTACTAACCAATGTAGGGCTGATTGTTTTGCAGACCATCGAAATACCAGACCATTAAAATAAAGCTGTGTACTGTGGTATCTCTTTTCAGTTCACCGCTAATAGCAGCGAGGAGATAAATGCCCCTATTCTGGATAAGCTTCCTAATCAAACATGTTAGGACTTGATACAAAACAAGAGAAATTTCTTGTGGCAAACATATTCTATTAACAGATATTGTAGTTATTTTATTAAGTGTCCAAGATAAAAAAAAAAAACATAAAAAACAAACAAACAAACAAACAAAACCCCATTGTATAATATACAGTGAAAAAAGATTGAAACATTTGATTTCTGTCTGTAAGACAACTTTATGACTTTTGAGAAATAATTTTTTTTGCAAATTTGAATTTTTTGTATCAGCACTGCCTGACAGGTGACAACTGTAATTTTCGTCTGTTTCACTGATTTCACTCCTTTTCCTATTCTGCAGGAAAGATGACAGAAGACGCCACAAAGTAATCTGCATTCATCATGAACTGATTTCCAGGAAAAAAACCAAAAAAAAAACCAAAAAAACGTTTTAGACCTTCAGAAACTCCTGGAGGTTCAACTAGGCTAATGAAATGTTTCTATGGCTGACTAATTATGAAAGGCTCACTGTAAATGGACTTGAAAGCACTCGTTTGCCTGGATACAAAAAGGCTACAATACATAATTCAGCACTCTCTATAGGTTGTAAGAATGTAATTGTCTATTTCTCATATAAAGATAACCAATTCCTGAACTTGGATGGTAAAAATCACAAACGTTACTTAATTTAGATTTGGCGAGTGTCCCTTACAAGGTTATCTTCTTCTGCACACCTGAAACTTTTCAGTGTAGCTGGTAATATAAAAGATATATAAAAGTAAAGGCACTTTCCCAGACTCTCCTTGGCTTATCAGGAGAGGAATATTTTTGGTTGGACTGAGGTGGGGACGTATTCTGGGTACAATGACTGCTTAAAAGAATGTCAGCAGTCACACTGAATCTGATATTTGTCTTTTTGGATCACCTTTTCAAATCCCGAAATGGTTGACATCATCACCACTCTCATATTTACACACTGAAAGATTGTTCTCTCTTTTCCTTAGAATTTAAGTTCTCATGTAACTAATAACACTGTTAGTGCTCAGCACTAATCAATACAAACAAATATAAAGAAAAGAAACTGTAATACAGTCACATACTGTAGATGGTTATTTCTTTCTTTCTTTTTCCCTCCTACAACAGTGGATTTTGTTTTTTCAGTCCCCAGCTGGAACATAACACACAAATGAGAGACATTTTACAGCTTGGCCTCGAAAGAATTCTTGGCATTTGACTTCTTAATTATAAAACAAACATTTTTGATGCTCAGTTGCATGGCCCCAAATTGAAGAAGGGTTGTGTAAACAAACAGTTTTCTCTTGGTATGTGTCTCGCTATCTCCTCTTTTATTGTCTTCTTTGCTAAACTGTTGAGTAACTTCACTCTTACTCGTTGGTTTTGTGTTTCTGTCTCATATTCTGGCTCATTCCTCTGCCTCCTTTACTGTCTCCTTCTGTCCAAGCATTTAGTAGCCCTTGACTCTCTTTATGTCTCTTTCTATGTTTGGCTAGATCTCTATCTTTATCTGTCTAGTGATGGATGGCTCAGGGTGAGGGCCAGTGACTTCAGCTGGATGGAAAACAACTGGCTTGTCTTTCTCTCACTCACACCGACACACACACATGCAGACACACACAGTAAGAGATTGGCCCTGGGTGGTCCTGTGTTTGTCTGTGTGCTTGTGGTCAGACCAGTTATCTAAGTGAATGACAGCTGGCATCCAACTGCCTTAGATAAAAACCATACATAGACTGCAAGAGACAGAAAGACGCACTGAGTGCAAATCAGCAATCTTAGTGCTCAATGTAGCAGTAATGGTGTTAAATCTGGAGGGTGAGGACCGTGTGTACCGTCACCTACTGGTGCAACCAATAATGTATGTGTTAATGCTATCAGTACTTGCAAGTTGGGAAAATATAATACTCTGTTTTCAGAAAAATTAAGGGGAGTTCAGCTGAAATTATTTTTCTATTTACTTTTCAATTCAAATTTCAACAGAAATCATTTTTCAATCCTTTTATTTACTGTCTATTCTGACAGCAAAAATAAAAAATAGAATCAGTACCTGCAGCCAGGCATGTAGAGTGTTTGATGTACATCACACTATTGAACAGCGCAGCTCTCACTGTTGCTGTTCACCTAGAGTGAAACACATCAGGTATTTCAGGGTCATCATGCTGAAACTTTCTAGTTTATAACATATATATTTAACCATAAATTCTTGCAGTTCTTTACTGTATAAACTTCACCCAGTGTACCTATTCTGAAGATGGGAAAAAGGTCATTTAAGAAATTACTTTGAGTGTGGCAATGTTGCTGGTGCCAGTAAGGCTGGTGTGAGTATTTAGGGTTTACAGAGAAAAAAGAAAATATCCAGTACCATGTCTGTTCTCTGGGTGAACATGCCCTGTTCATGTCAAAGGTAATGTCCAGACTGCTTTGATCTGACAGGAAGGCAACAGTAACTCAAATAACCACTCATTACAAACGTGGCAGGCAGAAGAGCATCTCTGATCTTCATACTGGTGCATCTACTGCAGCATCAAATGACCATACTGAATGTCACTTCTGTTAACTAAGAAATGGAATATGGGCTCCCCAAAATTCAACAGTAGAACTTCAGGAAGATGGTGCCTGGCCTGATGCCTGATGAGGCTTGATATCTGATGCCAAATTCAGATGGTAGGGTCAGAAATAACATGAAAACCAGGATCCACCCTGCTTTTTTTTTTTAAAGTTTAGAGTAGTTTTGGCTGTATAACGCTGTGGAGCTTGTTTAAATGCCAGAGCCTATCTCTGTATTGCTGCTGAGCATGTTCATAACTTTATGAACACATTCATATTCAGTTGTATACAGCATTTGTATTCTATTTGAGTTGTATACAGCATTTGTATTCTATTTTTATCCTATTGTATATTTTATTCTATTTTATTCTACTGTATATAGTATTTTATTTATTCTATTCTGTACAGTTGTGTACTTTATTTATTCTTATTGTATCCTAATTTTTGCTATATAACTTTTGCACTGTCCACTTCCTGCTGTGACAAAACAAATTTCCCACGTGTGGGACTAATAAAGGTCATCTTATCTTATCTTACATCTTCTGAAGGTCGCTTTCAGCAGGCTAATGAGCAATGTCACATAGCTCAAATCAACTCAAACTAGTTTCTTGATAGTGAATACCTTTGGGATGACTGTGGCAGAATGCGAGATTCACATCATGGATGTACAGCTAAAAAATCTAGAGCAACTGTGTGATGCTACCATGTCAATATGGAGCACAATCTCAGAGAAATGTTTTTAGCACCTCGTTGAATCTATGCCACAGAGAAGTAAAGCAGCTGTGAAGGCAAAAGGGGCTTTAAGCCAGTACTAGCAATATGTACCTAACAGAATATACAGTGAAGGGATATAAGCTAACTTTACTGGCTTGATTTATGTTTAGAAAAAGAAAAAAAGAAAACATAGGCCAGTTTGGGGAGATTCAATTTACAGCAGAACACCGAGTTTGTGATTCAATCTGTAACATTTTTCAGAAACGGCAGTGCCAATATAGCTAATGTTACTATTATTTTTATTCTCATCTATTTTTGTTTGTGATACAGTGTAAAACTATATACTTGATTCCTAAATACCATCTGGAATTTTTCAGTGATCTAACTGGCGTTGTGCCTGACAGCTGTGTATGCAAACATGCATGTGTGTATGTGTTGTCACATGATTGGAGTCACTTTGTAGTGAACATTCATGCATCAGTCTCTGCTAGCTCAGTTACATATGATTATGTAATCAGGTCATTGTATGCTGAAGATGAAACACACACGCACACACACACACACAGATAAAACCTATGGGACCATTTCAATCTGAATGCCACTTCTTATATCACACCACAGCACTGAGCTGATTGAATCTATAGCAGGACTCTGATCACTACTTCTTTAAATTCTACTCACACAAACCATTCATGCTTTTCCTGCGCAGATGACTTATGGCATAAAGAAAATGTATTACATGTCAGCAGGGTTGTGCACAAAGTTCATGTTCTCAATTCGGGATAGGAATATTGGGTTTGTATTGGCACAGAAATCCAACATTGTTATGTCTCAAGGCCAAACTAAGCCAGAAAATGTTATTAAATTAATTATTGTTGTTATATTGTTAGAAAATCCTAAACAATCGATTTATTTTGTTTAAGTTGCACATTGATAACCTCCTGCAGACCCTTTATCAATTTTATTTGTTTTATTTGTTTTACATTTAAACACTTCCCAAACTTGTATGCACCGTGCAAAGCATTTTTAAAATTCTTCTGTTGTTCAGAGTCTGTAGTTTAGCTGTGCCAACAGACTAACAGCAATTGGTTTTGTAAATTAATTCAGGAGTAATGAGCAATACTCTGACAACACATGACAGCTTTTAATTTCAAATTAGACAGCCGGCATTTTAAAAAAGTGAAATGTCAGTGACACCAAACAGTAATGAAGTGAAACTTTAAAAGGGTGACTGTAATTTGTCCTTGACTGCAGGGATCAGACCGTGTCTGTTACAGAATCTCTGTCATAGTTAAAAGGAAATGTGCATGAAGAGGGAGTATCATCTTTGATGATAGACTACATCCATATTTAAAGTGCTGAGGTTCACTTTTTTCTATTATATTCCTTTCTGTGTGCATCCACCCTCTGTTCTATATAATGTCTGGATTTAGTTGATCAATGCAAAGTAATACCAGAATTCACTGGTCACATAGTGTTAATGATATGAAATGATAGAAAGATATTTTCAATAGAGATGGTGCTGAGTAAAAAGACAAATGGTATTTCTGTGCTTTAGGTCTCTGTGGACCAGTACTGGGCATTTGGAAGAATGTACTGGCTATATGCGACTGTATTAGGGATCTTCTTTATCATACTTTTCAATTGGCCAAATCCTCCTGCCTATCACTTAGCTTTTCACAATCTGTGTGTCTAAATGCTTTCAGCATAAATTTGTTTTTACTTGTTTTTGGTTATAGACAATATATAGGATTGTGACGTAGCCTTCAGATGTGAAAAGTAAAGCCACAGTAAAAGTTTTTTATTCCTGCATTAATTCAAATCGAACATTATAAACCTGTAAGTTTATAGTCTTGAAACGTAATACTTTTGTTTTAATAAAAAGTGAGTTTTATTGTGTCTTTATTATGCTTTGGTCCCATTTAGAGTCAAATAGACACATACATGCTTAGAAAGAATGCATTTGGGTTGACGTTGTGAAGATGGATGAATTTAAACACTTGGGGTCAAGTATCCAAAGAAAGTAACAGTATACAAAGGAGTCCAGCCAGGGTGGAGTGACAGGGGTGATTTGTGACAGAAGGATAGCAGCAGTGAAAGGGAAGGTTAACAAGATGGTAGTGGGACAGGTATGGTTTGTAGACAGTTGTAGTGACAAAAAGACAGGAGGTGGAGATGGCAGAGTTGAAGATGCTAAGATTTTTCCTGGGAATGACCAGGAGGGACAAAAAAAATGAGTGGTCAGAGGGCCAACTCAGGTTGAGTGGAGAGGAGACAAAGTTAGAAAAGTGCAAAGAAAGATGACAGAGAACGTTAATGGATGTAGTAAAGGAGGAGAGGGTTGGTATGAGGATGTTAGGGATAGTGTGAGATGGTCTACAGTGGCGATCCCTAAAGGGAGCAGCCAAAAAAAGAAGACACATGCATCTTTTGTTCAGTGTCTAATACTTGCCAAATCCTAATTAAGATCACAATTAATAAAGCATCTTGCTCACTGTGACAGTGCTAGCTCATAAGCTTCACCTTCTAAAGCAAACACACCCAATATGTCAAGAGCCAAAATCCTGTACTGCGTGCTTTAAATAAATGAACAAACAATGTTATAGTGTCTACATCCATTTTTAATATAGAATTTCTGGTTGTAACAGCTGCTATTCTACTATGTAGAGAGTTAACATACTGTGGTTTGCTGACTTCTGATGTGCTTCTGTTGGCACTAGACAACAGAATATATAAAGCACAATTAAAACTAGTTTTCAATAACTGATTTTTCCTATTAGATTGTAAACATCATCCATTACTGTCCATCAAAATAAACTTTAATGTTGATGACCTTCCTGAAAGTGTACAGTATAAACAAATAAATGGGGGGGGGGGGGGGGGGGGGGGAGTTATTCAGTTAAGTGTGTTAGCTTAACTGAGTAAAGGAGCTGGCACATTCGGATGTCTTAAATGTTGTTTTAGAAAAGGCTTTAGATTTTAGAAAAATATCCAAATCTATGCACAAAAAATAATTAAAAAGATGAACAAAGTTGTTCATTGGTTTGGTTTATTGGTTGATGAAAACTCTGATCTTTAGCATGAACGCTAAGGATGACACATTCCCAACAACTATCCCATCCTTTACATCCTTATTTTCAGTCTTGCTAAATAGCACACTGCATCATGCAGAATTTGCAGTATGAATGCGTCCTAGGGACACTGGGCTGGAGGCAACGCTGCTCATGTCCATAAATGACCTGTATGCCATTGCCCATAATTTGTCCTATTACAATATCATAGTCTCTATGTAAAGCCAGAGTCATTTGTTCAAGGTGAATTTTACCACTGAGAAATAGTTGTCCTACCAGGTTTCAAAAGGGATTTAGAGCCAAGGAGAGGTTTAGTCTATTCAGTGGTAGTGCTGGATTTACACACATCAGTGCGCTGGGAGTATGGGGGGTGTGGGGACATAAGGGGCGATGAAGAGGAGAAGAGGGAGGAGAGAGGGGTGGAGGTTTTCAAATGTCAAGTCTAGGGAGATTAACAAGCTAGCAAGGGAGGACTGAGCTCGGTTTGAGCCTGCTCTCTACCTCTCCCCCTCTGCCTCCTCAACTCGAACATCCTGTCTCCAACAGGCCGTCTCAAGCGCGTTCCATCTCCCTTTCCTCTTTCTTTTCACTCTTCAACATCCCTGTCTCTTGCACACAGTCATAAGCATGCACACATTCTTGTGTCATTCCTCTTTCCCTCATTCTCCGTCTCTCTCTTGCTTTCTTTCCTTCTTGCGACGAATATTTTAATACCCATACAGTGTGGGGATTTGGTGAATGAGAAGCAAAGAAAAGGGGGAAGAAAGTCTGCATACATTTTAGAAAGGGGTTAGTGGTGGGAACAGAAACGTGGTCCTCTCATTGTTATGCATGAAAAGTCTGGCAGACAGAGAAGGGAATGTGGAAAGAACAGAGGGGTGTAGAGGAGAGAACCAGTAGCAGT
Source organism: Pelmatolapia mariae (assembly GCF_036321145.2). Classification (NCBI taxonomy): domain Eukaryota; kingdom Metazoa; phylum Chordata; class Actinopteri; order Cichliformes; family Cichlidae; genus Pelmatolapia; species Pelmatolapia mariae. The sequence continues at coordinate 563,791 of NC_086238.1, read as the reverse complement.
GCTTTCCATGCTATTAGTTCATAGAAATAATCAATTGGATAGAAAGGAACACTGCATTCAAGGACGCCCCCCCCACCCCCGAAAAAAACCTAGTTTCTATTAATGACTGCTAAAAAGTGTTTGTAAAGATGACATTACACAGTTTATGACACAGCAGGAAGAAATGTGATAAAATGAGTTTCTAAATGGATAGAAATAAATAGAGCAAGTGAAGGCGAGAAAGCTCTGTGTTTTCAGTTACGTGAATGTCACTCTTTAAACTCAATATTTACATTTACATAAGTTTTCTAACTTATGCCATCTGATTGATTGATATTTCAATGCATAAAGACTTGGTTCTTCTTTTCCTTGAATGAACTATAGTATGAACCATTTGTGTAGCGGATTCAAAAGAAAAGCAAGCCAAGCAGAGAAAACAGTTGAATCTACATTAATCTGGAAATGTGTCATATGTTTGTCATGTAACTGTGGTGTGGGGATTTTTGTGTCCCCCAAATTGGGGACTGTGTATAAAAATGGCTGGAATTCCCGAAACACAAATACAAAACATGTTATAAACCACTTGAATTACAGCTAGAAGATTTCACTTCAGTCACGTGTTGATTGTTTGATTTAAAAAACCCACTTTGGTTTTGTAAGTAGACAAAATGTAAAAATGTAAAACCGTTCCACTGTCCAAACAGTTATTGACCTAGCTTTAAATCACAGCATAATTTGTTGTTTACTCACTAGTGCTTCCTCTGTTTCCACACATGTAGAGAAAGCCATGTTTATTGTAACTGATTTCAGAGCCGTGCAAGCTAAGGAGTGGCTTGTCTACTATGTTGGTCTCTGTAGTGAAAGACCACTGATTTAATACACATGCATACACACATCAAAAATAAAAAAGTGGCTTTTCCAGTGACAGTATTAGTTGAAGGGACATAGACAAGCTTGTGAAAAAAGCTAGAACTATACTAGTATTTTCCAATAGCTTGTAGCAAAGCTAGCTATCAGTAGATGGTAGTAACTGCAACTCTCCAACTGCAGGGAAAAGATGGTAGTAATTTAATTTATGGATGTTGTTTGAGCTCTATGGAGAGAGACTGCTTCTCTTTTGGTATGTTTTAACTGATGCATATCTATAGATTTCATTTGGTGTCCTGTGAATATTTTTGGTTGGCTGCAGATGTACATGTGTGCAAAGTTTTCATCAGGTTAATCTCAGGTCTCCTCAGATGCAGGCCAAAAACCTGATTAGGGTTGGATAGACCTAAATGTTTTACTTTTATATACTGTTGAAATTTAATGTGGGGCAGCATGGTGGCAAAGTGGTTAGCACAGTTGCCTCACAGCAGTAAGGTCCTGCTGGTCCCCACTTAAAGATGGGGAGTTTGAATTTTCTCACAGTGTCTGTGTGGGTTTTCTCCAGTTACTGCAGCATCCTCCCATAGTTAGTTGGGTTAGACTAAATGGTGGTTCCAAATTGGCTGTAGGACTAAAGCTGAGTGCACATGGTTGTCTCTGTGTTAGCCCTGTGACTGGTGACCTGTCCAGGGGTTACCCTACCTCTTGCCCTATTCCAGAGAGACAGGCTTCAGCCCGCTGCAACCAAGAACTGGATAAGCAGAAGAGAATGAATGGATGGAATTAATATAAAGTAATCCAGAAGCCGGTTGGATCGTTTAGTTGTGTTGATGGGAAGAAACCACATGAGATAAATGGACAGAAATTATGACACGGGAGATGTGGAGGCAGACTTTGTACTAACACATTTACAGGCCTGAGCATTTAAAAGGGAGAGTGGAAAGTATGGAGCAGGAAAAGTAAGATTCATGCAGGATAAAATTCTGTAATGGTTTTTGTTTTGTTTACATTGTTTAAACATGTCTAATTTAATTAATGTTTAAAAGCCAGCAAATGTGTAAACAGAGTGGTTCAATTAAACTCAATTTCTTTATATTTATATAATGCCAAATCAGAGTTCCTTTGTATTGTGAAGTAAAGACCGTACAATAATACAGAGAAAATCCCAACACTCAATACGCACCTATGAGCACTTGGCGATGGCAAGAAGAAAACAGAATCAACCCTCTAAAAAAAAAACCATACTCAGGTTGTGCATCCACCTGCCACGACCGGTTGAGAGGAGGGAGACAGGATAAAAACCACTGGGGAAGGAAGCCAGAGATGAATAATAACTAATCACTAAATATAAAGTGGCATAGACACGCATTATGAGTAAAGACAAGGTGAGTTAAGAAGAAAGCCACTAGCAGCCAAGGCCTATTGCAGCATAACTAAGGGAGGGTTCAGGGTCACCTGATCCAACCCCTCACTATTTGCTTCATCAAAAAGGAAAGTTTTAAGCATAATATTAAAAGTGGAGGGGTGGAGCAGAGGGTTCAGGGTGTGGTGCCGGGGGAAGGTTGGCTGTCGCAGTTGACAGCAGTCATCTAATCACACCTCCCCTTATTTCAGTAGGACACCAGGACCTGGGGGAGAGAGAGGAGTCTGGAGCAGTGCCGCAGTGACCGGCACGGAGACAACAAGGAGTGACTGGAAAGCTGCTCTGTACAGAAACTGCACTGTAAATAAAACAAACACAACTAGCAGACATCATAGTGTGTGTCTGCAGTGCCGGGTTTGAGGACTGGGGACATTACAGATACTAACCCCAAGTTTCTCTGCAATGAATCCATCAGAGTGTGAATGTTCTTGAAGCACTTAAACATAGAAAAAGTGCCTGTATGATTAAGTGTGAATGGGTGTATAAAGCATGTTGTATAAAGTACTTTGAGTGCTCCGGGAGAGTAGAAAAGTGCTATATAGGAATCAGTCCATTGACCAGATCAGTCCAAGGGGGGGCTTGAAACCTGAATGCTCTGCCTCCCATTCTACTTTGTAATAACTATAGGGAACCAGCAGTCTTAGACCAAAGAGCTCTATTGGGGTGATGAGGTCTTAAAGATAAAATGGGGTCTGTGTTTAAGTTCAATTTTGGATTTGACCTTTGCCAATGAAGAGAAGCTGATATGCAAGAAATATGCTCTCTCTTTTTAGTCCCTTTCAGTACTCAAAAAAAAAAAAAAAAAAATACCAAGCAATTTTAATGGATATTTAAGTTCAATGCCTGTTTCATCATGATGTTCACTCAAATCCTTTCATCCTTTGTGACTTCTTAGTCTATTATGCCTACACGAGCAATGTATCTTATGATAGCATTGCTCTGCTTGTCTTCCTGTCTCCATCCAGCAAGTAGAGTAGACCGAGAAAGGTCTCAAACATAATACTTGTCCTCATGCTCTTCACCGGTGTACTCCAGCAGGATGCAGATTGGCTGGGCAGGCCTGCAAATATCCCAGTGATTCAGTGTCATTGGCATTTTGAATCCCTTTCTGAGTCCAAATAGAGCCTAAAGAGAGCGGGGCTTCTGCAGCAGAGCTAAGGTGTGTATGAACGGACCATATTCTTGGTTGTTAATATAGTTTATTTCATCAAGTTATGATTAAAATGAAGAATAATTCTTACTTAGTTCATTCAACATTACTATGTAACTTGGTAAAACTAATAGTTTTAAATTCACATAAAGATGAAGAAATTATGTCTGATATTTTATTAAGTCTAATAAAATCCCTGTATTCTGTACCGACATAATTTTAGAGCCCAAAACATTAAGTATCAAATTAGCTTTGTAGATTCACATGATGCCCAAAGGGATTATTATAGAGTAGACATGTGATATGAAGCTCATTAGTAGCGCTCTAAGACCTGACCTGGCATTTGGTTAAGTATTTTGGCAGTTTACTTTCTAAACTATCTCTGGTACCGGAATATGCAACAGATGAAGCTTTAACAAAAATGGGCGCTCAGATACAGAAATGGAAGCCAATAATAATCAGTAATTTTGGAGAGGCGAGGGAACATGGTTCCCACACTCACATGTGTTGTTTTGTTAACTGTACAAAGCACTTTGCAGTTTTATTAATGAAAGCAGCAAAAGAAACAATGTTCACTACCAATATGACTATTTTGACTCCTCCAAATGGAGGTGATATTGTGTAAGACTGCATGAACAGATCTGCAGTGCAACTGTTTAATGCTATCATGTCAATAGTGATAAAAATCTCTGAGGAATGTTTCCAGCATCTTCTTGAATCTATGCCATGAAGAATTAAAGCAGTTCTGAAGACCGAAGGCAGTACTACCTTGTAAAATATTTCAGTCAAACCAATCTTTTCAGACATGCTTAGTACAGTAACCAAAGAGCAAGTTAAACATTCCAAAACTGACCAACATCATAAGTCCAGTTCACTGACTTAAATTAGCTCAGGTAAAGCCTAACAGACACCTTGACACCAATGGGACTATGTATAGATGTATATCTGGACTGACATTTCCTGAATTTGATCTGAAAATACCACGAGAAGAAGACAAGAAAATCTTTTTGGCTATTAAAGAAAAACCAGCATCTGTAACCTTTGATTCTTCCTGGTTCACAAACTTCTGAAGGTTGATAAATTACAAATAAACATAAATAATTTTAAATGCTTATTATCTTAAATTATTAAATTCCGGTGAATGTTAAATGTTATTCCAGTTTCTAGGTAGTTGGCCCAATATCTAGTATTCCAATCATTAAATTATTTTATAACAGTATTGCTAGTTTCTGCAACTGCAGTATACTTCTTTTTACAGATTAAGCTGGCCAATTGTAAGTCAGTTGAAACAAAAACTTCAGCCTACACATTCTAGCCCCACTTGACGTGTCCTCACCCCTTGTCTTATGAAACACATTTACATGCCTGTAAAATCCTCAGTGATTAAGTCTCGGGCTGCAGGAACGAGGACAAGAAGTGGCATAATTAGCTGAATGAAAAGCATCAACTATGGAAGAGGTTGTTTTGAATGATCTGCGAGATCCAGTACAAGTTTTGCTTCACCCAGTAAGATTTGTATGCCATCTTATGCAGTGCAAGTTGTCTATTGAGTTAAGCAGTCATGGATGCAGCTTATACAATTTATGCTACACTGAAGCCCCCAAGATGACAGTCTCCTGTCCCAGAGCCACCATTCCAGTGATACAAACCACTAAGGTAGAAAGTGGAACCCGACTGTAAAACCAGCATGCCTTGATTGTATTTTCGTAGTAAATAAAACTCTAGTTGTAAGTAGGCTGTGTTATATATACATACATTTTGGTAGAGAACTGTGTAATCATATTCAGTAACATGTAGATATGTCTTGTAATTAGGAGGATTTAACAAAACCAAAGCCTTTTTTCCCCAAGTCTCACAAAGCCGTTTACATAGTCCTAAACATGGCAACTAGCTTGTCTAATGTAAGTTTGCTCTATCTGTTATATGCACTTATTGTTTTGCAACATAAAGCTGTGTCACACAAAAGCATCATTTGAATGAAGACTGATATTCCTAAACTGTGTAGCTACAAAGTGAGCTTGTGCTTAGTATTGGATCTTAAGACTACTTCGAAGCATTAACATTAGCTAGACAAAAAGCTCAACATATGCTGCTGCTACAGATGCTATCATATACCACTCATAACCAGGACAATTAGTTAATAATTCATGGCACGACAATGAGGGGAAGTGCCAGTCTGTCAGTACGTGTGTGTGTTTTAATGAGTAAGTGTGTTGTGTATGTATGTGAGCATTTGTGTGTGAGAGACAGAAAGCACTCTGGCCCTCAGGCTATGAGTTAGAAAGCTGAAATTCTAAAAAGGATGAGAAAACGATGTGGCCAATGCCGTTTCGTTTGCTTTTCTTTTATCCTCCCCTCCTTTTTCCACATTAGACAACAATTGCGGTCAACATATGTACATTTACTATATTTAGCAGTGAGAATTTGCTCATCAGTATGTTGACAGTTTAAACTTAGGAAAGGAGCTCACACTAATCTCCCAAACACACAGAAACACAAACACACACCAGCTACTCACACCCATACATCTGCTTTATCCCTTTGAATGACTTATTGTTCTTGTACCCTAAGTGTGTGTGTGTGTGTGTGTGTGTGTGTGTGTGTGTGTGTGTGTGTGTGTGTGTGTGTGTGTGGATTCAGCAGTCCTGCAACATCTGCAGCTGTCTTGCTCTGATGCTTGCTCTCAAACACATACAAACACATGCACTTTTTTCCATATGCATGCAAACATAAACACACGCACACCACACACACAAACACGACACACATACATGCTCAAACACACACAGTGTTTCAAAAGCAAAAGAGATGCAACACAGATGGGGACAGTTTGTGTGATCTTTTTGAAGTGAATAGTCATTAACTGGAAAATCAAGCTGCTTTGAAGACCTCAAACACACACAGAGACTTTAATGATATGTGCAATACAAAGAGTTAGCTGAATGTACGGCACATTGCTTCAAGATGGTTGCAACCAAAATCCCATCCAGACACCTCACCATAATCTCACAGACATAAATATTTTATTCTTTTCACACACGAGTCATTTTGTCTTATGCTTTTATCTCCCATGCTTCTTTTTGAAGGCGGCAACATCTATTCCTAGCTTTCCAGGCACATGTGTAGTAAATGCATACAGAGACCTTTACTTCTTTGTGGCCTGCTGTCATGTTGAATAGCTGGTAGCAACAGCAGGTATGTTCAGGCCGAGCCACTGTTTGCTACCAAGCTGCCTGTTCTCATTGAAAACGCACAGAAATATGACACAAAGTGACATCGTGGCTGGGGAGGAGAAGAGATTGAAAAAGACAGCCATTCCTTCTGCGTGGATTTGTATTCTTGAATGTTTTGGGTGGGGGTGGTGGTCCCTGTAGATCAATTGGATTGTCAACTAGCACTGTCAAGATCATGCCTATAAATAGCAACATATATCTTAATCTTAATTGACAACTTAGGGATTTTTTAAAAATCTGGGCTCATTTCCCTTTTTTTTGGATCCAAATTATAAAAGGAAAGATAAAACATAAAAAAGAACATAAATGTTTGGAGATGATCCAATCTAACAATATAACTGTAAAACAGTATGGGATAGTGAAACCACTGGCAGTTATATGCACTAAAACTGGCATTTCAAGCAATTCTGTATTCAGTTAGATTTTGTTGTTTGGCTAAAACCATTAACAAGAAATAGTTGGCACAGTGTAATTTGTGCAACAAGTGGGTCACACTCTGTACCATGTGAATCCCACACTCCAAGTGAAAAACACAAAATCGCCAAGTCACTCCTTTACCAGAAGGTAGCTATTTTTCTAGTTCTGTTCTGCTGTGGGGCAGACTTGTGACTGCCAGAGTGATTGACCAGAAAGTCCTGATCCATTTTTTCTGGGAAAAACACATGGTTGTCTTTCTCAGTGCATCACTGTAAATATACTAACCTTATAAAATTATAAACTGTATATTAATATGCATTCAAAGCACCAATGCTAACTAAATACATGGTATGGTTTGGTCTGGTCCACTGCTTTTCATTCTTTCATTTACTTTGCAAAAGTGAAATTAAAACAAAGGATTCGTTAAACACTTTTGCTACATATGACCGCCTACAATTTTCACTTGTTTACAGGCTAAAAATGTGGAAAGTTTGGAGTATGAATGTGCATGAATGTTCTATAGAAATCATTATGTAAATTGTCTGTATTAATGGATGTGAATGGATGAGACAAGATGTATACAGTCAAAGCATAAAAATACATTATAGAGCCAGAGAAAAGCATTAAGTGGTTATTATCATTATTATTTTGTCACCACTTCTTCTTTGCGGTTCTTATTTTTCTTATACAAACCCAGTAATTTTGGACTCATTTTGTAGGTGTGTCATTACAGACTCTGGATAAGAATTTGTGTACACACTGAACAGATTCCAGGCCTTACAGTATAGTTTTTTATTTTTATATGACTACATTACTTTGCAGTTCTACTGGTAGACAAACAACTTAAGTGTCACTAAATAAAAATCTTTCAAAGCGTTTAATATTGGAAAGTTGAGTCTTACTTTATCACAGCCTCTGTTGTCCAGCCTTTGTGCCTTTGGTCTCTCAGCTGAGCTGTAGCTTTAGGCTGAGTGACTTGTAACTCTCCCAAAACAGACTCTAGTGTATGTAACATGTTACATCATTACCTTCCATGCTTCAGCTGTTAGCTTTTGAACACATTACATGCTTCTCTTCTTTCATGATGATTAAACTGGCAGCATGACAACTTTGTTAAATGAAACAGCTATTTTGCAGCTGCAGCTACTGAGGGTCATTAGAGTGAAAAAACAGAAAAATCATCCCTCGCTGCAGCCTGTTGGTAGATTGCTGGATGTCTCTCTAACAACCAAGTTCAACTCTAATCCATTACATTTTGACATTCATTTTAAATACAGTATCTGTTCCCCCAACCAACCCCAGCTGATATCAGTGACATGTAGGACGGGGGATATTGGAACATTTAAACCATAGCCCTCAGCTTCTTCCACTGATGTAAATCCAGCATCCAACTAAAAGTACTAAAATTATATTCAGCACAGTGTGGAATATTAAGCTGGATACCAAATATAGAGTAAGAGGTATTTTAACGATGTCCTGCAATGCTGTTCAATATTTCAGTCGACTTAACAGGTGAAGGGCTAACAGGTAAGAGTCTGACTGACAGTTTCATTCAGAGTAAAGCTCAAGCCACCATGCCTATTGGGTCAGTTCAGCAAAATTTATGACAGTGCTTAAACTTACAAACAAGCAAGTGGAAATGTTTAGACTGCTTTTACTTTACTAATTAGAAATAAATATTTTAGTAATTAGTTTTTACTATGAGAGCTGTGTACCTGTAAACCGTAAACATTGTCATGTTGTGATGAATAATTTATTTTTTTTAAAAAGGTGTTTTTCCAAAATTAATTAGTTTGAAAAAATAGTTTAATGACTATTTTTAACATCCATAAATTAATAGCTGGCAAACAGCCTCTCAGCAATGACTGAGGTAGTAATAAGGGTAACATTATTAAATTGGATACAGCCAATCTTTAAGTACTATGAGGCTATCTCACAGTGCAATTTAGGAGTTAAGGTTCTAAATAATAAGACATAAATTAATTAAAAATACATTTTTACAATTAATACATCATCATTTATAGTCATTTCTCTCTGTAAATGGCTACCTTACCATGGCCAAGGTGTTTGTGTATCCCAGGGGCTCTGCTATTGGGGGCTTTTAGGGTTTCAAGGCACACAGGTCCAGATAGGGGCCAGATTTACTCTACCAGGGAGTTACCTGGGCCCCAACCTGGAGTGAGAGCACCTGGTGGCAAGGTCAAGTAGAGTGTGACTTTGACAGCAGCTGAATCAAAAACATGGATGCGGGAGGAGTTTGTTGATTACATGGAACAAGACTTTTGGTCAGCCTCAAAGTGAATTTGACAAACTGTCAGGTAACTCCATGGGGGAATGTGGTGCTCTACAGTGGGAGTGGGGTGGTTCCGATCTCTGGGATTCTCTGCTTAGGGTGCTGCTTCCATAAACAAGCTCCAGATAAGTGGCAGAGGATGTATGGATGGATATTTTATCATCACATATTCACAGATGCTCTGTTTACATTTACTTCAGATTTTCTTGCACGCAGTGGCCTTTCTTGATAGCTCAAGCATGGAAATGTAACTTTTTTGTAATTAGAAATGTAATACTGAAACTCTTAAGTTAACCCCCTACAGGTAATAGAATGTATTTGTACTGTTGCGATGTCCTAAAATGAGAGGCACACAGCATGAACACAGCACATCTCGCAGATGATATTTAAGTGCTTACATCTGTGTCCAGGACACAGCAGCATCTGTTCACACTGTTCTTGCAAAGCCTGCTTATCTAATTACCTGTCTTACTGTGAGGGCTTTGCTAATAGCCTGTAGAAACTTTAAAATACAGTTTAGGGATTTGTTACAGCTGAACCTGAATATAAAGTGTTCTGAATGGAAATAGCCCATAATGCCTCACTGACAAGATGAAACTTTAAAGTGTAGTGACTTGTAATAAAGGATTTTGCTATGCCATGTATTGTTGTTTGTTTTTCTGTACTAAAGGAAGTGGCTTACTAATCATATTCTCTGTGAAGAAAATCACAATATGACTTAATGTAATTTTAAATTATAATTTATCGGATTTTTTTTTTATTTGCAGTTGTGTTTTTTTGTTTGTTTGGGGTTTTGCCTGTTGCCATAGTAACAGGGTCCTGGGTGTGAACCCAGCCAGGTCCCATTTTGTTCTTTGGAGTGTGTGAATTTTCACTATCCATCCATCCAACAGATAGAGATAATAAATAATCAAACAACTACTCTACGAAGGTACTGGAAATACCAGCCAAAACTGCATACTCAGAATGACATGTAAGGATTACATCCTTCTATCTCCTCTGTCTCCTGGCAAAGAGGAGAAATGGCAATAGTGAAATAGCCTTCTGTTGAGAGAGGAAAGATTTAGTGTTCTTCTAATGTTAAAATCTGCAAAACCATAAAACAGTAAATATGGAATTGAATAATGACATGTGCTCCGATAGCACAGGCATGGGCACCTCATCCATATCATATTCCAACTATATTATCAATAAATCTTTGCATTTGATCAGATCATGTTAAGTCCAAAGAGCAATGGAGTTAATCGATTTTATTCATAATTAAATGACAATTAAATAGTAACTTTGTTTAAAAGAAACGTAGTTCTGATTAGATTTTATATGGTGGCTTATGGGACCAATAAATCTATGTTAAAATAACATTTTTTAGGCTGTATAGAATAAAAACACTTATTTTTGTCATGCATTTTGAGCCATACTCATCCCTCCGCTGTCATATTTTACATCAAAATATTCCATGTTTTTTTCTGACTTTCTTTACTTCTTTTATTAGCTCATGATGCAGATAAGCCCCTGTATCTGTCCTGTCTCTTCCCTCAAGGGATTATTTCTAACTAGAACCATACGCTCATCCAAACAAAGCCTTCCTAACTGGAAACACAACATGAACACTGCCATATGTACTGCGTTTGTACCCATAGGGCAAAGAGCGTAGAGGACAATGAGGAGCAGACACAGTTATCATTTGTGTCTTAGCATGAGAGTAGGTTGTGTGTGCCTTTTTGTTAACTCTGGGCACCGTTAGCCTCCCTGAGGGCAGAAGTGACAGAGAGGATAATTTGGCATTCATTAAAGCTCTCTGCAGTGACCTCATGACCCTGTTCAAGCTTTCCTGAAAGCACTCGATATCCACCAACTGATGTATGATTACCATCACCGGTCATAACCTCGGTCAAAATTTAGTTCACCTGTACAGAAGGGAAATCAGGCCACAGGCGTGCAGCTGTGGCTGTCTCATTTGGCAGGAATTGCTTCCTCCTCTCTGCCTGCACTGAAAGTCTGTGATTTTGTTGAAAGGGCTGTCAGAAAAAATCTCAGATTGATTGGTGAGGTTACTGGGTCAGAGCCAGAAATGAAGAATGAAAGTGGAGGAGAGAAAATACAGGAATGAGATATAAGCTCGGAGACTAGGTTTGCTTTCAGTGGAGATTTCCGTTCATAAACTGTCTTTTGGCATCGTGATCCTGTAGGGATCATCATTGCTGCAGTGTTACACAGCAGACTCTCAGTGACGGATACTTTGCAGCTTTTGTTCATTGCTGTTGGTGACTGTTGGCGTTGCCAACCTAGCAGCAGTCTCTTTGGGTTTAGTCATTTGCCTTATTTCTTTTTTAAAGCCTACCTTGACTCCTCTGCCATGAAGAGAGTTGCCAAAAGTGAATACGTAATCATGTGCTTGTAAGCAATGAAGAAAACTGGCAGAATATTTTCTAGTCATGTAAATGTGTGAAAGTTTGTCTGGGGAAAATTTTTTCGTCTTTGTAATGATTTCACTGATTGCAACTGTCAACGTTTATTATTATTGTTTTAAAACCTTATCTAAAGGAAGTGAAACACTTGAGATTATGTAATGTACCCTATTGTACTTGCATTTATGTGCAGCTTTTGTAGTCCTGCTTATGACTACAAGTCAGAATGTGAATCTCACTTGTAGTCTAAAGCAGTGTTTTCCTGGCATGTTTTTTGATGGCAGGAGAAGCTTCCAGAGAAACCTGTACAAGCAAAATTAAAATAAATGGACAGAATAAAGATGACAACAACTTGAAAAATACACTTTATAAAAAAGGAGAAAAAACTGTAAAATTAAAATTGTAAAACTGAACTGAAGAAGTTTCTCAGATGAGAGGTGAAATATCTTCAAGAAACTTAAATGATAACATTTTTGTAAGTGGTAAAATTAAAAAATTAAAATGGTAAAATATAAAACCAGTTGTTAAAAAATATGGGGAAAACATTATACGAAGAATTCCTTCATTTTAAATTAATAAATAGCACTCTTTTTTTACTGTTTTTTTTCTTTCAGGGTAACTACTCAGAGAAAGCAATCATCAGTTAACTAATTATCACCGTTTAATAAAAAAAAAAGCTTCTTATGATACTTCCAGAAAGAATCTTCCCCATGCAGTTTTGCCTAATGTGTTGCCATTCAAGAGGCAATCTAACAGTAAATGTTTAGGTTTTTTTTTCAGTTGTTGATAACTCCAGTCTTAGACAGGAATACAAAGACAGAAAAGAAATGTGTAACATATAAAACATCAAGAACTCAACATGAAGATCGCTGAAATTCGTTCAACTAACTTGAAGTTTGGTCTTAACTTGATATGTGCTCACATTTTAAGCAACACGCTTATTATTTATCTGTTTACTGATTTGTGAAGAGTCATTAAGGGTAGTGGAATGATTTAATATTGAACTTTCATAGTCAAACTGGGTGTCTCATGAGAGAGAGATCACTGCATCCGGTTTTGATTCCATATGTAGATCCAATAACCATATATATACATATTAGGGGTGCAACAATACTCATATCGGTATTGAACCGTTCGATACAGTGCTTTCGGTTCGGTACGCATATGTATCGAACAATAAAAATTTTTAAATTTCTTTTATCAACTTTTCTTCTGACGATGCTGTCTGTGTTGAGAGCTCAGTGGATCTGCGTTCGACTACTCCGCCTAGGCTGCACTGTCGAGCGCAGATCCACTGAGCGCAGCGCAAGCTAGCGAGACAGAAGCTAAGCTTGTTGCAACATGGCAACTGCCTCAACGCTAGCTGAAATTGAACCTCCCCCACCCTCATTCAGATCAGGCGTTTGGAACTATTTTGGTTTTCATGTTAAGTATGACCCTGATGGTAAGCGCGTCATGGACAAAAGTAAAACAGTATGTCGGATGTGCCACGCAATGCTCAATTACATTGGTGGGAACTAGTGCGTTAGCGCAGTTTGCTCGTTAACGTGTTGACGCCGTCCAGCCCCACACACGGGGCGATCTGCAGTAACTCGTTAACGGAGATTTGCGGCGTTATGGCGTTAATGTCATTTTAACGAGATTAACGCTGACAGCGCTAGTGGGAACACAATGAATATGACTGCACATTTACGCTGACATCATCCTAGTGCAAAGACAAGTGGAAGCAGACAAAAACAACAAGCACACAGTAGCGGTTTTAGATACGGGCGACACGGGCGGTTGCCGGGGGCGGCATCGTGGTGGGGGGCGGCATCACGGGCATCGGCAAAAAAAAAAAAAAATGCTCGTACTCATGCTGCCCCGACATCATGCCAGCGCATATTGGGAATGGCATAGGCACCGATCGGTTTTCTATCGCCCATTTGCTGGGAGTAAGGGCGCCCTCCGTTTGCGAGGTGCGCCTGCTGCTTGCGGCACAGGGAGGAGAGGGCGGGGCGGCGGGGGATTCTCTGGGTGGCTGGAGCAGCATCTAATAACCAACTTGCAAAATAAAACAAAATAAAAACAATAAAAATATATACACTTTAGGACTCGGGGTAAAGGGATCAATAACAATTTAAAATGTATATTTTATATTTTGTTGATTTAAAGTCTCACACACAATCTGTTTTTAAAGTTTAAAAAAAAGAGAAAAGAAGAGGAGGAGTGTGGCGACAGAGGCCGGGGATTGAGCCTGCCTATTTGCCTGACGCGCTGTCAACTTTACGCAATAATGCGAGAGGTGGAATTGCTTGCTTGTTTATTAAAGTGCTTGAAAAGTTTACAGAGCAATGTGATCGGCTCGCGATTCAAACTCTTAAAACATCACAGCTCTAATGCAACAAGGGGAAACTCGTTGTGCTGCGGTCAACAAAAACTACGGCTACCCAGCCCTCCTCTCTGTCAAAATCAAACCCGGGGCGCCAAACAGGCTAGGACCGCCACTGCAAGCACACATGCTACAAACTTTACCCGAGTCATTTAGACAGCCGTTAGCACATGATTCTCCTTATGGGGACCTGATATGTTTAATATGCTGCTGAGAATATACCCCAGAAGAAGCGTATAGTATAGCTTTTATTTTGGAAAGAGCCATTTCTCTGTAATAAACTCTCTTTTCCAAAGATGAGTGATTTCTCGAACAGATAGATTTTTTTTTTAATTATTTTGTTGTTTCAGCAACATTACATTTAAAAACTGTACTTTTGAGTTAAAATATCTATTTATAATTTTAATAAATGACAAATTAAAAAGGCATGAACATTTTTTTGTATCGAAAAAATATCGAACCGTGACACCAAAGTATCGAACTGAACCGAACCGTGAATATTGTGTATCGTTGCACCCCTAATACATATATATATATATATATATATATATATATATATATATATATATATGTATATGTATACATATATATTTGTATATGTATACATATATATATTTATATATGTATACATATATATTTATATATGTATACATATATATTTATATATGTATACATATATATATTTATATATGTATGTATATATATATATATATATATATATATATATATATATATATATATATATATATATATATATATATACACATATATGTATATATGCATGTATATATATATATATATATATATGTATGTATATGTATATGTATATATGATCTTTTTAACATTATTGAGTAGAGACCAAGTCAGTGAGAGTCAAACAGTGTGAGCTAATGAGATATAATAACATCTAGACTGAAATACAGTTAAAGTCTGACGCAGAATTTCTTAACCTTAGTCACTCTATTTGAAGAGTCTTTTATTAAGGCATTCTCATAGACGTTCAAATGAAAACTAAGATTCATATAAACATTTTTGAAGTAAGATAAAGCAATTTGCCCTAAACTTTAGGGCAAATTGCTGGCTTGCTATATACATCCAGTCATATCCACACAAAAAAATATATGTAATATAAAGAGAACCAGACTTAGTGCAGTTAAAGTCAGACACAGACTTTTTAACCTTGTTGACTTCATCTAAAGTGTTTTCTTTCTTTCTTTTCTGTCTTTTTCTCTTTTTTTTACAGTAATGGTGCCTGACTTTGCAGGTTTTCTACTAATTAGACCAGTAACCTTACTGCAGCCAACACAATAAGTAACCCTCCCACAGAGCTACACGCACACTCTGTAGTCTAGACATCCTCTTGTCCCTTACCTCGATTTCCAGCTGTCTTCCTTTCTGTTTAACATCCATACTTTGTAGTTTACTGTGCATATTTCACTTCTGTCTCCCTTCCCCTCTTTCTTCAGGGCCATCTGTTTTGAATCACCATAATCAAAATGGAGTTTGATGTATTAACATACTGAATTCACTGACAGTGGCTTTCACTTACTTAATTCCCTGGTCCTCATCCAACTCAAAACATGTTCAGTCTCTGCAAACTAGCTGCAAACCCGCTATGATTTCACACCAAAAGTATAGGGTGGCCAACATCTTTCACCTCTCATTTTTGCTCTGTGTTGACTTTAGTTGTTGTTCCTGACACATGTAAATATATTAAAATTGCTTTTAGATAGTAATAATAGGTTTTTGTGCTGTTTTTTTTTTTCTTTTAACCAGGAGTGAGGTGGCTATCACATTTCTAAATGCCAGCTGTATTTGTTAGTGTATATAACATTTTGTCTTTAAAGTAAAAGTTGAAATGCTCCCTTGGTCTCATTTTGTGCACCGTGGTATGCTGTAAAAACACTATTTTTTTTTTTTTTTTCTGCAACCTATGGACTAATCTGAATCTTAAGAGATTGGTTTGCTTTTATGTCTGAAATCAACAGTGTTATTGGGGGAGGACTAAAACAGCAGAAGCCAAAATTCTGATAAATTACTGCCCATTCAATATAATTATACTACCAAACACATTTAGAATATTTTACCACCCCCATGTTTTCATGAATACTATACAGAGTTGTTATTCAAGTTGGTCACCGAAAGCACATATTTCTTCAAGCAGTTTCTCCTGTAAATCTTTCTGAGTTTGCTGACCTTGGGGGAACTGATGAGGCTGTCGCTCAAATGTCTGAAAAATGTATTGTGTCAGTTTGGAAAACACTTGCTGTGCACCTGTGTTGGCTTTAGACACAGAAACAATAAAATGAGAAGCATTGTGTTGTCTTTAAATCTTTTTTATCTACTTTTTAAAAAAAAAAAATTGGTGTGTGCTCTTGCTGATTTATTCCTCTTTAATTTGAGAAAAGTCAAGGATAAGAAGCAATATTACAGGAAAACCACTGACAATTGAAACTGAAATTGACAACTTCTTGAAAACATCATGATTTCAGATGAAGCTTATTTAGACTAAAACCAGAAAAACCCCTCCTATTTTAAGAAGAATATAGTTAAAAGACAAGATATACCGTCTTTTCTTAAAAAATAAAAAAATAAAAATTGCTGCGTTGCCACACCCAAATTTGTTGTGCAGGATTTTAAAGTTGTCAAGTTTAACAACTGTTACCTGGCTTTGACTGTGTTATTGACACAGCAAATATGAATAAAAACCACAACAAAAAACCCCCCAAATGTAGGGCTGTAAGAAAAAAACTGTATCAATAGGATATGATGATGATGATGATTATGAAATAAATGAGCAGAAAAGTCTGAAATGCTATGTGTTTGCTGCTTTCTCCATTGCTGTAAGTGTGGAACTCAATTATCTTTTAAAATAATGGAAAGTAAATCATAATTGTAACGCATAAATTTAAATGGAGACACATGCTAACCTTAATATGATGTCCTTGCATGGGAATTCCTCTGTACCGCTATACAGTAGATACAGTACTTAGTACAGTAGAACTATTTGTAGCATACTACAGGACCTACCATCCACCCTTCCTACCTCCTGGCCACTTACATGCAGTTTATGAATCTATTGTTTTATTTATTCAAAACAGAAATTACACAAGGATAGTGCACCTTTTTTTTAATTTCCTTATGCAAGACATGGTTGACATTAGGTGGTAATATATCTACTAACTGCCCTCGCAGTTACACATTGAGGATGCTCTATACTGACTGAAAAGAAAGTGAACTGACCCCAGCTCAGGTGCATGCAAGTCTATTTGTGTCCTCCATAATGATCTATATCCCAAGCCTTATTCCTGTGACTAGACACAGGCGATAAATCCTGGTTAAACTTTGTCCTTCCTCTTTTCACTGGAAGACAGGGTGCATGATGGACTGTGTCTCTCTGCCATACAGTCTTCTATCCTATCCCTCCCTCATTTAGTTCATGCACCCCTCACTTCATCCATCCCTCTTTTCTGTCCCTCATCCATGGCTGTTCAGTACTCTCTCCATGCATCACTTGCCCACTCATATCTCTCTCTTTTTCCTTCCTTCCTTTCCTAAAATCCATTTTATCTCCTTTTCACCCATCTTAGCTTAATTTGTCTCCTCTTTTTGTTGAAAATAGCCAGAGCTGGATTGACGGTAAGCCACTACCCATCAGCCAGCCGTTACTTTTATTTACCATATACACTCACAACTGTTCAGTAATTCAAGTATCAGCCAATCACATGGCAGCAATCCAATGTATTTAGGCAAGCAGACATGTTCAAGGCGACCTGTTGAAAAGTCAGAAATGGGAAGGAAGGTGATTCGAGTGACTCTGAACCCTATTATTATTATTATTGTTATTGTTATTATTATTATAGTCACTCTTAACTTTGTTTGCAAAAGTTAAAAAAAGCACCAAAAAAGCTGCCATAACTGCCTCACCACTCATGCATTTAATTTTCAAAAATTAACAAATTTAATAAAAGAACTGAAACAGTCAGTAGCTGTGGGAATTTCATAGATTTGGCAATATTTTGAATTCGTTAAAATCCAAAACACTGGCTGGGAGAATACATTTTGCCAACAAAATCATGCAATTCAGAACTGCCATCAGAATAAAAAAAAATCAAGCTTTGTTCCCCATAAACAGTGTTCCCTGTAACCACTCTGGGCAAGACCGAGCTGTTAAGTACCGCTTATGACAAGTTGCAAAGGATTATGGATCTTGTTGATAATAAGTATAATAAAATGAAAGCACAAATTTATCTTTTTAAATAAAACACTTTGGTTCTGGGAATTTAGATGTCGAAAGGCAAAACACTCTAGACAAGCGGGGTATCACATCACAGTCATACAGCTTTACCTCAATTTAACTTTGTTTTATAAAGCTGACTCACCCAAATCCTACTGTAGATGCAACGCTCTTCTTGCCTTTCCACCCAGAATCTCAGCTAAACTGAGCTATTTTCTTTTGTTTTTGTCTGCTTTAGGGCAAATCGCCCCGTGTATAAACAGTACAAGCTGCCAGATGACATCCATGCTTGCTTTGATACTAGAGCACACAAGAATGGATGCAGGGTCATACAACCAAAGCTTCTATAAATATATTTGTGGGATACATTTATTTAATTTCCAAATTGTGAAAGGCTAGAAATTTCTCATTACATGTCAGGATTAACATGAACGTCTCTGAATAGTAAAGTTTTTTGGGTTTTTTTAGAGTTGTCTTAGCCACTGTTAAAGATAACTGCAGTTTATCCAAAAATAAACTAAAAAAAAAGAAAAAAAAAAAAGACTCAAAATAAAATTTTGCATTCTTCACTTTTTGGCTTTGTGATCACAAAAGCCTTTAAGTGAGCCTTGAGAACACATTTTTGTTTTAGTCTCCAGCTTCCTTTCCCACCCCCACATCTTTTTTCCCCCTTCTCGCTCCCTCTTGCTCTTTCTCCTTTTCTGCGTCTCTTTTGCTATTTAGCTAGCAGACACACACACGCACACACACACACAAAACAACATCAAGTTTGGCCATGGCCCAGCTGAGCAGGCGAACGAGAAGAGATGTCTGTGTAACAAATGACAAAGTGTCAACACCAGGAAATAGCTTAGCTGGACCTGTGTAAGTGTGTGTTTGTGTGAGTTTGGGGAAATAGTCTGGCATGCTTGATTACGCTTCAAGCAGCAAGCCAGCCGCTACAGTCTGGCAAAGTTCGACCTTTCAGGGCTACAGTAGATACAGAGACAGCGGAAGAGAGGAGGCTGAGACAAAGGTGAGTCACAACGAATAAACACAAACCCAATGCCAGTGATAGCCACAGTGCAGTTGTATCTTCAATTTGGGATTTTAGTCTGACACCTGGCCTCTATACTCTCACCTGCACAAAATGCAATTCATGACCCCTGAACCAAGACAAGCCATTGAAGAATATTTCCAAAAATACACTTTGGCATCAATCAAACCACTCAGACATCGAAAAGATGTCATTTATGAGTGTGAGGTTTCTGCTGAAGACTGATGGTGATGAAGCTCAAGGCAATTCTTACCAAAGCCTAATGACAAAAACAACATAATCATCATTACAGATGAAAAAGTCTGCATTGGTAATTTTTTCTACTCCACTGTAATTACTGCATCTTCAAAAATATCTTTTTGTTGACTTTTCTGTATCAAAATTACCATATTTTGAAAATTCCTGAGATTCACAGCTCTGAAAAACTTTGTGTACTCTGTTTTTAGGTTAAAGTGCAGTTGTTGCCACTAGAAATGTAAAGTATGGCACCTGAATTTTATCAAGAAAAAGGTCACTCATTATTGTATGTTTTTAGAATCACACAATCAAGTATTAGCATGTTTAACATCAATACACAATCTGGATTAGTGTGGTTGCTTTTGCTTTTCAATACATGAAATCCTTGCCCTTAACAAAGAGGAGACAAGGGTAGCTGTAGTGGAGAATGATTGAAAAAAAAAAGGGAAAAGACACACAGAGAAAATTGAAAAGAGAACGAGCAAGAGAGAGATGGGGCCTTAGCCTTAGCATTAATTGTGTTGAATTATTTAAGTGACTCTAAAGTGGAAGGACAACCGGAGCACTTCTTTCTCAAGTGTGTGTGTGTGTGTGTGTGTGTGTGTGTGTGTGTGTGAGTGGGGGAGAGATAGAAAGCATGTGGAGCTGATTCACTGATCAGCCACAATGTGCCACCCACCTGAACATTGTTGCAAACCAGCATGACCCCCCACCCGCCCTCTCACTGCCACCTCTGCTGCAGTGTAAATGCTGCTAAGAAACAGCTTGAGAAACCCGGCCTCTGAAACCCAATCTGATGTAGCGCTCACAGGATGTGCTACAAGAACAAGAAGACTGAACCAAAGAATCTCCTACTTACATCAAAGTGCTAGACACCACGGGATCTCCTGAGGACCTTTGTGCATGCCCAAGCAAAGGGGAGACTGACAAATGCAGGCAGCTGGCTTGTCATTGTATGTAGGCGTGGATGTTTTTCCTCACTCATTTTATCCTCTCCAGTTATTTGGAACTAGTCATTCTTTTAGAACTGCAAGTAAAAGGTTACATTACACACACACACACACCCAAACACACATACAAGCTGGCATAAATAGACGATAAATTCGCCGTGTACTCTGTGAAAATTCACTGCTGTATGCTCCCTGGCAGGCTGGACAGCATCATGTTCAGTGTTAACACAAACAGACAGAAGCACTCAAACACACACTGATCTAGTATGTGCGATCAGAGTCTTTATTAGTCATCTCCCATTGATCAGCTGCCTGCTGCATTTGCTCTCCAACAGCAACTTAACTTAGGTTTCCCATTCGTCTCTGTCTCTCCGCCTCTCTATTTCTTGGTTGTAAAAAATATTTCAGCTTCGCATCTATCAACCAAGCCAGTAGGTATCTCTCTTTCACTCCCATTACTTCACTTTGACAAAATCTGCCTCATCTGTACACCCTTGGCATTTTTGGAATATAATCTGCTTACATACACAGTAAAGCAACAACAGCAGAATGTAAGGCAATACAAGTATTGGTGAGCATGGCTGCTCCATGATTTCATTATGTGAAAAGAAAAAAAGGTAAAACAAAAGAAACAAACAGAGAAACTCTGCTCCAGTCCAGCCAGATTCAGTCCTGTGTGCAGCTGATCTGTGACCAGGATGAGAATCAGAGCATCTCTTTCTAAGGGCCAATGTACTCTTACTGAAACTGTGGATTGCCTTCTCTAGGCTTGGAATGAGTCGCTGCCCCAAATCACCAACTTAAAATGTGCTCTTTCAGTGTTGATCAGTGAAAACAAGGTAAGTCAGGGGATTGCTGTATTTTTTACCACTGATGGGATTATTGTTGTCGATTTTTGAAATAACTGACTTTGTATGAAAGACCATTTCTTTATAAACAGCCAATTTTAAAAGTAACATAGAAGAAAGAAGATTTCTGTCTTCTGTGTTGAGATCTTCTGCTATTCTTGCACATTTTCTGAGAGATCCTCAGAAAAAGAACAGTGATGTCACACGGTCACCAGATATGTACAGTATGTTATGGTAACACATTTTTGAACCTTTGCAGAAAATTTGTAAGTCATTGCTAATGAATTAATGGAGTGCTACTCAGGAAATAATGAAGTGTGTTGATAGACAATGGAGTGCTGTTGGAGAGCTTTTATTACTTTCTCATCGTCAGACATTTAAGGATGGGGCAGACGCTGGAGTCCTAGCTTACAGCCAAGAGGGGGAAATGGGATTTTTAAGTGTCTGCAGCAGAGCTCTGATCTTCAAATGGCTAGATCAATGCAATGATAGGTTCCTCAAACAGCCCGGACTGAATCATGCCAATTGTGCTGTGTGGGTTAAGCCTTTTTTTTTTTTGCACTTCAGTTTAGCAACAGTAAGATACACTGAATTGCATAACATATGGTGACTGTGCTTTTCTTATGGGCTTACCATTACTTAGTTCCTCTCAGCAAGGTTGTCACTCTCTACACTTTGTTTCCAGGTTCCCTGATTTGATGGTGTCTTCAAGGTACAAACGGACCCTTCTCATGAGATGCGGAATGGAGTAAGCACATGAATAATTTGTATCTAATATCCCCTCTCCTTGCAGCAATATAAACATGCTTTTCTACAGTATTCACCTTTCTTGATCCCCTATTCTCTGCCTACTTTTTGTTCATCTCTCATTCAGTCATGAAGTCTTTTTTTTTGTCTCAAGTCCATTATGTTAACATTCAGTGGACAGGGCCAAAGGACAACATTATTAATTGAGAAGGCTTTGAGTATATGTACATGTGGGAGTGTGTAGGTGTGCACTTGCATTGTGATACTTAAATCTTTCAGAATACAATGCTGCATCACCCTACAATATGTGTATCTACTTAAAGGTACTTTATACATAGGTATATGTACTTTATACATATACAAGGTGACTTTAAAAGAACATGTATGAAGACACAGGAATTAGTGAATTCATCCAACGTTACAATGTCTCAATACACATCTGTATGAAAAGGAGTCACAGAGGGGGAGGTAGCTGGAATGAGTGGTGGGCTTTCAGAGTGCAAACTCCTGTCTGAGATGAGGGCAATGCAACAAAACTTTAGTGAAAGATCATACTTTTGATTAAGTCTGGATCAAAACAGATGCTCACAGTCTGAACAATATCAGATGACACTATTAATAATCAGCAGAAGAAAAAAACCCTGACACCCTCTCCTAAAGAAATGATTGGTGTAAAATTAAAAGCTTCCATACCATAGGAAATGACTAAAGTTACATATTTTAAAGGCTTAGATTGCTAAAAATGTAATTGCTGTGGGACACTGAACCTTAAAGCAACACTTGACAGTTAATGTGACACCTCTTACTGAGCTTATTGTGTAAATATACCATGAATAATTCTTTACTGTCAATCCCAAACGCTGACATTTCATTGACGAAAGCTCCAGGATGAGACATCTCTTGTTGTCTGGTGTATTTAAAAGCTTTCTGCTGTTTGTTATAGCGTTTTAATGTATGCAAACTTTAAATACTCAAATTGATTTTTTTGTGCATTGCACATTATAAACCTCAAGTGGTGTTTAACTTAAATGTGTCAAAAGAAAACGAAACAAAATAACAAAATAAAAATAAATTAAAAATTTAAACCTTGCCAGGTCCTGAAAAAAGTTGATGGTAGATTTCCCACCAAAAAAAAAATCTCTAAGCAAAACTTATATTACTGAACAAATACATATTTAATCGTGTGAAATCCCACAGTTTAAGGAATTTGTTTTTTGATGTTTATCAATTTTTGGTTTCTGCTTCTCTTTCATTTTGCTGTAGTCTCCAAATAATAACTGCAATGAAATGTGCAATACCAAACAATAAGTGAAGTGTGAGCTACCGTGAGACCCAGTAGACCTATTTATTTAATTTTTTTTTGTAAGACCCAGCTTTTAAACTCTGTATGGCCTGTTTGAAGCCTGTGCAGGCACAAATACTATGAAATGCACTTAAGTGAGAAGTCCTTGGATTAGACAGGATTCTACATTTTAGAAGCATAAAGCTAAAAATACATTTATGCCACCTTAAAAATTGAAAAAGGACCATGTGAGCAACTTTTAATTCAAAATCAGAGTAAGGGCCTTTCGTTTATTCTCTGCTGCGTTGCATTTTTTTTCCCTTTTGCTACTCAAATGTTCAGTTCAGGAGTTCATCACTGTAAAATGCAGCATGACACACTGCCAGAGAAAAGGAGGGAGCAATATATATAATGTTACATTATATATAGTAAAAAAGGACTATGTATTTGTCTTTGGTTTCTGTTTCTCTATATTAGTTGTCTGTTTTGACAACTAATGACAACATAGGGGGGGTAAAATGACAAGAGGAGGTGAAATAGTATGTGCAAAGGATGGGCTGATGGATGGAACACAGTGGATATGCCGTCTACTGTTGTCATTTGTAGACTGATGTGTGAGAAAGATGACAAGACTAAATCTGCAGTAACAGCAGATACTTCTTTCTTCTGTGGGAAAGACAAGCTTTTGGATAGATGGCTTAATTAATCACTAGAATAGATACAGTTGCCATAGTCTGAGCTTATAAGTTGTAATGAAAAAGTTTTGGGACTTCTCACAAACTTTACTTTGGTTGATGTCATTTGCAAGGTCGTCTTCTTGTGCGCTGATGGACCACTTACACCACTGCTGCTAACTTTAGATCTCTCCATTGAAATACTGTTCTGACCATCTTTACATCCTCATTTGCAGTTTTGAAACAGAATTCAACTTCGGTGTCAACGTGATGCTCACTATGTCTGCTTCTGTCATTTTTTGAAGTTGTGTGAAAGAAAGACATAATACTGCAACTACAATAACATTATTTAGAGTAAAATCTTTTATCATTTACTTCATTATATTTTGTTTTGCTAGAAAGAGGATTTTTCATTGGTGACTTAAGCGGTCACTGAGATATAAAGAGCTGCCTTAATACAGGACTTTATAAGGTATGATCATTAGGGCATTATTACTTCTGATGAAAACTAGTTATCTAGCTATGACCCAGAGCAGTCTTTAATAGAGGGGGCCATAGTAGCAAAGCCTGAAGATGGTTTATTAGATCAGGAGGTTGGCCAGGAGGATGCTCATTATGGCTGGACACTGTGAATTCATCCCCTGGGTCAGACTGTCAGCTGTCACTGAGTCTACTGTGACATCCTGAGGAATTTCTTTGGGAACATTTAGTGGAAAGGACCTGAAATATAGCTCACAGTACATTGAAAACTCACAAGCTATTTGGCCATACCAAGGACAGTTGCTGGTAACCACATGCTCTGCTCACCACATTTGGCTCTCTTTGACTTTCTTCTCTTCTCTACAAAGAATTTCAAGGTGATACAATGGAAGAAATCCAGTAAGCATTAGGTGAGCATGTGCAAGTTGTCAGTTTTAAAAAACAATCCACCACAGCAGGAAACCTGAAAGTAATCAAGATGTACTCCAAGAAATAAACAGAAGGGTCATCAACCATGTTCAAATAAGGTGAAGGTTTATTTTTTTATATACATTTTTTTCCAAGATACTTTTCTAGTTGTTTTGAAAGCTCATTTGCAAGTATACATAATTTAGATTTACTTTTACACTGGGAAAACAATACAAAGTTGCTGTAGTATTACTATGTATGAGGTTGGAACACACAATTATAGTCTGTCAGCTTTTCCTCCCCTTTTCCTCTTTTTCTTCTCACTACTTCATCTTGCAAAACACACTTGGTGGAAGTCACAACAGTTTATAAAATCCAATATTGAATTTAGTTTTGCCCAACAGCGGTGAAGTAGCATTGGCACTTCAGTTATTTTGGCAGCGCTAATGAATATATTAATGGAAGCATAAATGAGGGCCAAATGTGTGAAAAGGATGATCACAGAGAGATGTGGATGTGCTGAGGATTATAGATGGATGAATGTCAGGATGAGAGAACTTGGTATTTACTGCAGCAAAGAAAAAAGGGTTAAGAAGTTAGAAAGCCAGCAAAGGAGAGAGAGAGGGTGAGACACAGGCGCAGAGAAAGCTTTTTGCAACCTGCCACCAGAGACATCACAGTTTTTCTGCTCAGAGGGTTTTCTCTAGTTAGAAAGAAAGGCTTTGTATGTCTTTCTGTGTGTGTGAGTGTGTGTGCCAAACTAAGCCGCAACATGTTAACACCTCCGGGAATGCCTTCCGCTCCGCTGTCCTCTTCTGCACTACTCCATGACTTTTGTCTTTTTCTTTTGATGACCTTTTTTTGTGGTTTCATTGAACTTCCCATTTCCTTCCTCCCCTTCTTCTTCTGTTGCTTTTTTTTTTTAACTTCTTCTTCCTTTCCATGTTGTCTTTCAATGTGCCCTTCTTCTTTTAAGAAGTGTTGGCTCTTGTTTATTTATTGTCCCCATGCCATTAGGTCTATATCCCTTCCCATTAAACCCGAGTATCTTTGACAGGCTGTGAACATGCAAAGAAGAGCATCACTGTCAATAATATATTAAACAACATGCAAAAAGGAGTAAGATGTATAAAGAAAAGGATGAAATTAATAAAAGAAGAGAGAACAGTCTATTTGAGTAGTAACCATCACTGTGTCAGCTAGAAGAAGAAAATAGTTTGTGCTGGATGTCAGTCTACAGAAAGTGACTTAAGGTAAATATCTTCAACAAACTTTGTGTCTTTCAGCTGGGACCATTTATCAAATATCAAAAATGCACAGAATGAGGAAGGATACCTCTTCTTGGAGGGCTGTGGCACTTAAACAGATGAGAAAGAGATGCATTGTGACAGGCAGACAGATAGATAGACATGCGGGCAGACGTGGTACAAAATTGGTTGGTGTGAGCTAAAATCTACTTAGACGTGGGTCATGTCAAACAGGGCATTGCAAAGACAAATTGTATTTTTCAACCAGCTTGGCCACAGTTGGCAGATTTCATGCGGGGGTTTTTTACCGTAGCTGAAAGTTTTTTCAGATATGTATCTCCAATGTCCTTTCAGTGTCTTATTGCTTCATATCAAGGTCGGAATGATTAATCGTTGAAAAAAGGAAAGAAAAGTTTAAACACATAAGACACAAGTGTTTTGAAATAACACAATTGTGAAATAACACAATCAGCACACTTGTGTGTTGAAATTGGGACATATCTCCGTCCCACAAAAGATGAATAATGAATAAACACAAGTAGTTATGTTATTAACATTAATAGAAGTGATTTAAATAAATCATCAGCATAGAAAAGCCCAACATGTTTATTATAGCCACTGTAACGACTTACGTGGAAAGTTAAAGTTAAATTAGTCATCACTCCATCTTGTGTTGCATTGAGGTAAACAGCTGGAAACACAGTGCTGATGCTGTAATTAATTCAAGGTTATTCTTCTAGATCCCCCTGTGTAGACTTACCGGCGCTCCCAAAAGACTGGCTCCATTTAAATGGAATAAAGCACTGCTGCTTTTTAAAGTTCTTTGTAGAGCTTATTTAATCTGATTGTGGCCTCTGTTACTTTGAGAAAGTCCTACAGGGTTTTTTAATTTAAAAAAAAAAATCTTCGAGACACTAGCATATGATTATAGTCTAGATATATTTTTTCACTGTGTTCACTGATTGATTTGATCATTGGAAGTTCAAACCTTGCAGATTCAAGATATAAATTTATAACACATGCATTTAGGAGGCGAATGGACTGTTTTTGTTATGAACTGGAAAGAGGTGTTGCAAAAGCACACTGTGATGTGTCCCATAAAACCACATCTTATTATAGGGCCAGATACCGTAAATCTGAAATAAGGTGCTATTATATTTTCTTACTGTAATATTTTTTCTCTTATCTATGTTCTCCCTTACTTCACTTCTCTCCATCAGTTTTTCCTCAGTACTTCATTCTCCCAACTTTATCTTAACATCTGCCTTCATGTTTGTCAAAGTCAAGTCTTATCTTGTTAGCTCCATTTGTTTTCTTTTGTAATTTTTGCTCCTCTGTCCCACACTCTGACCTCCACAGTATTTATTATATACCTTGTATATAATAAATTTGACCCCTAATGTGCAGTATGCAAGAGTCATGAGTCTTTTATGTCCTGGAAATTCCATTTGTGGAAAAATGGAAACCTGGTAGAGAGAAATTAATATAACATAATTTTAAAGGTGCAAGACAGGAAAAATATAAATGTGAATACATGCATGGGCACTACTCACTAGTGGGAGAGCTGGGCTAGCACATTAGTTCTCTGTAGGTGTGGTTACAATTCCTATCTGTTTAGCTCTTCAGTATGTGGGTATTTTCAGCACGGTGAGGATGTTTCATGTAATTTAGTCCAAATAGAAATTCTTGGGTTCTTGGTGTAGCTCTTTTTCTTGCTTTCTCTCATTTCCTCACTTCTCTATTGTTATTTTTTGTGTTTATGGCTCAGAGTGACTCCACATAATATTTAAAAAAGTACTTTATCAAGTCCTTTATCAAATCCTCAAATCCTTTCATTGTGCACAAGAGTAATAGGTTGACAGAAACACCCAAATAGAAACACTAAAATCAGACGAGTGGGGAGGATAAGAATAAAAAAGGAGGTGTGATTTTAAGAATTGAGTTGAAACTACTCCCAAAAAAAGTGTACTGGTTTTTGTAGAATATATGAAGTTGCCATCCCTGTCAAGGAGATTTCATGAAGATCGTGCCCTAAGGGGCAAGGGGTCACTGAAGAGTTTGATGAAGAGTAAAATGATGCAGGTGTTCTTCCCCCCAGTTTTTTCAGAGTCTCATAGAATCAATACCAGTGGCCACTGAGACAGTGCATAACAGAGCAAAAGCTAAATAACACACTTTACACAGTACAGTAAACAGTACATAGAATATCAAATAGTAAGTAAAAGATAAAAAGTTACATGATGTTGTTTTTGGTGTACAGGATGACAATATTGTGACACATTAAGGTAATGAAACTAGCAATAGTAATCATCTCCCAAATAGTTTTAAAGCAGTAATCATTCCTAAAACATTCAAGATTATTTAAAAACTGTGTGTGTAAAATAAAATATTCAAAGAGAAAAATTACATGATCGAGACAACTTTTTGGGGGGGTTGTTTGAAAATATATGGACAACATTTTTACGGTAACATTTCTCTCTATCAAGGTGTTTAGTCAAAAGCAATTGACATGACTGAAGGATTTTGTAACATTCTGTCATTTCTGTCTTTATATGGCATCAAGTAAAAGCCAGACCTTTAAGTTTGCAGCACCTCAGGCCCAGCACACTATTTCTATGCTGAGATGTTCTTTATTGGGATTCAGACAGCCTAATAGAGGGTCATCCATCCGGAGCCACAGGTGCAGTCTGGCTGATCAATAGGGCACAGCCAGGCAGACACATTTGTAGGACATTCACATGCAGCTATAATTTATTAGTAAATTGTCATATAGCTGTGCATGAGAAAGAAAAAACAAAGAGACAACAACAAAAAATCCAACTACTGTACAATACACATGTATATAGCTGCAAAAGAAGACACTCAACATTCTGGGCTTTCTTTTTACTTTCTCTTTCTCACACACACACACCCACACACACACACCCACACACACACACACACACACACACACACACACACACACGGTGTCTGGATACCCCAGCATCACGGCGCGCAGGAAGGAAACGGTGCGCCCACTGTGATCTATCTTCATAGCAGCAGCATCTGCTCTTAGCCCTGTCTGTCTGTGCAATGTATGAGTGGGAGGTAAATGCAGTGCCCAACACTATCACAGTGACATTAACACATGATGGGGATTAAGTGAAGTCCAATACTTTAGTGCTAATATTATACCATCTTTTTCTCCCTCCTTTCCAGTCTCGTTTCATATTACAGTAGGTATTGTTATTGTTCTTCGTCTGTTATTGTTTTGTCTTTCAATTTGTTTTCTGTCAGATAAATGCAGTCACTTGGATTGCTACTTTCATGGACCACTTGCATGATAACTAGCACTATTATAGCAGCTGTCAACAGCTTTTTCAAGATTATTTTTATGGCTTCTCGGCTGTGTGAAAGTGTATGCAGCGACCATATAATGTCACTAATGCTGTTTACAGCTCTGGTCTCAATGCCACTGGGCTCCCAGAACACATAGTCCAAAGATGTAGATTGGACTGACACTGACATGTTGCATAAAGGAGAGTGCGGTGATACAAAATTACAAATTTGCTCAGTCTGCAACAATAACAACTCTGAAGGGTGGAAAATGATCATAGCATGCTGTTAGAATTTAACTATTTTGTTTTTCGTGCAACAATTGTCTTTCTGTGAAGGAGATGCAGCAATTCTTCTGGTACTTGTTTGGACATTTCTAAAAAAAAAATTAAAATAAAATAAAAATAAAGATTAATGAACCCTACGGAAAAACTGGCTACATTATCTAAATGATTAGCACTTAAGCTGCCCTTTAATATACATGAGCTTTTGTAATTAAACACCTCGGCAGCTGGGTTACAACAAAATTATAACAGGAGATTTGTTACTCATCAAAGCATGTCAGTCATGTGTCTTTAAAGCTGTTTTTTGCAAGAGATTATTTAAAATCCTGTCACATACAACCCGCTGCTCTCCCAACCCTGATGAATCATTAATACAACCAAATATTATCAAACAAATGTCACAACAAATAATTCTAATCTGATTGCTGGGTTTATTTCAGTAACTGTAACAGATTACAGCTTCAGTATTTTTGGTAATCGGGTTCATATTATCCTGTTGCATGTAAATCCCTCACTGCCCAACCCCGATGAGTCATAGCTTCCATTAAGAAATTGACACACATATTACACAGCTGTTATCTTCCATAGCCTTTTATCTTGCTGTGCTCTCAGCTGGTTCCTTATCTTCATAAAAGCAAGCTTTTATCCAGTGTTTTGCTTGTAGCATTGTCTTGAAGGTAGGGTGGGGTGTTTGTGTGGGTTTCATACAATACATGTGCATGTGTGTGTGACTGTTGTGTGAGTATTGGATTTGATATTCCACTCACATGAAAAACATCATCTTACATCTAAAATCAGGTGCCATCATTAGCATCCAGATACGTTTTCTCTGCATTGTGCATTGCAAGTACCATTGACTGTTATGTGATTTTGCAATGAGCTTTCCTTATCTTTAAGGGAACAACCTTTTATCCTGCTTCTTCCTCATAATATTGTCTTGTTAGCCTGTGTAATCTCATTCCTTGTTCTTACCATTTCTCTGTTGTTGCTCCACTATTTTTTAAAAGCTATTTTTAATGGGTAGGGGATATAAATGCTGACTTATTTTAGGCTCTGCTCCTATTCTAAATGCTATTCTTAGCATTGTATGGAAGCTTATTGGACATCTTTATTACAAAAGTGTTAAAAATGACAGCTAGATACTGAAAATTTTGCACAGGCCATTTGGTTGGCACTTAAATACTGCGTGCCTCGCAGACTGTATTAATCATAGTAGGAACTATGCCACCAACTCCAGCAGTAGTAGTGGAAGTACAACATTCTTACAATGTGAGCAACAACACAGCTGATTCAATGTCTATGTTTACTGTAACTTAGCCATGTCAGCGAAAGCACCTGGCACACTGAGAGATCTATCATGTGCCAATTGGGATAGCAGTGGGGTGCACTGGGTAAAACTCCTTTGGCATAGAATAAACAGTGCAGCCAGGCCTACTGTAATAGTTGCTTTGCTGATCCACTGAAGACAGGTAAATGAACACAAGTTTAATAGAAACTACTAGCAAGGGGACCCTACCAAGTCATGGAGTAGTGACTCTGATAAGTCACATTGATTTGAGAATCCTTTTAGAGTGCCTGGATGTATAAATAAAAATATAGATATTTGGCAGTTTATTAAAAATGTATGACAAGAGAAAGCCAATACAGTATATTGCCATATTGATATTTTATTCCATTCCAACCTTGTAACGTGTCAAAAGCCAGATCTTGTAGACCAAAAATGTTTCAATTTGGACTTTTGTTGTTAAAACTCTAACTACATCATTTTTATGGGCATTGTGATTCTTTGTACTTGAACTAGAAGTACATTTTTTGTACAAATCTCCAAAATATAGATTTCTCATTTGTATACCGAGCCTGTAAAGTGTTTTTTACAGCTGGGATTGAGAGAGAAGTAATGCAACATAAAGGTAAAGACATCACTGCTGTCCAAACTCTTATTAATCCAGATGTTTTTGTGCAGCTAGGGAAAGGAAGTTAGCGAAGCAGCCATCTACAGTATGAATATAAGTAAGAGTGATATAAAGTCTTGATGAATACTCACATACAGCCAGTTAACAATCAGCAGCATCAAGAATAATTAAGAAACAGGATGTCTTGGATGTACTGAGTTCTGCGTGCATGTTCAGAGTGATGAATATAATTTAAAAAATGCTACTGAAATCTACCAAAATGACATTCAGTGCCAATAAAGTGTATTTTATATTGTAGCTTCTCATTTTCACACATTTTTTATGTGCATTCAGTCTGTGAGTATCCTGTAAAATATGTACTTGTGACTCTATCTGAAAATGTGCAAGCAAGAGATAATGTTGCAGTCTGATGTTGTGACCAGATGATCTAAACTCCCCATATTATTTTCAAAGCATCCACATATTCCCCAAGTAGAAGCTGTCTTTTGCTGAAATCACTTGAGTTCCTACTTACAGAGATGGGGAGGCATACAGACAAACTCACTGTGCAAAATACCTATGGGGGCGATGAAATCTAACCAGGCATGTAATCGGAAGATTTCTACCAGATGAATATTCACTTTTCCATCAATCTGTTGCTTCATCCCTCTCTTCCATATCACTGTTCCTCTGTCGTTCATTTCGGCCTCCATTTGCCTCCGTTCTTGCAGAAGCAGACGCTCTCACTTGCTAAAGTAAACATCACCAGATGGAAATGGACTTATTCTGTGTGGGTGTATGTGGTGTGTATATGTACTGTTAGTCATCTTTTGCTGTCTTGCTTTCTATGTGTGTAATTATTTATTTTATTTTTACTTATTCTGCACCATGCACATTCCTCTCCTTGGATTTCCTTCCTAAAAGCAAATATCCTTTTCCAATTTACACACAGATTCATACGAATGCACAACACACACACACACACACACACACACACTTTAATGGACCAAAGAGCTCCCATGTGTCCACAGGGGGAAAGCCAATCGTCCCATCGTGGTATTACTGCTGTATGAAAAATGTATGACAGGATATGATACAGAGCAGAAGCCATATATACACAGTTGTGAATTAATCATTTGATTTTAAGAGCTCTCAATAAGTCTGCCAGTGGCTTTAAACTCTTTTTATTAATATTTTCTCTTACTTTAACTAGCTGTTTTTTTTTTCTTTTTTTTGTCATCTTTGTCAAATGTTTCACTTTCTGTCTGCTCTTTTAAACACCAGCTATGATTCCGTAAATACTGATCTAACCATTCTGCCCTAGCAGAAGCCAGGCTGCCAGCTTCCGGTTTGAAATATCATCAATATTTAATTAAGTGATTATCTTTTTAGGACACAACGCAGATAAGAATTGGAAAGAGGCTTAAAAGTTGGCTGCAGTTAATGGATAATCCTCTTGTCAAAATAGCCACCCCTGCAGTGGTGTTACTGTCCACCCACCTGACCAAACTAAAGTCCTACAGATAATAATAACAATTAAAAAAAAATGATGGGACTGAAATGGCAATGGAAGGGGAATTGTTTTAGTGACCTTTTGTTCCTGGAAAGGGGGGAAGCTGCCTGTACAGACTTCCGCCTGCTCAGCTGTAAGAATGTATGAAGAAAATAAGATTTTATTTATTTATTTTAGAAAACAAATGCACTTTTTTTGGTCAAGGACTACAAGTCAAAATATCCAAATCCATACCACATCCAGCCAGTCTTAACTTCAACGTTTCTTTTCATTAAATGCATAAAAATGACTTGAGATTTTTATGCATATTCTACAATTTTTAAAATTAATGGAAATGTCCTGTTTTAGCCACAACTGGAAGACTGTGATGGCTTTTAAGAGTGTGACAAAGACTTCATCACCACCACCTGCTTCTGCTTTGTCTTTCACCCATAAATGATAGGACAACCCATTTGAGTTGTTTTCTTGATAAAGCCTACAGAAATTTTAACCCTAACGGTGCGTTCACACCGAACGTGATAGGCGCGAGCGAAAACGCCCCAAACGCCCCTAATTTGACGCGTGCACATTCGCACCTCAACGCGTGTCCAAGAAAAATCCATCGCACCGCAAAATTGCATCTTTTCACGCGCGTGAATCGGAAATGTGGGAGGAATGTGGGAGGAAGTTGTGCCAGATGTGTTGTGCTGCAGATGTCCTCTTATCTTGTTAGCGGAAAGGTATTTGTACATCAGTGGGAAAATAACGGGACAGTAGGCGGGCTTGCTAGCTTTTGCGCGGCTTCATCGGGTCAGTCTGAAAATTAAAAAGAAGAATGAATGAACTTACCAGGTTGCCCAATCTCCTCACTTATGTGCCTCCAAGCTCGGTCCTTTTTATTCCTGTCTCGGTAGAAGTAGCAGCTAGCATCATATAGCTCTGGATGATTAGCCACGGCACTGATGAGCTTTTCCTCCATACTGAATGACGAATGAAGGGCTTTGGCTGGATCTGCCCCTTTGACCTAGTTACAGCCACGTCACCAGGCTCCTGATTGGTTGTCGCGGCGCGATTTGACGCCGGAGTTCAGATTTTCCAACTCGAGCGGTTGGCGCGATACGCGCGTGTGCACAAAATGCAACACAACATCTGACACGCGTGGTTTTCTTCGCGAGTCAAACGTGCCAGACGCGCTACACTGATGCGCGTTTCAGGCGTTTTGGCGTTTTCGCGACGCAAATCTGCTTCTGAATTTTCGCCGGACGCGCAATCGCGTGTCATCGCGCTCTTTCCATTGACTTTACATGTAAACCTAACGCTCTGGCCGCCTCTATCGCGTTCGGTGTGAACGCACCGTAACCCTCATCCCAGACTCAGTCAGTGGATGCTATTTAGCTGATGAGTGGGAGATAGAATATGAGTACATGTGAGAATGGATAGTAAATAGTCTAGTCGGAAAAAGCTGAGAATAAGGCACACAGAACCAGGACATTAAAGTGCAGCACAAGGACAATATCCTCTATAACCACTGAATACCTCTGAAAAGGGTAGTTTTGAGGCCCTGGTTGAGCTTTTGCTTGAATACCTTGAATATAGAAAGTATGAATATAGAAAAAAAAAAAGGTTTTGAGCTCAAGGCTTCAAAAGTCTTAAGATTTCCAACTGACCTTCCGTTAAAAATCCTAACATTTCTGAAAAATATACATCATGCAGACTCCATTAGAACTTCATCTCACCATACTGTAAAATATTGTCAGTCAACACCATCAGTTATCTGTAGCAGAGACAAAGGGAGTGTTTGCAACAATAAGGCAAAGGCTAAACCTAAATTTTAAACACTGATATAATAGGGAGCTATTCTTGAACCACTTTAAAAAATTTTAAGGCTCAAGTTAATTCTCTTTTGAGGTACACTGTTGCCTATGAATGCTTCCTTATAGTTACAGCCAAAATAAAATTAAGCCAGCTGTGATTTTAACACTAGAACTGCTACAACAACCACAACATCAGCAGTAATGGCTTGGACATCATTTCTCGAAGAAGTGAAGGTGTACATTTTCATCTATTCTTTTCAAACTTAAACTATGATTAGACAAAACAAGCATTTAAGATGAATTCTTAGGGCGTTTATTTGTTTTACTTATGATTTGGGTCATTTCATTCAACATTGTAAAATTAAAATACACATTAGGAAAAACTAATAAACACAGGGTACAACAAATAACATAATAGCTAAGATATCTAAAAAATTTTAGTTATTATGGAAGAACATTACGAAACAATCAGCATACCTGCAGCCTCTCATTCAGCGTCCACACTGCTCTGCCTCAAAAGGAAATCTATGGTTTAACTTACGTTGAAACCAAAAATCTGTTTTAACCCTACATCGTAACCTTCGACATACCCCGACATACACCTTCTGAGAAATATAACTAAACTCTGGCTCTTTTGTGATCGACAAGTTCTGTATTGTTTATTTCTCATGTGCATTTCTAGCTATTTTTTCATGGCATAGAAGCAATAGTAATAGCGTAGATATGAGAACTCACAAATGTCAGCAGATTCCTGGAACAATATTACTACTGAAATGGATGTGACGGAATAGACAAAGAAGAGGAAAAACTTGAAGGACAAATAGGTTTGCCTCCAGAAAAATGGCATCACATACAAAACA
Organism: Pelmatolapia mariae; assembly: GCF_036321145.2. NCBI lineage: Eukaryota > Metazoa > Chordata > Actinopteri > Cichliformes > Cichlidae > Pelmatolapia > Pelmatolapia mariae. Next base: position 527,847 of record NC_086238.1, on the reverse strand, counting down.
ACTGGACATGACCACATGGTAATTAACATATAACCACACACAAGCATAAATGTGGACAATGACATTGGCCACTTGCATAGGTCTCTCATAGGTCTCCCTGCAGAAGTCTAAATCAGACATCAATCTTCAGCTTCACATCCTAAGCTCTCCTGCTCAGTGCTGAAACCCATTTGGCTATTCTGCTTTTGATTTCACTCTTTATTTGCTCTGATTAGTTCACCACATTCTGGACTCCCTTTTAAGTTCAGCTTTGGTTCCCCCACAGCTCAGAACAGCCAGCAACCAGCCCAGTCTCACACTCCCCGCTCTGCTATGACTCAAAATCCCATCCTTAGTCGAGCAGTAATTATTCGTCAATCATCTAATTCCAGTCCCCTATATATTTACTTACCTATCACATATACCTATACATTCAGGTCAAAATGTGTATATACAATCTTGTTGCTAAGCAACTTGGCATGCGGCAGCAGTGGTTCTATATTAATTTCTATGAGTTCAAAATGACGTCTTCAGTAGTTCTAGGTAATCTTTTTTTCCTGTTTTTTTTTATTCTGCACATCCCAAAATTCAGTATTTGATTAGCAAAACCATTTTAAGCAAGTCAGGAAATATGAGATGATCGGGGTTTTATTTTAGCTGACTTATACAATTTTTTAAAATGCCAAGAGGTTCAAATTGACCCCCTTGGTGGTTCTACTGTGAATACCATGACTCTTTCAGAAGCAAACCACTAATGCTAGTGTTCAAAATCCAGTATCCAAGTTTAACCATTGCAGTCTTTTGTGGTGGTGCTGTTAGTCTCGCAGTCAAACATGTGGTTCATCGCTGGGTAACATTACTCTCCTGGCATAACTACTGAACTTTTCCAGTTGATGATAGTCAACCAAAAGCAGCGGTGCACATTTTTCTTAACCGTTTGACAGATCCATTTGATATTCAAATTTGGCACACTGTGCAGTCTCCAAAAAATTCAGCGTTCTACATTTTTTTGACTAAAGTACTGTTTTAGTGTTGACAGATACAAACAAACCACAACAAACATGATGAAAGTTATTTGGTCTTAGCCTTTGCTTCTCTATAATACTGGCTGGGTCAACACTTTCTGTGGCCATTCCCCTGCTAAACTGCATTAAGCTGCATTGCTTTAAAAGTCTCCACTGCTCGGGAAGCTCTTGTACAGTGGAGCGCCCATTAAGACACACAACTATTATATCTGTGTTGTTGTTGGAGGTGATAAATCAGCAGCTCTGAATAATTTACCAGCATGGAGGAGGAGTGCAATAAGAGATTTAAAGGTACTACACAGAGAATGGAAAGCTCTCATTTTGTCTCTCTCACCCACTTTTTCCTTGCTCTTTTCCCTGATGAATTTCTATGCCCTCATATGTCTATGTATCAATTCTATTTTTCTCTCCAACTGGCTTTGGGAGGGAATCATACTGCTTAACCCCAAAACACATAAATGCACTAACCCTTCTTTCTACAGTTTGTGAAAACATATAGTGTATCACCATAGGCAGAAATCTTAGTGAGCTATACTGTGATTTAGCATGTGCCAGACTTGTATCTTAATTATGTTCTCAGGTGTTTTACAACTGATAAAGCTTTTTCTATGGATATGTATGTTTATTTTTAGGATCATCAGATGTTTTGGGAAAGACGAGGGTGAAATTTGCAGTAACCTCCGTATAAGTGCTTGCTTCCTATCTTAACCACACAAGGTCCGCTATTCCACACAGCATGTTTTTCTCTATTGTTTGTGTTCTGCCAAAACCTTGTGTTTCTCAAAGGTCAGCTTTTCAGTATCTGAATCTATAGTCTCGAATAGTCAGACCTTTGCCTACTGCTTACTCACAGTGCAATAGAAAGGTCTTGCTGGAGCTTTTCTTAAGACAGAATGAAGGTAAACCTGAAGGGTTTTCTTTATGTCATATACTTCACAAGCCAGTGTTTAAATACCTGCTTCAACTGTCATCACTCTTATAGATCCATGGTTTGTATGACACATACAATCTAATACAACAGTGACCATAGTGCCATAGTCTGGATTTTGTGGTTTGGTTATGGATTTAGTAATATTCTGGTCTAATTTTAGACTTTTGTTTTTGAGCTTTGTGTTTCTGGTTTGTGTTTTTACTAATTTCTGGTGAAATTAGTAAAATAAAGCCTTTATTTCATGACTAGGCAAATCAAAATGTTACAGTATCCTGTTGTGAATCTTGAGGTCAATGAGGTGATACTTATTCAGTTGGAATTGGATAGAAACAGCCACTTCTGCATTTTAAAGCTTTGATATGTAGTCACTGCACATGGGTGTTTCCCAGTAATACGCCAGAGCGTAATATTTACACTGAATGCTGGGGATAAAAGTCGGGATGGGAATTTATAAGAATTTAGCAATTCCGATTCCATTATCAATATCACTTATCGATTCGATTCCTTATCGATTTTCATTGACTCCACTTTTGAGAGTCACCAACATCTCTAAGCAGCATATCAAAGACATTAAATTAAAGCAAATCAGTTACATGCATGCATCACACAGAACCCTTTTTTAAAAAGTAATGCAGTATGTTACTTATTAATTACACCCAGGAGAAAAGCATTCATTATGCTACTCGTTATGTTACTTTCATGTTACTCTGCAAAATGATCTGAAACACATTGTCTCATAATTACCAATTAACAATATAAACCTACAAGCTATAGGAATCAGCTGATTGTAGCGGGAGTGCAAGAACCGATAAGTGGGATCGATGGGCGGCCGACTAATCATTCCAAGGAATTGGAACCGGTTTTCTACAAGAACCGGTTCTTGATTCCCATCCCTAGATTTATGGTAGGACTGATTTCAGCATTATAATTTGGTGTTAGTAAACTTATAATGTCTTAAAGTGAATGTGAATTTATTATTATGAGGTTATTTTGACTTTTAGCCAGTATATAAAAATTATAATTCACAGGTGTTACTGTTTTATTGCTAGCAGGTTTTTATAGTGTTCCCATTGCTATACTGTTACGATGTGGTTTTGCCTTAAAGACATGCTCTTGTTTCCATATATTATCCCAATTTATGTTCTTGAATATTACATTTGTAATTAAGTAGAAATAACTTGCTATTACAACGTTTATACTTCCTGTTTCAGCTTATTACACCACTATTATTATATTATTACTGAGCTGCAGTGTTAGATTAAGAAATAAATGCTAATATTTAAACAGCATTTTTTTTGATGATATAGGATTAGTCAGAATAACATATTGGAGTAATATTTTGTTGTTTGTTAGCAGTTGGAACAAAATCAATCTGGCTATAATTATTAAACAAACGCACCAAAAATTCTTTTGTAAACTGAAGTAAAAGTAAGCTTTCATGTATTTGATCCTAATAGATTCAACATACAGTAAAATGCATGGTGTCCATCGCTGTTAGGAATTCAAGATACAATAGGTGATTCAGACTCAAATAAACTGTAAAAAGAAAAAGAAAATAAGGGTTGTATGTTTCAGCTGTCGAACCAGCATGTTTGATTTATGTGGGTTAATAAGACCAATCTCTGAATTTAGAAGTCTTCAGTCTTCTAATCAGAACACTTGGTTCATAGCGCCGTGTTCTTATTTAAAAACATAACAACCAATTAGCTTCAGCAAACTTCACTGTGAGTAATTAGTTGTGAAAAGGAAGTGTGCTGAGAAAAGGACAGTGTTAATTACAGTTATGATTGCTTATCATGTCAGATTTTATTTTATTTTTTTAAAGCCCACAAATGATTTTTTTTCCTTAGAAATAGATTTATGAAGACACGCATGGCTTACAAAAAAAAAAGAAAAAAGAAAAAAGGTAACATTTCGGTCACCTTACCTTTAGTTTAGATTTTTAAGGCTACTTTAGATATTTAATCTGGAAACGGTTTTATGAGATGACTGAGTTCTGTGTAGCAGAGTGGATAAATTGGGGCCATTCCTGCTATAAATATACAAAGGTATCCGATAAATTGGATTTGTAAGTTTCTGGGGCATATGGTGTTCTATCACATGCACGAAACCTCAGATTAGATCTGTTTAAACATTCACGTCTGTGTGGTTGCTTTTACCAGGGAATCTAACTAAATTTGTTCATGTAGCTCTAAATAGCTTACAGGATTTGATTTGCTTCATTTTAACCAGGACCAAATTCCTGTACTGAAAAGCTTGACTCAGTTGCCAACAGTAAACACTTACAACTCTTTGCTGCCTGGTTGATTGTATCATGACTATCACATGACTCTTTGCCTCTTCAGTATTAGTATATAGGCATGTGGTGGGTTAAAGGTTTCTAACACAAGATTTACTAGAGAAGAAAGTCTGAAAAGATCAAATTGCAACCTATATTTGTTGCATATAAATAACAGTATTGGTCAACCAATACAATTCACCTTGTGGCTATGGTCATGTGCTGAAAGGTGTCATCAACATAAAAACACAAAGGAGTAAAAACAATCACTTTAATCTGCTACTTGAAATAAAAGTCCTGATATACTGCCAGGTAAATGACTTGTGCTCACTGAACTGTTAGCTAGAATGGTATCAGATGTGTAAAAGCAGGACCCTTCTGTTTCTTGGCACTTTAAAATCAAAAAGCAGCACACCCAAGTCTGCTGACAAACAAGTGCACTACATTTGTTGACATGGAAATACAGATACACAACTCTAGTATCTGCAGCCTTATGTCTCAAAGTTACTCAGGCATGAGTCTGTGCAAATGCTCTTGTGTAATGAAGCAGAAACTTTAATAAGGACTTTACAAGGCAGCGATTTGATTCTCTTTCTCTTCCTCACGCTGTCTCTCTCACTCACGCATACCTGCACACACCATTTAATTTAAATCCCACCCAGGTTGAGCGGTCAAGGGAGTGAGGAGAGAGTAGCATGTAATGAATATTGGGACATACTGTACATTAGCCATCACAATGAGGTGTCCATGTCAACATTTTCATCTTCTTGCTTGCTTTTCTTTGCACTCCCTTTGAGCTGTTGCTACCTACTCTACTACTCCCGTGCTTATACTCAGATTGAATATGACTGCTGTAGACATGAGAGGACAACAAGATGAGAGTGACAGAGAAACACAGTTTTAAACAGGTAAGTGTACAAGGGAAAATAAGGGAAAACCTAAAATCAGGTAATCATGGAAGTATTCAGAATTACCAATAACAGTATTACAACTTGAATTTTTATCACTTATCCAGTTCTTTAAAGTAACATTTACAAACAGAGATGCATTCCGTACATTCTATGGATTGTGTTGTGGACATTTCACTTTCTTTCTACTGAAAAAATTGCTCATATAAAAACTGCTGACAGCATGATTTTTAGCCTATATAAATATGGAAATATATGTTGGTTGTGAAATTTGTAATGTCATTTGTTAGTGCCGTGCACCCAGCAACAAAATTCTGTTCACCCTTGTTGTATTGTGGTAACAAAGGAATTCGAAAGTGATGGATCTTAGTACCTGGGTAATTAGACTTTCTTAAATAAGTGCATGTCTTGATTTCTTTGAATATTATTTAACTTTGTTATTATATGATATTGAAAAGGTGTTCTTCCTCTGGGTCGCCATGTGCAGACTACGCTCACTTGGTGAGCATATGAGAGCCACACAGAGAGTGGGAGTGTGAGGAGAAAAAGGGACCCTTGGTGAGGATTGTAACCACAGCAGGGGTACTTGTCTGCCATCTCTCACTGTGACAACCTATAAGAGAGATCAGGGGAGGTGGAGGAGGAGAAACCAAGAAATGCAGGGGTGGAGGGAAACATGGAGGAGAGGGTTTTCTTGAAGCTCAGTGAAGCGTTGATGTTTTCTCTGTCCAGCTGAGAGCAAAGAGATAGAGAACCTATCTGCTGTACCAGGGGGTCTTCAGAGAGAGACACATGCAGGAGAAACAAACAAAGGACAGAGAGATGGTGAGTAAGGCTGAAGTAAGGAGGGAGCGTGAGATATTGATGTGAAGATAAAGGCAGATAGAAGCAGGAGGGATTAGGAGAAGACAGCTGTGATAATAATTGTTATCACTGTCACTGTTTTGTTCTGCTGTTACAGTGGGGGTGCCATTGGTCAGGTAGATCACCGTTGAAGCAGCATGTGGGATATTTATGCAGAATTCTGCAGTTGGCTGAGATCACAAAGTGCTTTAGATTTAGGCACAAAGTACAATTGCATGAAGCATCAAATTTGACCTACAATATTTTCACATATTATTAATATACTCAGAGTGGTTTCTTTTATTTGTTTTCTTTGCTGAAATTTTTGGCCTTAATGCACATTACCCTCTTGACTGTGCAATGTGACTTGATATCATTTGCATTTAACTCAGTTCACTTCAGTTTTTCTTATACAGCACCAAATTACTACAACAGTTGCCACAAGGTACTTTATATTACCTGAGTGAAGTTGCCCCCCCCACCTACTTCAAATCCAACAAAAGTGGTATCAAACGTTTGTGCTACATTTGTGCTGGTTTGTGCTGCAAAAATTTTCGTTTGTGCCGCTAACATTTTAAAGATATTAATAAAAATTTCTAGAGGTCATCAGAGGTCAGCCAGCCCAGTCTCTTCACTCTGCTGATCCATGACAAGAGATTCAACCCCCATTATGAGCACCTTCTACAGAGGCACCATTAAGAGTATCCTCACCAACTGCATCACTGTGTGGTATGACTCCTGCACTGGGTCCTGCAGGAAAAAAATGACAACGGGTATTGAGAGCAGCAGAGAGGATTGTGGGGACCTCTCTTGCCTCCCTCCCCAGGAGATCTACTGCGCCTGCCTCATCCGGAAGGTCCTCTCCATTACAGGTGACTCCACTCATCCCTTCAACAGCTTCTTCAGTTTGCTGCCATCAGGAAGGATACTGAAGAGCCACCGGGCCAGAACCCGCAGACTGAGAAACAGTTTTGTCCATCAGGCTGTCAGGATGCTGACCATCTCTGAATCGAGAAGGGGGGCCCAAGGGTACATCTTTCGCCATCTTACAATGCTGTGATTGCAGCCATTCCCCAACTCTCTGTGAATGGTACTCATGGCCATTCGAGAATCTGTGTCTTCGATTAGTAGTCGTTGATCAATGGTCATAAGAATTTGCATACTAACAATCATGGAATTAACCCCCCAGCCCATTGTTCATTCAGTGGTGCTAGTTTCCTTCACTATGCAAATGTACTGTTTATAAGGTTGGGGAAACCTGCAGTCAGCTGAGACTGAAGAAGTCAAAACGTTCCTTCCACTGAAAATGTCCGGATGAACAGAATCAACCTTTTGGAATTTACTTCCCTAGATTATTGAGCACGCATCAGGACATTATTTTATTAATATTTTTGAAATGATAGCAGCACAAACAAAAAATTTTGCAGCACAAACCAGCACAAACCAGCACAAACGTAGCACAAATGTTTGACATCATTTTTCTTTGATTTGGGTAATGTGGGGGGGCTGGTTGACCTCTGATGACCTCTAGGATTTTTTATTAATATCTTTAAAATGATAGCAGCACAAATGAAAATCTTTGCAGCACAAACCAGCACAAACGTAGCACAAACGTTTGTCATCAAATTTGTTTGATTTGGGTAATGTGGGGGGGCTGGTTGACCTTTTGACCTTTACATTTTCATTAATATCTTTAAAACAGAAGCAGCACAAACGACAATTTTAGCAGCACAAACCAGCACAAACGTAGCACAGTTGATTGACACCAGTTTTATTTGATTCCATTAATGTGGGGGGGCTGGTTGACCTCTGATGACCTCTAGAAATTTTTATTAATATCTTTAAAATGATAGTGGCACAAACGAAAATTTTTGCAGCACAAACCAGCACAAACGTAGCACAAACGTTTGATACCACTTTTGTTGGATTTGAAGAAGGTGGGGGGGCCAACTTCACTCAGGTAAGTGACAATGCAAAACTTGCTTTAAACAGGAAGAAACCTCTGGCAGAAACAGGCTCAGGTGGGGGCATCCATCTGCTATGAGCAGTTGGGGGGAGGGGAGGAAGACACGACAAAGATATGTCGCGGAAGAGAGCCAGAGATGATTAATAACTAATGATTAAATGCAGAGAGGTGTATAAACACATATGAGTGAAAAAGAGAAGTGTTAAGAATAAACATCCAGTGCATCATGGGAAGCCCCCAGCAGTGTCGACCTAATGCAGTGTAACTAAGGGAGTCCAGCCCTAACTATATGCATTACCAAAAAGGAAAGTAGAGAAAGTGTGTCTCCCGAATCTGAAGTTGTAGCTGGTTCCACAGAAGAGGCACCTGGAAGCTGAAGGCTCTGCTTCCCATTCTACATTCAGATACTCTGGGAACCACAAGTAAACCAGCAGTCTGAGGCTACGTCCACACTAATGCGTTTTCGTTTGAAAACACATTGCTTTCTCTCCGTTTTGGCCTCGCGTCCACACTGAGGCGGCATTTTTGCTGATGGAAAATGCAGCATTTTGAAAACGCTCTTGAAAACGCATACATTTCAAAACGGTGCTTTTGCGTCGCAGTGTGGACAGCGAAAATGGAGACTTTCTAAAATGATGACGCATGTTAGTCATATGATGCAGTCATGTGACCAATTAAACTAAGATAGCGGAGGGCATTATACAGCAGTTGTTTTGTTTGCTCACACTTGTGACAGCCCTATTAAAGATTAATATCAGTTTGCACATGCTCCAGATAGCTTTTCTTCAAATTCTTTAATTCTCACTCACTTTTGCAACTTTGTACTTTTGTGTCACTCGCAGCAACAACTCCACCTCATTGTTAGTCCATTTAAAAAACTCGGTGCTTTTCCTTGACATTTTGCCGCAACGTTTCAAAGAGCCGGAAAGTAAATAAACGGCAGACAGAAATGAGGCAGGTCAAATCTTCTTGCTTTTCACGCATGCGCAGTGCTGGAACACAAGCGTTTTCGGCCGTTTCAATGTGGACGCACAACTCTGTGAAAACGACTGAAAATGATGGTGTGGACACGGAGTGTTTTCAGACGAAAATGCCTTTTTCAGATCTATCTGGGCTAGTGTGGACGTAGCCTGAGAATGAAGTGCTCTATCGCGGTGATACAGTACTATGAAGTCTTTAAGATAAGACGAGGCCTGATTATTCAAGATCTTGTATGTGAGGAGAAGGATATTAAACTCAAGTCTGGATTTAACAGGAAGCAATTGAAGAGAAGCCAGTATGAAGAAATATGCTCTCTTTCTGGTCCTCAGTACTCTTCCTGCAGCATTTAGGGTCAACTGAAGGCTTTTCAGGGAGTTTTAAAGACATCCTGATTATAATGAATTACAGTAGTCCAAAATTAATATATGAACTAGCTTTTCAGCGTCACTAATAGAGGATGTTCCTATATGTCTCTAACTGTCATGGAGTATGCAACCGCATTCATATCGCTGAACAAGCGTAGTGACAGTGTGGTTTGCATTGCTAGCCGTATTTGTTGTTGTCACGAGGTGGACTTCCATCGACAGGATTTCTAGTCACACTCAAGTAGTACAGTATCTCCAATTTGATGGCCTCAGGATCATCCTCTGTGTTTTTTGGATTATAGGGATTTTGTGGTTCTTTTGGCCTCATCAATTGATGACAAGTGTGAAGTAGTGGGAATAATAATTAGCACCACTGAGTTTAAGGCCATGGTTCTCAGCTGTGGAATGGTAGAGTGCCCACTCAGGGTTGGGCAGAAGTTAATGCCCCAAACAGTTTAAGTATCTCAGGGTCTTGTTCATAAGTGAGGGGATACTAAAGTACTTCTGTAACATAAAACGTTGATGCCATCACCCAGTCTTTATCATTAAAAAACACAAAGATGTGTTATTTGCTTAACATTTACTTTGTCATTTTGTTCTCCATGGAGCTACTGATGCAGTTCATTTATTTAAAAAAAAAAAAATCTCAGAAAACAATTCAGGCAGTGGTAGTATCTAATGTCATGAGAAAAAAAAAGTTCACCACACTGTTCATTTCCTGTTTCCAACCAACAGTCAGTACTGTTGATTTTTAAAGTATGACCACAATTGTTCTCCGGCCTTGTTTATTATTGCAACTGTAATTACTAAGTTTCCTTAACCTTAACAAAGAATCAGCCTAAACCCCAACCTTGCAAAACATGACTTTTGACCAAACAGTTTGTGTGCTTACCCACAAGTTAGCCATAACATCATGTCATCACAAAACTGATATTTTTTATTGTAATAGCTAAATCATGTGAGCATCAGATGAAAAACCTTGCATCTATGTGTTGTGCAAGAATTAAATAAATCAATAGAAAGAACAGAAAGTTAAACTCGCCTTCAGAATGAAACAAAGAGGTGCTTTCTGACATGAGTATCAGCAGGACAATCGCTTGTCTTCCACACCATTTTAAACTACTGTACAACTATTCCTTGACCCGAGCCATCCACCCACTCTGACGCTTTCCCCACTCCCTATTTTCAGATCACATTACCTCCTAACGGTCATGATTCTAATCGTCAGTGGAGGGGTTTTCCTGTTCAGTGACTGAGTATGTCTTGTGTTTTTTAGAATGATAGTCTAACATAATATACTCGCTGTTGAACAGCAAGCATTTTCAGAATGTTTATAAATATAAACACAATCACTGAAGAACAAGACATTCTCAGTGCATCTGACTGTGGTGATAACACAAGGGTCTATGAAAGATATCCATCTGGCCTGGGAATGCCCTGGGATCCCGTGGGATGAGCTTGAGGAATTGGCTTGGAAATGGGACACCTGACCATCTTTGCTTTAAATATTCTGTGACACTTGTGACTAAGCAGCAGTTTAATCTACATCCTACACTAAACAGCTCACCCTTTTGCAACAATGTGTATGTAGTAGTGTGCGTCATAGTGACATCCACATGATTCCCAGAATTCAAGCTTACAAGGACAGTCCATTTTTAGCGATGAACAAGGTACTATTGCTTTCATCTACCACATGTTTTTAAATTGTGGCTTATTGGTGAAAACATAATTGAATTCATTTTATTTCAATTCAATTCATTTGTATAGCCCAGTATTACTTGTAGAGCTTCAAAGGGCTTCGCAGGCATAAAAAACCTGATAATCCATATATAAAAATAAATTATACATAAAATCCTGTAAAACGCAAACAAGGAAATATCTAGAAAGAAAGTAAACTTGGAAGTAACAGACGCAGAAGGCTGATATGATACTGATAAAGATCAAAATTTACATTTGCTCTGTTTCTACCAGATGACTAAATGTGGCTTAATCCACAGACAACTATTGTAGCAAAGTGGCATTATTATTAAGTGGAAACAGTAATTAAATGCCAGATTAAGAAGGTGTGTATTTAAGAGTTTTGTGACATTTTCAGTAGACTTTGATTCCATAATACTCTGAGGTTTTCCCTAATATTTAGACATTTTAAACTGTTCCACAGATTGACGGTATGAACAGCAAAAGCTGCATCCTCAGTTTTTCTATCCAAGACGCATTTGATATCTGACAGTTTGGCAGTAGAGGATCTAAGAATGGGACATAAAGTGTAAGGTGGGACGTGAAGTTACAGACGGTAAGAAGTTTTAGATGTTCGTTAAGCTTTTAAGAAATTGCGGTCACCCAGTACAAGAGAACCAAAATTTTGAATCTAGGGCCTTTCTGTGTGGACTGTGCCTGTTGTCCCTGTGTCTGTATGGGTTCTCTCCAGGTACTCCGGCTTTCTCCAGCAATCCAAATACATGCAGTTAGTGGGGTTAGATTAAACTGACCATAGGTGGGAACATGAGTGTGAATGGTTGTCTCTGTGTTAGGGTTTACCTCACCTGCCTTATGGCAGCTAGTAGGCTCCAGGCTTCCACAAACTGGAGGGGTGAAATGTATGGCTGGATGGATGGCTTTTGTTAGTGTTTGTTAAGCTACTCAGTGATCCAGACCGCAAATGAGGATTTCATAATCAATTGTGTTAAAAGCTACACTAAAGTCACATAAAATGAGGACAGCAGTCATATACCTTTAAAGCCCGAACCATGAAATAATTGCCAGAAAATTCAGACTTTTTGAAAATGGAGAGTTTATTGAACCGTCTGACAAAATCATGCAATGTTAATTATATTCAATATGATTTTTGAATTTCTATCATATTTGCTGAATTTGACATTTTTAAAAATAGCTTAAAAATGTGTCGTCAACATTGAAGATACCATGTGACAAGGAAATATTTAACATTTCTTCTCCTGTTATACTCTTTATCTAACATTTGAGTTAAGTTTTTTCCCATTTTTAGTTCTTTTTTTCTATTGTGTAGTCACACATTATGAACAGTTGATTTTAAGGAGGCAATTTGGGTCCTGCTGCGTGTGAGTGTGTGTGTGCATGTGCATGTGAGTGTGTTGCAAATTAATGTATGTTGTGAACCATCCTATTATTAAAACATGGAGATTACACATCATGAATGGGCCTTCTATTCTTCATTTTAAAAATTAATGAAGGGTAGGGAAGAAGGGAGCAGAGAACAGGAGGACGGTGGGTGACTTGAGAGAAGCTCTGAAGAGGCGAGAGCAGAGGAAAGGACAGAGGCTTAGGCTTTAAACACAGTACGTAGAAGCTACATTAGAGCTATCAATAAATCAAGAAATAAGAGAGTAGTTTAGAAGTCAAGGAAAAGAGGCACACGCTACATCTCTTTCGCAGAGCTTGTCACCATATTTTTTGCATCTTAAAATAACTGTCATTCCAGTGAACCGAACACTGTTTTTTTTTCATAATTGCCTTTTTTGTTTAATGATGTCATGAACCGTAGTCGTACACCATAAATATGATTGCATATTTGTCATTAAAATAATTTAACATGGGAAAATATTATATTGTTGCAACTAATTAGATTCCAACAACCTTGTAATGCTTGGGTGGAACCACATTTAATAATGAATGCTTCCTGCTTTGTTTTAGATGGTCTTAATTATTTATCTAATTTTCCAAAGGAAAGCATTCTCACGGTTAAATGCTTCAGTTTCATATGATGAGTTTTCACGTGACCATTCAATGATTATTTAAAGTGTATCTGTAGTTAACAAAAAACAATACTTGTGTTAGAAAATCAATATTTTTATGAATATAATGTCATCATTACAGATAATGTGTAACACAGTACCTTAACTTCCCGCACTGCTTTATATGATAGCTGTATTTCTGATTTATTGCTAGCTAACCTCATACTGCTTGAATAAAATGTAGCTAACTCTACTACATTTACTTTGAGTTTAGTGATTCTATTTTTAACCTTTTAGGATCAAACCTACTGCTTCTTGTTATAGGAAACTCACTGAACCTACTGTAAATTAGGGCTGTTCAATTAATCGAATTTTAATCGTGATTACGATCTGGGCTTTCAACGATCATTAAAAATGACTTAGCCGATTATTAGCTCCTCCTCTCGCGCTGCTCCGTGTGGCAAATCGAGCGCACCTCTCTGCGCTTCGAACACGCGTCACAACAATTAAGAGGACCCGAGGGAAGCTCGGAAAGCTAAGCAGAAGTTATTTGGTGAGGAGAGGATAATGGCTGCTGAAGAAAGAATGCCGTTGGTTGAAAAGAGAGGTAAAACGACTTAAGTGGTGTGGAAACATTTTGGGTTCGCGGAGGATCGCGTGGATCAAGTAGACATAGTGTGTAAACTTTGCTACGGTGTCGTAGCTGCACCACAGAGCAACACTACAAATTTATTCAATCATTTGAAGACCGCTCACAAAGTGACATACGATCAAACAATGAAGGAACATAGAGAAAAAACTCTTGACAACACCTGCTTCATCCTCACAGACTTCCATTCCATTCCCTGTACAACGCGAATAAATATCCCACCAGCTCCCAGAGACACAAGGAGATAACAAACGCGGTAACGTTTTCCTCGCCAAAGACCACTGCTCAATTAACACAGTGAACAACCAGTATTATGCAGTATTTTGAAGTTCACTAAACATAGATGTTTACATTTTTCATTTATTTTTTATATTGCAAACATTTGCACTGTTATCAGTATTTGCACACTATTTTATATTATTTTTTGACATCTTTAAAGCCATTATTCAATACATTGTTATTGTTAAATAAATATCGTCAAATAATCGAGATCTCAATTTCAGTGAAAATAATCGTGATTATCATTTTTGCCATAATCGAGCAGCCCTACTGTAAATTGCAAATTAATGATTAGGCAAGGTAACTTAAAAAAGATCTGCAAGTCACAGAGAAACATAGAACAATTTCAGTAACACTTTTTTTCTTCTTTCAGGTTTTGTAATGCACCAAAAAAGGTGGGATAACCTTTTCTCACTTTTCTTCATCAACACCCACAGGAACTTATGATTTTTTTTTAGAAAGATATTTCTGTTTTTCTCTCTTTACTTTTCACCGTCTTTATCTTACTATATCACACATCACAAATCTTCAAAATCATCAGTATCGTCAGAAATCTCACATCCTGGCTTCTATTTGAGTAAAGATGTGCAAACCTCTATTTGGACTAAACAGTTACCTTCAGTGCTAAGTAAGTCACTTCGCATGAAATTAAGTCAGCACGAAACTTAGAAATAGAAACATTTTAAACATGTTTTTAAATTCAGCCATCAAACACAACCTTCCATTCTAAATCAACTGTTACTATCATTATTGCTCAAGGGATATACATTTTCGAGATTTTAAAATTTTACTTGATCATTGTGCATTTTATTGGTAATCAGAAGATTGTTCTAATTTACCATTAACATGATATTCCATCACTGTAAAAAAGGAAATATTCTCCCAAGCTTGTTTGTTGTTTTGTATTTATTGATGCCATCCTGATTTTGGTAACATCTTCATCTTAAAGACAAACTTAACATCAAAATAAAAATGTTCATGTTGCTTAATCCATCCGTCAGTGGATATACAGTGGCATATGCTTTAACAGACTGGCCTGTTGCTTGAGCATTAGCATGAAAAGTTATAAAAGAGGCTGTGCTTTTGTGTGTATGCATGTTTACATGCATATTGTGTACACAGTTCTATGTAATGAAAGCATGACATATAATTTAGAGAATACAAGATTCATACTAAACAGAACAACCAGCATTAATGACAAAGTTAGCCTGTGTGTGAGACATCTGTCAAGCTAAAAATTATTGGGTGTGAATCTGTGAATTACAGGCTTAGACAACATCCACCAGCTCTTGCCTCAATATAAAAGCTTAATTTTCTACAAACTAGAAATACTGAATGATTGTATGCAAAGTGGTTTGATAGACTGACACAGATATGTGACCCATTTCTTACTATCTGAGGTGATAATATCTGTTGGAAAAGAAACCAGCGTTCAACAGGCAAATGTTGAGAAGACAGCCAACATAGCTGTATCACGAGCAATTCAAGTAAATAAACAGAAATAATAATAAATAATAAAGAAATCTGTATCTTTTGCGACTAAAAGGTGACTGCATCTGCTGATTCGACACAATCATTAACTACAAGAAAAATCACGAGCTGTATAAAAAAAAGCCAATCAGCAACATTTAGAGGAAAATTCACAACGTGTGACTTGTGGGAGATTGAAGGTCTTAGTTTAGTTACAGTTTTGGGAAGGATGTATACTTGAGACATTTAAAGTAACAGTGATTTATGGTAATCATCATGATAAATAAAAATCAAATGACATGGTATAAACAAGTAAGTATGGGATGTACAAAAATTAGCATACTTAATAACAATTAGGGGTACATTCATCAATTCCCCTGGTGCTGTGATACAACTTTTTGTCATAGTCATCTTCTTCACTGTGATGCAAAAATAAATAGCTAAATACACTGCTAAAGTATCACTGATGGGCTTTTGCTTCCCTTGGGAATGCGTTCACAACATGCAGTGGTGTTTATTCATGGACTCAAAATCTATTTTTAAGAAACACATGGGTGTTTATTAATAGCAAAAAGATAATAAATCTATAAAGTCCTCACTTTGCATAACCACAACTAGTGATGTGCAATACCACTTATTTCCTTTCCGATCCGATACCAAGTAAAATTCAGGGTGGTATCGACGATACTGATCCGATACCGATACTTTGTACAAAAACATATTTTATTTATTGTATCTTTTATTGTCTCTCAAATTATAGCGTCATCATGATTACAGGATATCAGACTACTTGTTCTTATCACTTAATAATGCAGAATTCATCATATAGAAATAAAAAAACTAAAGTTGTGCGCTCCTGCCTGCCCTCTCGCCCTAACAGCACCTGTCCCTGTCCACTCCTCCTCTTCAGTTTGCCTCAACATACGTGCGTCATATTCTGTGATATGATTTACTCTGAGGTGTTTGACGAGGTTAGCGGTGTTGCCACAACACCTTACTTTCTTGCCACATGTATCACAAACCACGTCTCGGCTGTTTGTGGAGGTAAAATACATCCACAAATGACTCCATTTACGCTCAGCCATTGTTGTGAGTGCGCACGCCAAGGGCATGCGACACATTTATACAGCCATATTTCGCATATGACTATGAAAGGCGGAAGAGGAAGTAGTTCCCTCCAATGTAGACAATCCGAATGATATAGTTTCTTTCCACTGTGTTCCTGTTAATGATAAACTTCAAATTTACCCTAAATTACTAAAATATCGATATTTTAATATGAGAATTGATTCTAGAACATAAATGACTGGTATCGGAGGAATCGATATTTCAGTATCGATCCGCACATCACTAACCACAACAAAAGTCATTCCTGAATGTGTTCTCTGACTGCTACAGTTGGTGTTGGTAGTGCCAAACCTGTACTGTTCCTTTAACAACCTGGAATACCCTGAAGTGCCAGTATGAAACAACAACAACAACAAAAACACAAAGCATTTCTACCTGTGTTAAGCTAATCTATTTTCCTCTGCTAATGCATGGATGTGTGTGTTAGGAGTAGAGCATGTGAGCAGCGTGGGTAAGCTGAGCAAACAGTCTATGCAGAAAATCAATCAATGACAGTCACAAGCAGATTTAGTGGCTATATTAGTTTTGCAAGACCTCACACAGCTATAAATGTGCATTGAACCTATACACAGATATATGTTAGACTACTTCAAACAAATATTGTGTTACAAAGTCATGCCACACACATGGACGTTACTAAGTAGAAAGTAAGGTGATAATTACTTTTCTCACTTTGACATGGCTTTGGGGAAATCCAGTGATCATTTTAGAGAGAAGAAAACACTTAAATATTTATAGAAGCACAGGGTCCTAAATTTCCCCGCTAACATAACTAACAGAGTAATACAAAAAGCATGTGTTTCGACATACACACATGTTGTTTGCCACATCTGTTATTGTGTAATTGGTTGTCTTCCAACTACCAAGCCACAGAATTAACATCCAATGAGCCCAACCTACAGACATGCAACCATGAAATAAAAAAGCATACTATGCTCCACATATACTTAGGTGTTTGTGACAACTGAAATACTCTGGTAACATGTATTATCTTAATTCAGTCACTGAAGCTGTAGCACAAAGGTTTCATTTGATTAGTAACTTTTTACAGTGAGATGATAGGTTTGGAGAGTTTCAGTCATACACACAGAAATGGAAACACAATGAAAGAATATATATGTATGCCTGCTTTTACTTATCTTTGTGAACTTTTTCATATCATACTGTAATGTCTGTTAAAATGCATATTTTAATATGACCATATTAATGCATTAGATTAATGTCTGCATTTTAAAATATGTTAAACTCCCTTTAAAAAAAGACATTTAGTCTCCATCAGCCTGCAGAAAAAAATAAGGGCGATGCACACATTTATTCATGTGGCACAGTAGCAGTATCTACATTAACACACAGGTGGTTTGAAATGTGATGGCAAATATTTTTTTGTACTCTTCTAAGCATTCTACAGGTCTACTGTTACCCACAAATTTCATGTTTATATATTAAAATAGCTGATAATAATGCCGCTTTCTTCTGAATAAATCCCGTCTCCACCTGAGTCTCAGTCCTTAGGACCACACAGAAATGTTATTCTCCCCAGAGTTGACTCTTGTATTATAAACTTATTGATTCTCACTCAGCTGCCTCTCATTTATCTGAATTACCTCACTGTTTACAGAGAGAAACACATGCATAAAATCTGGGCTTACTCTGTATACTTTTTGTTAGTACGTTACTTGCTCTCTCCATACTTGTTTTTGGCCCTGTAATTTGAATTGCTCTTGGTAGAGTGTTGGTCATTATTGAAATGAACCTACTGCATCCTTGTTTGCGCCATAAATTAGTGCATTGTTAGATGACCCAGAGAACTTCTACTCCTATCAGCGCATCACACCAATTTGCCCCACTTAGTAAATCGGGCCCTTAAACACCAGTGCCAATCCATCTAAATCTATACATATAAGTAAAAGCAAAGAAAAAACACAATGGAGGATTTATGAGAATTCTCTCTACAGACCAAATATAAGAGAATAACTTTGGAACACTAAAAGTTAAATGCAAACCATTTGTCCCTCGTCTAATTAATTGTTTTTTCTTCTCTCTGCCTGAATCTTTAATGATGACCCTAAAAAGTATTAAAGGGTAGTCTCTTTATACATTAATAATCAGTGTTGGGTAAGTTACTTTAAAAAAGTAATTAATTACTAATTACTAACTACTTAGTCAATATTGTATTTAAAATACTTATCTAATTACTGTGTCAGAAAAGTAACTTAATTACTCAATAAGTAATTTAACTAAATACTTTTTAAAATCCCTATAAACCTTGAGTGGACAAACAATAGAAATTAAACTCTTTAAATAATAAATACATTTTTTTTAAAGACGGAGACTCTACAGTACGCAGCGGTAGCATCTCTTCCACAATGTAGCCTGCAATCATTTTTTAAGCTCACCTTCAGACGCTTTCTGTGCTGCTGAAGTAAAATCAAGTTTTGCCTGCTTAGCAGGAGTTGCCGCGGTGTTATCCATGTATGATGAACAAGGATCACTCAGAAGTGTTCGTCTATGCTCTCGTGTCAGGCGCTTCAGTAGATTACTCGTGCTATTAACAGCAGCCGATAGTTTTTTCTCCCCAGGACATAGCTTACATATTACTGTAATATTCTTGTCTGCTTGTTTCAGAAAAGTGAAGAGACGGGAATATGTCCATTTCAAAAAACAGCCACTCGCTTCAGCCGAGTCCGACATCTTCCACTTTAGAATGACGTGCACCTGCACTACAGCGATGTTAAAGCGGCAGAGTTTACTTTTACGTTTAGAAGATAAATTATTGAAATTAAATAATGATATTCAGCGAGTTTAATTTATTTTACAATGTAACGCAAGTACATTGTAAGTAACTGTAATTAAAATACCTAAAAATGAACAGTATTTAGTTACTCTACTTTTTCAGTGGAAAAGTAATTTGATTACACCCAACACTGTTAATAATGCAGATAAATTTGACTTTTAGCAGGTTCAAGGTTTCACTAGCACAATCAGCATTTGTCATCCATCCCCCCATATATCCATTTTATATCACATATCTGTGTTCAGGTATCAGGGGCAGCAGTCTATGCGATACATCCATAGGTCACTTGTCGGGTTCATTAGGGGAAACACCAAAACAGTCCCAACCCAGACATCTGATCTAATCTTAGGCCTAATGCCGTAAGTCTGCACTGGGGCTTGCATCTGGTCAGAAATCCCTGAAAGTGTCCAGTTGGCATCCTAATCAGAGGGCTAAACCACCTCACCTGGCTCCTTTGAATGTAGATAGGCAGGGGCTCTACTCTGGGCTCCTCATTAATGATGTCACCCTGTACTACCAAAGCACCTCTTCCAGGATGACCTGAGAGACGCACTTAAAATACCTTCTCCAAGTCCACAAAACAAATGTAGATCAGTTGTGTAAACTTCCACACTTTAACACAACACAACACAACCAGTACCCTGGTATAGACCTTGCTAGGGAGGCAAATTTCAATCATTCCTGAGTTGGTTTGCCAGAATTGCCTAAAGGTGGACCAAAAATCTTACTCAGTGACATCACCAAATTCTTCCCACATCCGAGTTTTTACTTTGGCTACTGAAGGGGCACATTCTGCTTGGCGTGTCAGTATCTGCCAACCTCTGTCTTCAGAGTCCCATAACTCAGCCACAGTTCACAGGACACCTTCCTTCAGCTTGACACCTGGTGTTACCACCAAGGCCGGCATCAACCACCTACTGGGCACAGCTTTGTACTACAGTCGCTATGTAATAAAGCTGACACAAAACTGTCTCTTTCTTTCTTTCTTTCTTTTTCCACTGGGAAATCATAATTCAAAATTTCAAAGTAACTGAAAGATGCTTGACAGGTGTGACCTTATGTTGAAAAACCAAACCCTGAGAAAAACATACATCTCTGCTCCTGCCAGAGAGAGACAGCCTGTTGTTATCTGTGTTCTGTAACAAACATGAAACCATTTCACACTTATGGATTTATCTGATTTTGCCGGCATACCTAGGTCCAGATATTAACAGCTAATTAAGCACAATATGAAAGTCTGATGTATAGTTAAATGGCACATGTGTCCTTTTAGTTTGATATGCATCTACTCGAAAGGGGTTTCTTCCAAATATATGTCCACAAAATACTAAGAAAGCATTCCTCTTCTTGGAGGCAATAAGACTCCTGAAGTAACATTCACTAACTTGACTGTTGAGAAGCAGTTTTTTTTTTTTCTTTATTTGTGCAGAGATTTATTTGCAAATCTCAGTTTGAGATTTAAAAATCAAAACTGAACTGAGCTTTGATTTCAGTATATATCATACTCTTTGAGGGTTTGGTATTTAAGCTTTACTACTAACTGTTATGTTGATTCTTAACTAGTGGTAAAAGAAGTTGATGGTAACCTGTTCTGATTAAGCTGTTCTAGAAAGAAATTAAGCTACATTTTGATGGAAACCTGATCTTTGGCATTTGATCTTTGGGCTAAGCTCCTTCTTTATCACTGCAGTACCATGTAATGATGCTCTATGGCTGCAGGTATTGCACAAGAATTGCTATTATGTCAGATCCCAAGCCCATAATATTGCTTTCTGAATTTTGGATGCTCTTCTTGACAGTTTCCAGTAAAAGCTTTAGGGTTGAAAACAATTTGGGGCTGATCCTGACATAGTTCGGGGGAATACAAGTCACAATGAAGGCTAATCTCAGCTGAAGTTGTTTGATTTTTTTGAAAACACCGGTATCACTGGTCAAGACAAGGTAGCACCTTTAAGCTTTGACCTGCCTGTCATCCGTGGATTGCTCTATGTCTGATTTGCTGCCTCACTTTTGTCCCCTGTGACAGTCAGAGGATTTCTATTGTTAAGTGATATTTTCAAAGTCTATTCATTTGATTATTATCTGAATTTGTGTCAGTCCACTAAAATCAACTGAAAATAAATTCTTTTAAAATTATAATCAGTGATATGTTTGTTCATATTTTCAGGCACTATGTCTAAAGCTACAACATTAGGTTATATTTAGGAAAAAAAATACAAGTAGAGTTCATTGGCTCCCACTAGTCAGTGAGCGAGGATGCAACAGTGCACCCACTAGAAAATGCTTCCTCACTTGCATCCCACCCACAAATTCTCCAAATTGTATTTAGTGGTTCTAAGCCAGAGAGGTGCTAGGATTGAACCGAGAGAACTGTCGTGTTGGTGGTGGCCCAGTATTATTTGCTATCTTTATATTCTGTAGGCAGTTGTTTTTAAAATTCAGTTAATGCTCTGACCAGCTAAAACACAGCTAAACTCCTTTCTGTTCACTCCATTTTACAATTTCTTCCTAAATGCCTATGCCATCTTTTCAGCTCCTAACCTTCTGATACCACCGCCTCATTCTGACTCTTAGCATTTTTTTCTCCCATTTCTGATTTATTTTTGTTCTTTTTCATTTCACCTTCCTGTGTCTCTCGCAACCCATCGCCCCTATTTGCTGTTGTCTGGATCTCTTGGTCCTACTATTTTATGTGCTGTGGATCGGTGTCTTTTGCCACACACTTCTACACAAGTCTAGAGACTTTCTTTTAACACAGAAGTGAAGTAACTTCTTCACACGGACTTTCAATTTTGTTTCCAGTTTACATTTGACTATATATAGCATATGCTACTTTTATAACGCTACTTTTACACAACTTTTTTTTATTTTAAAAAAAGGCTTTGAATCTCAAAGCTCAGGTGACAGATGGCAGCTCAGAGCCCTAATAAAACCATAGATCAGTGTCTAGGTACCACATTAGGATTGTGTAAGACATATTGCCTTTCTGCAGTGATATTTAAAAGATCTATCCCAAAAATTCTATATTCAAAAGAGAAGAAAACTATTTTCAGAACTAAAAAGAGAGAAAAGAAAGAAGGACGTTAAAAGTCATCGAGTTAGTTCCTAAGAGTGAGACATGAGCAGGGTGAACAATGACAGAAACACAGAGATGAAACTCCTCCAATCATCCCCACTGTTGCATCAAAGACAGACCAAACCAAATCACCTGAATTTCTTCTTTGTTCCACTGAGCCCTGCTGACTTAGAAACCGCTATTGGTGCTCCCATGATAGACTTCAAGGAAATAACCCGTCATTTTCCACTCAGGAAAATAATCCATTACGCTCCAATCGAAAGCACAAGGCTTTATCTGTCTCAAAGATGCAGAGACAGAGCCACGGAGATAGCGGGGGAGAAAATTCAAATATATTAAAATATGCTAGGGAGACAAAGAAAGTGCACGAGGGAGGCAGTGGGTTGCAAAAATCAAATCAAAAACTCAATTGAGTGGCACAACAGATAGATATACAGATATAATTTGGCTGATTTAGTTTTGAGTCATCTGTGATTTTGTCCTATCAGTCACAAATAAATATGGAACTCTCAGCTGGCCTAGTGGAGTCACGTTGAAAATATGTGTGCCATTTTCACTAGCTTTCCCTACTGTTTTACACCTCGGAGGGAGATTTAATAATAGTGTGGTTGTAAGCTACTTGAGTGACACGCTAAATCTGTTGGTCAGCAACTGATAGGATATAGAGATAGCGTCACACAAGTGCATTATTGTTAATGAAGAATCACCATGTTTTACTTCCCATAAATGTGGCTATCATCACTCCTTTAATATTTTAAATGTAGTTATGTAAGTGACTGTTTCATAGGTTTACTCCTGGATTTTTCTTTTGGAGACAGTTGTTTAAAATTATTAATGTAAAAAAAAAAACCCAAAAGAACAAAAGTTAGAACAATAGAACTGCATAATCACCTTTACATTTTGTAATAATATTTTTTAATGGAATGTGTCTGTATATACTTTGTTTTCTGCAATTAGTTTGAATATGGAGGTAATTAGGACTGTGCGATATGACCAAAATCTTATATCTTGATATAAGACATTTATCGTCCCGACAACGATATACATCACAAAAATTTTACATATTCTGTAAATTCTGTGAATCTCGGGTAGGGATGGGTATCGAAACCCGGTTCTTGTTGAGAACCGGTTCCCACTGTTTCAATTCCTTGGAATCGTTTGCCATTTTTGCAAACGATTCCCTTATCGATTCCAGTCGCCCCGAATGACGTCACCACGTTGCGGAGCGTCATTTACCTGGCAGGAAACACGGTGCCTAAGCGGCTCAAACGCTCAAAAGTTTGGTTATACTTTACGAGAACGGATGACAACAGGGCAACTTGCAATACTTGCAAAGTAGATGTTTCATTTAAGGGAGGAAACACTACGAATATGCAAAAGCATTTGCTCACAAAACACGCGATGACCTTAAATGAATGTCGTCTTTTTAATTCCGCTCCGGACTCGTGAATCTCAACCCAGCAGCAGCGGTAACGCTTGCACGTCCTCTCCCGTTAATGCGGCAGGTAAATAATCAACTAACAGTGCATATTATGTTAGCGCGATCTGCCTTATTACAAAACCTGCCATTACTGTGCATTTAAGTGACCATGATGAGAGAGACAGACAGAGTCTGGCTGGCTCAGATGCTGGCAGTTTTCGCTGCAGTCTACCGGTAGCGTCTCCTTTCAGGCCAGAATGTCACCGAGCAGTGACTAAGTTTGTGGTAAAAGACTTGCACCCATTTGCCACAGCAGATGCCCCCGATTTTCGGTAAGTGAATGTGTTTAATTGTAGGCAGGGACATTACTGGATATTCTTGTGTAATTGCTACAGAATAATTTATGTTATACTTTGTTATTGCTACAGAAGAATATTTATTTTATTATTTTACATTTACAATTTTTTCCCTGGGGACCCTGTGACACCCCATTGAAGAGCCGTAGGCTGTGGATCTCTTAAGATCTCACTGTTGGGTTTGTAAGGCCATGTTACTCCTAAATTTCTATCTTGTTCAAAGAGAAGATATAAAACAAAGTTCTAAGCTAATCGACCTTAGTGTTCTCCTTTTTTAAAAATAAGAATCGATAAGAGAATCGATAAAGAATCGAATCGTTAAACAAAATCGAAAATGGAATCGGAATCATGAAAATCTTATCAATACCCATCCCTAATCTCGGGCAACTTGACTTGCGTGAAGTGTTTTCAGCTGGGCGCCGTGTACCTGGGGTCGAGTGTTTTGACCAATGCATGAAGCTATACATTTTTAGACATAAGTTGTAATGGCTGCCATTTTCTTTGTGAGTATTTATTACACGGCGTGCTGCAGGGAAAAGCCTGTTCTAACGTTTGAGTCTAAGGTTTATTTTGAGCACCTGACAGCTCTTTTTTGCTTCTCGTCCATAAACTCTCTCCATACTCTTTACTACACGTAATTCTTGCATAGGTGGTAGAAGAGGTTTGTCATGTTTGAATCTGAGGTGGTGACTAGTTTCCTGCCTAATTTGCATAGTACAGTTTTCTGGTTCGTGTCAAACTTTTCATAACCAAATCATCTCCATGCTACAGAGGTAGCCCCTCGTTTGGAAATAAAGTCCTTGATCTGTTTTTACTGATCCTTAATTTTGTCATCATTTCAGTTTATTTTTAAAAATCTCAACAGGATCTTCAGCTTTATTGTGAAAGGTTTATGTGGGAAATAAACAAGCGGACGGCGGAGCCACACGCTGGGTTTACTGTCGTTGTGGCTAACGACAACGCGTAAAAACAGTCGCTTGTCCATCATAGTGTGGTTATTTTAAATACAGGAGAAAGAATTTTAAGAAATTAATATAGCTAGTACAGTGACACTGAAAATGATGAAAAAATATTTCTGTAAACAGTTCATTGTGCAACACCATGAAACAAACAATAACATAATATGAAACAATAGATGTTTTCATATCGTCATCCCATATATATCGTTATATCGAACAGCCCTAGAGGTAATTTACCAAGATAATTCTTAAAAATAAAAATATTTAGTGGAACTTAGGTACACAGCCCTGCTTACTGTCTATCCAACCTTCATCACTTAAATGTGTTATGGAAATAAATGAAGTTTGGACTGTGCATAACCCTTTCATCAAGAAACTAAATATTTTAGCAGAAGACTATATGATAGGCTCCAGCGCCCCCTGCGACCCTGAAATGGACAAGCGGAAGTGAATGGATGGATGGATGGATGGATGGAAGACTATATGATGAGTTCCAGACATGACCAGTGTTGGGATATGAATGTTTGGACATTGTCAAAATTGTCTTTTTCTCACATGGCATAGACAGCAGGTGAAAGTCTGCTTTAGATGCTTTTTGACTACTGGGAATACTACGTCTGGCTTAGGTGAGGGAAATGCATGGGTATGTAGGAGCTCCTCTGTTATCACATATGTTCATTTGGACTTTGGTCACTTTGATTGGGAAGACTGTTTAATGAATTATATCTCACAGTCAATCCATGCCTTCTGCATATTTATTTTACTCACCATAAAAGTAGTTTGTGGTGATTTTAAGCCAAGCATGAAAGTAATACTGTGGCATTCTCCATCTCTCAACCCTTCTGTTTTGTAGTCTTTCCTCTCATCCCTCATTTCTCTCTTATATAAAGGAAATGCCATATAGAGTAACCTTTAAAAAAGTAAGACTGACCTGCATCCCCCACTGGTTTGGCGTACCAAGCTTTTCTGTTTGTGTGAATAGTGAATATTGACATTTTCAGCCAACTAGGGACTAATGTGTTGTTGAATCTATGTATGCCCTGGAAACCTTTGTTTACAGAGACGCACAGACATAAACTCAAAAAAGATACCCACAATATACAAAAACACAAAGATGTCAACACAGCTTTCACCGGTATGCTCGTAATATAACCTGTATTTAAACATACAGACTGGTGCATATGATACATACGATTCAGAAATACACAAATACTGGAAAACCACATATATACGCACACAGTAAGAGCATACGTACACATAGATACAGTTGCACAGAAAGCAGAAAGCACAACTGTACAGACCGTACTGTCTCCCTCCTTTAATTCAGGTATGTGTTTGGGGATCTGATCAGAATTTCAATCTTTCTCCATAGACACTGAGTGATTGACGGCTGTCTTTTTTTCATCCCTCTCCTCCCTCACTTTGCTATTCCCCAGCTGTCTTTCTTTTCACACATCACCCTCCCCTCTCCATGTCTATGTTGCTGCCTGTCTCTCGCGCTTGCTGCCTTGCCCTCTTTTTTGTCTGCTATGCTGTTGCTTAGGCGTCTGCAATAGATGGCTCAGCATTTTATAGAATTACACACTTGCTGTGTGCTGGTCTTTGAAGCGTCACTGAGCTTTGTTATGTATCTGTATAATATGGCACATGAGTGCGTCAGTGTTAAACGTATATTGTCAGGCTATGATAGGCAAATTTACAGCTCACACTGATTGGGCTGTTTGAGGTAAAGGAAGCTGATGTACAGCGCATAGATAATTTATTAATGACTCACCATGCTAAAGTGTTGAACAAGTGTTCTCCAGGATGTGTCACTACACTGTAACAACACTGCTGGGTGTAGTTACAGATGTAACATTTATTTATTATGTCATTTATTGCTTTTATGTGTGTTCTACTTGACCTAAATTACCACAACCATTATACAGCTGTCCAACAGCTTATTAGCACATATATCTGATCACACTGCAGCATCTCAATGCATTTAGGCATGTAGATGTGGTCAGGATTTTCTGCTGAAGTTCAAATCAAGCACCAAAATGAAGAAGAAAGGTGATATAAGTGACCTTTTACATGGCATGGTTGTTGAGTATTTCAAAAATTGCTGATCTACTGTCATTTCCCCACAAAAAAATCTCTGGGATTTACAAAAAAATGTTGTAAAAGGAGAAAATAGCCAGTGAGCAGCAGTTTTCTGGGTGAAAATGTCTTGTTGAGGCCAGAGGTCAAAGGAAAATGGCCAGATTGCTTCAAGCTGATAGGAAGGCAACAGTACTTTAAATAACCACTCATTACAATAAATCCAGAAGAGCATCACTGAATGCACAATAGGTTAAACCTTGAAGCAGATGGACCACAGCAGCTTAAGTCAACACCAGGATACTAAGATAACTATTTTGCGTGCTGCACAATAACATTTAATATTTAGTATCTACTGTTATCTACTGTTAGCTAGTTTATTGTGATGGTGTTGTATTTGTTATGTTGCTCTTTTTTGTTTGTTTTCTCTTCTGTTATTTATTTATTTTTTTTATCTCCATACAGGTGATCCAGGTGTTTTGCTTGTTTTTTTGTTTTTCTTTCTCCCTTTCTCACCATCTCTTCTCCCCTCTGTTTTTCTTTCTCTCCCTCTCTTTCTTTCATTCTTTCTCCCTGTCCTATCCCCCAGTCATGTCTGTCCCCTCTGTAACAACCGAAAATCAAATCAAATAAATAAATTATAATAAAGGTCAATCAAATGGACCAATATGGCAAGGTCATGATGATCCACTTGGTAAAGTAAATCCCCTTGGCATCTTTCTTGGTTTTCAGACAACAATTCTGATGGCTAAAGATCCAAACGGGACAGGCAAAAAAAAAGATAACTATTAGGAATCATTTTATTGGCCTGATTAATGACATTTTTTTTTTTTCATTTATTTAACACCAAATCCCGGTGTACTCACCTCAAGGCTGCTTAATATTGTATGGTAAAAACCCTACAATAATACAGAAAACCCTAGCGATCAGACATATGGGTGGTACTTTCACAATCTGGCGTAATGAAAGCACAGATCCATCCTGCCTTGTATCAATGGTTTATGCTGCTGCTGGTGGTGTAGAGCAGCGGTCCCCAACCCCCGGACCGGTCCGTGAGTAGTTTGGTACCGGGCCGCGAAAGTTGAGGCTCGGGTGTGAAATTTATGGTTTTCAGGTTTTTTATTGTTATTTTTTATTGTTTTTATCATTAACTTGGTTTCCCTGGGTCTTTTCCCGTGTGTTATGAATAAATTTTCCTTTTTTTGGTACCGGTACTGATTTTATTTTGTTGTATTTATCCGCGACACCTTAAAGGCCGGTCCGTGAAAATATTGTCTGACAAAAACCGGTCCTTTGCACAAAAAAGGTTGGGGACCACTGGTGTAGAGCACATTTTCGTGACACATTTTGGGCTCCTTAGTCCCATCATTTACACACCACAGTCTGAGTATTGGCGTTAGCCATTTTCATCCCTTTGTGACAACAGTATCATCTTCTGATAGCTCCTTCCAGCCATGTCACAAAGCTCAAAACATCTTAGACTCATCAACATGACTGTAAGTTCAATTAAGTGGCTCCCATGGTCACCAGATCTCAAACCAATAAAGGACCTTGGGATTTGGTGGAATGGGAAATTTGAATGAGCAGGTAACACGTCTGATGCATCTTGAAGACGTGAAGAATATTTAAAGGCAAAAAGGGGATCCAACCTGGTATTAGGAAAGTATACTAAATAAAGTGGCCAATGAGTGCATTTCCTATTTTGTATTGGTAGTGAAACACAGTTCATTGTTGATTTAAAGGAAGAACATATTAAAAGTGTTTAATTATTTAGACTTTTGATTTTTAGTATCTAAAGTATTATATATATTTCTTAGTATTTATGAAGACTTCATTTCAAGTTGTAGTCATTATGCAGGCCCATTGTCATTAATAGCTAAAGAAAAAGTTATAAACAGGTATTCATATGGCAGTGGTTTTATTTAAATTCACCTATTCCAAGTCTTTCACAGGAACATTGAGGTGAAATATGTTTGATGTCTGAGGCAGCAGTAATAGAGGATTAGTGCAAGTTGGGATTTCGATTGCTCTATGTGTGAAAAAATATATTTCAAAGTGGAGTTTCTCTTTAAGTAGCTGAAGCTATATCTTTTGCCAAATAAAAGAACGATTGTCCATTTCTACAAAATAGCCCTATAAAGTTTTATGGTATTGTATCATTTCTTTTTATGATATTATATCATGTGCTGCCGGCTACTTGAGTTCATTGCACCGAGATGGAAACAAAACTCGCTCATCTTAAATGAGATGCAGCTTTTCGAGTTATAAAGCAAACTCCTTTTATTGCAGCAAACTTATAAAATAGGCAAATATCAACATCAGGGTGAAATAATATGACTGTGGACTTGGCTGTAAAGAAAGCTTTAAATTAGATGATATTCTTTCTTTTTTTTTTACCGAAGCCCCTGTTTATGAGGCACTGTGATTCAGCAGACATGCAAATGTGCAGTTTATAATGAAAATATCATGCTTGCATCTGAGACTGAGTCACATTACTGTAATATGTTTTCCTTCCATCTGCCACACACAGTTTTGTTTGTTTCATGTGATGTGTTTCATATTGTCGTAGCTGTAGGATATTCTCAGAAAGAAAAAAAAAAAAAGACAAAAAAGAACATTTTGACCAAACATGGACAAAGTATACACAAAAGTCCATGGCAAATGTGGAAATATGAAAACACAATGGTTGTTTTGAAACCAGGATGCCAGTGAAACACACTGAGGAGGAAAAGGAGAACAGACCAGAGCAGAGGGATGGGAGACCGCAGATTCTGACAAAGAGACGAGGAGAGCATACGGTGGGAAACGAGTGGGAGAAAAAAAAGTTGAGATGAGAATAAATTCTATTGTTTTTTTGACCGTTTCGTAACAGTTGTCTAACACGCTGTTGTCAGAGGAATTTTAAGCACAGTGGAATTTTTATAATCATAATAAAAGAAAGAAAGTCTGGACATGCAGACAGGAGGACCAGAACACTCAAGAAGAAAGAAATGACTGGAGAAGTTTTTTTGTTTTCATAAAGTTAGTCTAACATCACTTCACAGTCCATCTGTTTCCTTTGTTGATTTTGTTGAAATTGAGAAATCCCAAGTATTGGTCTTTGTTGTGCAAAGTTAAATGCAAACAAAAGAAAAGGAAGCAGGAGATAGTGGAAGAGATGAGGCGAAAAGTGGAGAAAAGAAAGCAGAAGAGTGTTTACTTTTACCAATTGGCCTGTCATTGCTTTCCAGCCCATTTCTTTCTGCTGTTGACTTTGTGGTGAAATGCTGGAAGAAAACTTTTGAGCAGAGCTTCCTCTTGGGCAACATCACATCTAAACAAATCTTAATGCCATCACTGCCTTTCAGGAATCTCAGAACTCCAAAAGGTCAACTGGTTTATTTTACCTTTGATGCCAGTATATTTTATGACATTTTGCAATACTATGTTGATGTTTTTTTTATACAATCTCAAGGTCAGGGAAGTAATGACTCATATGCATTAGGGAGTCAAAGTCAACATGTGACTGTAATGAAGACAAAACTGAAACAGCCTGTGTAGTGGTAGTTTGATTGGGCGATAAGAGAAATGGCAAAAAGAAGGCAGATTTTTTTTAATGCAGTTATTTGGATTATGTTACAAAGTGCAAGATAATTTGTACCAAATATACTTAGTCAAGCACCAGTCATCACAGTTACCCTGTCACCTAACCTAACAATCCACTTTCCTAGCTGCTTATCCAATGGAAGGTCACAGGGATACTGGAGAATATCCCAGCCATCATTGGCAAAAGGTGGGCTATACCCAGGACAGTCTTCCAGCCTATCACAGGGCCAAAGAGTGTGAATCACCACGCTGGTCCTTAGTAATTTGAGTATTCTGATGAAACAGCTTCTCCTGAAGCTCAGTCCTCCTCTACTGATCTCCATAGGATGTTTTCTTTTCTTTTCTTTTTTTTTTTGTTTTACAGTCAGCAAAGGTAACAGAACCAAACACTGTCCCAAAACCCAAAGGGTTTGTTTCAGGCTTTACATAAACAAAATGTTTCTCCATGTTAATAGGACAGTGTCAGCATGTTAAATTGATCTCTGAATCTTACAATATGCAATTCACTAAATACCTAAAAACCTGCAGAAAAGTCACATCTTTTAGGACATCGCACACTGTACGGCATACACTACATGCTGTACAGTGCACGCCTTGGCTCATGTGATTAGGTAGAGGATCATCAAGGGGCCCTTTTGTCCCTCTTTGGGGGAATACTCCCACGGGGTTTAAATCTGGAATTCTCCACCATTTGACCCTAGAACTGAAGAAGCTTCTCGGATGAGAGGTGAAACGTCTTCAAGCAACTTAAAGAAGTCCAGACGCTTTTCTTTCCAAGCTCCTTAGACTTTCTCCAGAGAGAAGTGTGCGTAAAACCTGCATATACTGTGTTACTCGATTATTCACACTTTGCGCGCAGCTCCTGAGAGAATGCTGGTCATTATTGCAATGAATTGACTGCATCCTTATTAATAACTTAGAACACACTCGGAGAATGTTTCGCTCCCATTTGCCAGTTTTTTCCTTTTTACAAAAGTGGTGCACTAATTTCCCTTCATTAGTAACTCTGGCCCAAAGAGCAACAAGAAACAGCAGTGTTTAGATATACAACATTTATTGTCATATCAGATAAAATCACATTATATAGTCGACGGTGCTCCAGTGGGACAAAAGTTGAACACAGGTTGTTTTTTGTCCACAGACACAGCCTTAACCCCCATGAACTTGAAGTGTCATATCCATCTCATCACACCAACTCCTTCATGTGAAGTGGACCTTGAACGCAACCTGGTATCGTGCTGTCTTCATATCTATAGAATAATGGGGGAGAGGATAGAAACAAGCGAGGGGAAGGCAGATTTTTCACATTCCACATCTGGTAAAGAACGATAACTCACTTAAGTAAGGATTTAGTGATTTAAATATCAAAACATCTCTATGTTTCAGTTGATTTTAAATAGTAAAAAAAGTAATAATTAGACATCAGCATTCTACAGTGCTCCCCACTGAAACAGTCATTTAAATTATGCTGAAAAAATATATTCTCTCATACCCTTATTTTAATCTTAGATGACTTTTAATCTTACTATAACTATAATTTGTACTGTGTCTAAAAAAATACTGTAGCTTTCTGTTTGGTCTGTAGAAAGAAGTGTGCATGAACAGTAAGACTTAATTAGTATCAGATACAGCAAACTGTACACTGACTTTTGCAAACCACATCTATCAATATAATTATTGTTGATATATCTGTGGTTATGATGCATTATGACCACCTTTGGGAAAAGAATTTAGTTTACTCTCTTTTTAAAAAAAGCTGAATTGATATGTCGACATTTAGCGTGGGTAGCATCTAAAAATGGATGCTCGTTCCTTTCTGTTCTTGTAAAAGCCTTTTTAAGTCTTCTTTGAGAATAATAACTTTGGATAACATACTTAATGATTGAGATTTAGCCTAATGAACATTTGGCGTTCAGGCTAAAGCACTTTCAGTGACTCCAGCATTGTGCACAAAGACCTTCTTGCAGCTGCTCTAGTAGGCTTGGGTTTGCTAAAATTGGGTTGCTTAGGATGTACCTAATGGGTGATGAGGTAATTTCAACAGTCAAAGGCACTGGGCTGGTGCCATTATTTGCAATGAAGATTCAGAAGGGGGTAGAGAAAGAGACAGTGAGTGGGACATCCAGAGACAGACAGACAGAGACAGAGGGTCATTAGGGTTAGACGTGGTGCCACAGCTAGGCTGGATCTATAGAAATAGCCTCTTAACTTGATGTATTAGGTACACACAAAAAACAGACCCAGGGCTGCTGATAGTAGCTGTGTGTTGCTTTTATGGCTGGAAAAAATAACTGGGTAAGTAGTCTAAGTAGCGTTATATATCTTGTGCCACTGTTATCGGGAAACATTGATATTATACTGTACTAGAGTTGCTGTCCCACTGCAGGCATTTATTCTGAATTAGGACTCCTGCTTTGCTGACTGTGTTTACACACTGCGGTTCTGTATTGGCCAACTCTTTTTATTTTTCTGTAACACACTTTTTTTCTTGGAGCAAAACTCTTGCACTTCAAGTAGGTTGTTGCTTTTACAGAATCAATTCTTCCTCCCAAAATATATAAAATCATGTTTAGGTCTTCACTTAGGGATTCTGTAGTGTAGTGGTTTACATGTTCGGCCAATGAACCTGGAGAAAGACAATGGACGCTCTGCAGATTTATATTAATCGTGTTTCTATGTGGAGACAATGACCTATGGTAGATTGATCAAATAGTGCAGTAGGCATTTTGGTGTTTTTTTTTCCTCTCTGAGACACAAAATATGGGTAAGTATGAAAAAAAAAAACCACTGAAAAGGAACACATCTATCATTTTGCAGTTTCAGAGGAAAAAAAATAATGGATCGTTGTGCTTTTTTCACTTAATGTGTTTGCATAACCTTCCTTTGACAGGTTATAACATTTCATAAGAGTTTTAACTGTAAAATAGAAACAAAAAGTGCAACCAAATCTGCCTTTGCCATTTAACTTTCCCATTATAATGGATGCACCTTTGTCTCCAGCAATATACATGAAAAGAAAAAAAAATGAGTAGAGATATCCGCTCATCTCTGACAGAACACTGTTAGCATACTCCTGTCATTACATTAATACATTTACATTTCCTGCATGTTTAACCATGAAGAGGAAGAGAGAGAGCTGCAACAACACAAATGACATTATGTCCTCACGAGTTCACAGATTACTTTTCACCAAAGTGCCTACCAGAGTGAGGTTTGTCTCAAGCTGTGTTTCTAGTTCATTTTGTTATTCTAGTGACTCATCCATTTTGTCATGCTTGATGCACGGTTGTGGTTGTCCGTCCACTGAACAGCTTTTAGCAAATAGGGATGGCTGTCTATTGCACAAACACAAAAAATGTGTAGTTGGTCACAGAGGTCTGTATGAGGCCAGCTGGACTGGGGAAATTACTTTGACAACAGGGGGAGGGGGGTGGGAAAGCATACAAACTGACTTTAGAAAGGTGTGGACCAAGAGAAAAAGCATAAGTAAAGGAGGGTAGAGAGTGAGAGTGCAAAACACTAAAAAAGTGAGCCAACAAAGAAAGTAAAAAGTGAGAAGTGATTTAAGGATTCAAGCCTCTCAGGGTTTGATGGAGAATTCCTCTGCTCTCAGATGGAATCCTGAGTTTGTTTATTCTTTCTGATGCAGTTTCTGAATTTCAACGAACCACCTACCATCCTGACTATTGTGGAGTGGAGTGAAATGACCTTTCTGTCCAAGTGTGGCAGAGTGTGTAATGTTGTTGAACCTGTGTGATAAAATTTCACTTCCAAATGTGCCTTTGCAAACAGTTTCCTTTTAAAAACACCAGGTAAGATCAGGCAATTGCTGGGTCTTAAACTGGTAAATGACAAAGGGTCAAAAGCATGATTGCTTTTAATGGACTAATGTACGTTTAATGTGATACAGTGACATATCAAACTACCCTGATATCTGTGCTCTCAACTTATTTTATCCTGCTTCAGTGAAGGTCTGAAAAGGCACTTTCTCTGGCACTTAAAAAACGTCAGTTTATAGATGGTTGCCGGTGTGGCATGACTAGATCATTTTGTACATTTTACTGTACAGTTAAAAATAGTTTGCAGTGAAGAAATAATGCAGTAATTAGTCACAGAATGATTTTTAATTAATAGTCATCTAGAAATCTTTGAAACCATAAGCTCTCAGAAGTATTTGACCTATTAAACCTGCTGTGCAAAGAATACAACAATACAAGTATAGTGTGTGGTTAGTAAATTTAATAATGAAATAGCTAATCACATTATATATCCGTGTTGGGTGTAATCTTTTAATCCCTAATCCAGATAAAAGATGGTGAAATCTGATAAGTCTGATACAAAATTCCCACCCATGTTGTTGTGTTATCATCAGATAAAATGAACAATGAGCAAAAAGTGGGCCTGCACTGTTTCTGTCTCTGTGTGCCACTGCATTTTTGCAAGTGCGAGTGTGTGCGTGTGTGTGGTCTATAGGCTCACACAATAGGGGAAAGCAACTACTTCTGCACACTCAAGCACAGGTTATAAACAAAGATGTATTATTCTTTTAAAACAAATATTTTAACAGTTAAATCATGAATAGAAATGGGGGGGGGTGTAATAATATCAGCAACACAGAAGGTTTAATGGTACCTTTATTTGCATAAAAAGTAACAGCTGAAAACTAAACAGAATCTCTGAAGAAGGCGAAAGCCTTTTTCTCATTGTTTGTGCCTAATGGAACAGTAAATGGGCAGAATTAGATATACTGTAACAAGAATTATTAAGAGAAAAATATGTTGCATATTGTTTCTACAAAATATATTGTGTTAGCAGTGAAAAACCTTTCTCTTGTGATTTAAGAGTATTCTCTGAGATAAGCAAGTTACCTACAATGTTTTTGTTTTATCATAACCACACGAATGGATCATATCACCAATCCCGGAATAACAGTCAGCAGCATCCGTTTGTATTACGACTTGAAAATTCTATTGGAACACCTTTTCTTCAAACTGACCTATTATTCTCATTTCCAGCTTCATAGGTTTTATTCTTGGCTCCAAAGCTTCTCTGCATTAAAGATCAACCTTCATTTATGATAGCTTTCTTTCGACTAGATATCTCAGGCTAAAAAAAAGGGGAAAAAAAATACCCTGCCTCAAATTCAGTATTTACAATGTGACTATTTGCACACTAGTATTACTTCAAAAGCTGGTCATATTTCATATGAGCACATTAACGACAGAAAATAGGAAAACAAAAACTCATAACACGGAGTATCAATTTTAAATATTACTATTACTACTATAGTTCCTTCCTTTTCAAATAACACACTTTGCATGAACAATTATAAAAGACCTACTGAGTATTCAAGCAGTCAGCCGCAACAGAAAATGGTTATGTGATGGATTACAGGACTGTTTTTAAGAAGTCCTTTGATTTTGAAGCACTGGATCACAACTGCTATTTCATGACTTTTACCAGCTGTGTTTCCTTATGTGCAAATGTAGTACAAATAAATGACCAAAATACAAATACATCATAGATATGGAAAACTTCCAACAAACTCACACAGATTTTTACTGCAGTGTGTTAAATCAAGGCCAGAAAATCATCAACTGCAAGTACTGTGTTGCTGATCCAATCTAATGTGCAGAAAACACTTAAGTAGAAGTACAGATACTTCTGTTAAAAGATACTCTTGTAAAAAGTGAAGTACTTATTCAATTTCTGTACTCAGGTAAAAGATAAAAAGTACAGACTGAAATGCACTCAACTTATAAAAAGTAAAAACTGGCTCTTTAGAGGATATTTCCACTAGCTATTTTGTGCAAAGCTAACTTAAGTTAGCCATCTTTAATGAAGGCAAATTAAGCTTTTTTTTTTTTTTAAAAAAAGTCTTTGTTTTTCTCTGTTATGTTCCACATAACATGTTCAAGGTGAGTACATTCATAATAATTAGAATTTGTCTTCACACCTAAACAGAAAAATTACTGTAGTCACGAATAAAGTGTGATTTGGCTGGTGGCCCTATGATTGCAGTTGTGGTGCAATATGTGACAAAGAATCACTTAGATATAACAATAATTTATTTTATGAGCATAAGCAGATTTTGTATACTTCATGTGATCAGCTGTTTTGCAGGATGTTATTTTTAACATTTATAATAAAATGCATGATGTATAAGGCTCGAAAAACTCTAAAGTGAATGAGGAAATTACATTAATAAGTATCAAATTCCCAGTTTACCAAACATCACGGAGCAGTTCTTGCCTTTAAAAAATCTCTTTTCTTCCTCTCCTGGCCTGTCTTTGTTATATCTTTCTCCATCTCTGAGAATGAAGTTATCTCACATTCTTTTTCTCTCACCGGGAAGTACAGCAGGCGTACCATTGTGCACTGTGTGCAAAAAATGCACACAAAGTGTTCGCGTGCTTGCTGATATTTATTGAGCTGTTAGAAATGTTGCACCTGACACTAAAAAAAACATTGCTTCCTTTATGCTCCTCTTTTTTAGCACTAACTAGATTTTGATATACCGCAACAACTACACATACACAACATCTACACTACAAACACCATTTTGGATTGTTTTGGTCTACTTTCACAATTTCAGTATTGTGCTATACATGATTGTGCAATAAATAATGCTATAAATTATATTTGTGTGTGTGTGTGTGTGTGTGTGTGTGTGTGTGTGTGTGTGTGTGTGTGTGTGTGTGTGTGTGTGTGATAATAAGCACCGTTGATGGAGACACCAACAGGATTGTCCTCTGTGGATTTTTGCTCCCTATATTTGGGTTCAAAATGATTTGATGGTTTGAAGTAATGGAAACCTGTTTTGAAAATGTAAGGAGCCTTTACTAATATATTAGATCTCTACTGTACTCTCTGAAAAAGTTGTGACAGTAAGAGTAATTGAACAAATCCACACAATATGGCCCTGGTCAAAGTTGTACTCAGTTGTCAAAAAAAAAATAAAGAGACACCAGTAGATGGGAGAGTGCCAAACCACTTTAAACCAATGTCACCTGTCAGACAGAAAAGGCACAAGACCTCCATTCCAAAATGTAATATCAGCTGTCCAAATTTTGACAACTGTCAAATGGACAATTGCTGCTGGGTTGAAAAAAGATTACATTGAAAGTTACTGAATGA
This sequence comes from Pelmatolapia mariae, assembly GCF_036321145.2. Taxonomy (NCBI): domain Eukaryota; kingdom Metazoa; phylum Chordata; class Actinopteri; order Cichliformes; family Cichlidae; genus Pelmatolapia; species Pelmatolapia mariae. The sequence continues at coordinate 489,929 of NC_086238.1, read as the reverse complement.
CTGCTAACTTTTTTCTTTTCTTTTTAAATATCATAGTTTTATTTTAAAGGATTAGCTTAAATAAATAAAAAACACATTATTGCAAGGAGAGAAGATGATTTTTTTTTCTCTTTTAAAGATTTTCAAGAAATTGTCGTGCTGAATCTGATTCTTGCTTGCAAAATTCAGATTTAGGAAAAGCCCTAATATAGCCTAACCACTAGACTATAACCACCCATCTCTGACACGTTATTTTAGGAAAAAATAATAATATAAATACTGCATTCTTTATATCCTGGAACTTGTCTCAACAGGCTTTTGAGCAACACCTTTAGAGCATTTAGTTGCACCCTGCTACTACTGGCCTTGACTTAAGAACTGGAGCCGACTGTTGGTGTGATTTGATGCTATATAAATAAAAATGAGTGTTGATATTATTCAAACATGTTACAATATAGTGTTTACTATTATCATTTATTTTTTATTTATGCACAAACAATGCGAGAAGCACATCGGCCATTCACAGCCTTTATGAGATACAGAGGGTTAAAAGAGTTCAAAATGGCTACTGTGTTACATCAAAAAAGAGGTTATCTCAGTATGTGCATGCTACATACCCAGGTCCATCTGATTCTCCACAATATAGACAGCTAATATTACAGAGCTCATAATTCCTTCAGAGTTACTGGCACAGTACACAACATACACAGGATGGGCGAAAAAACACTGAACATGCACAGAAAAACAGTCATGACTCCCTAACCTTTGAAGTGGTCACAAACCATTATTTCTGTCCATTTAGTCCCATGGACAACTTATGTTATACAGCACACACTAAACTTTGGAATAAGCCTAAGCTTACTGTGTGTCTTTCACAGCCATGTAGAAAGCCATTATTGGCTTTCAAGATGTTAATCAGTCATGATTATAGTCAATGATTTTCCATTTTCAGCTATAGTGACCATGAATAGCTTGGCTGGATTTGGATTTATCCAAACTGTATGGGTGCACAACAAAGAGAATTTCCTTATTTTACATAGTGAATACCAACAGCATAATTATTAGCAAGAGAAATTAATGATGAATGTTTTGAATAATGATGAAGCCTTTTATAGTCATCAGAATGCTCCAGTTCTTTTCTTTTACAGTTTTAAAAGTCGCTAGTGTACTGTACACTTGATTGGCTCTAAAGCAGGGCTCTAGAATGCGACCAAATTTTTCAGTGGTGCGACTAAAAAGAATCTTAGGTCGCACCGGTGCGACCAACTGTTCGAGTAACAAAAAAAAAAACGTCTTTGCAACTCGCTGTGGTCAACAGCAGACACATTGTGCCCCTATCGTGGCCAAATCAATCAGAGATAGTTAGGGGCGGGACCTCTCTGATTGGTCGTGGTCCAGATATTCATGTAGTCCGTGTGTACGTTTGAAAGTGCAGGGCAGGCGGATAGAGAGAGGTGAATAGCTTGAATATCGATTCATTAAATCCTGAATCGACTTTTAAATATACATGTATTTTGCCAGAAACGCCAGAATCTCAGGTTAAGGTTCACAAAACTATCTCAACAACCACCAAATAGCAAATGAGAGTAGGTAGGTAAACGGACTCCACACAAAGATGTAAACACAGAGCGGACCCGACGCATCAAAATCAGCTTTCTCTTTCTCGGCTTTCTCACCCGACGGCACGTAGACGGACACGGCGTCGGAGCTGGAAGCCGACAGCTCACTGATGCTGATGCATGGGGTCCGCGCTGTGTTTACGTCTTTTTTGTGTTAGATTCTGAGCTGCACGTTTTGTCTCTCTCCAACCAAAATTCACTGAACCAGCAGCAAAACAAGATCCAAACTACGCTTCACATTTGATAAATGTCGTCATGAATTCCCTCTTTTGCTATTTTGCTTCCACCACGATAAAAATCGCACTTCATGCACAGCTCTCTCTCTCTCAAGAACAGTTTCCCATCTCAAATCTCTGTTTTCTGCATTACTCATTTGCTTTTTACCCACCAGTCTACCATTGTTTACAGCGCTGTTGGCCGCTGTCTTTTTGGGTTTTTTTTTACTTAAATGTCCTCGGACAATAGGGCTGCCACAAACGATTATTTTGATAGTCGACTAGTCACCAATTATTTTTGCAATTAGTCGACTAATCAGGTCATGCATCCACTGGATGTAAAACGTACAGCTTATTGCACCAGCATGCATCTGCTCTTTTTCTTTCTTCTCTTCTCTTGCTCTTGGCGAAGGCAGTCGCACTTTTTTTTTCCTCCTCCTCTCCTCTCCCTTAGCTTCCCTGCTTAGCCTCTTGTGTCCTTGTCTAGTCTCGTGTTTTTTGTATTACTTTTCCCTGGAACACTCTCTCACAGTCTGTTCTCTAAAACCTAAAAGAGGAATTATGGATTTGATCAACTGGTCTCTGAATGCAATTGACACCCCTTCAACGAGAAGTCTGGGCTTGGGTGAGCCTGATTGCTGAAGATATCTACCTATTCGGAACCATGATAACAGGGTTCTTGCTGATCGGAGCTGGCTTGGCCCTGGCTTATCGAAGAATTAAGGAAGCGGAACCGGCTGTTCAAACCCCCACAAGGCTGCCCGCTGGGATTGAAACGATGGGATGAGGCGTGAGTTTCTCGAAATGGGTCATTGAGTGCAGCATGGATAAGATCTTGGAGAACCGCACGGCTGCCGTGAATACTCAGAATAAGACCTCTGAGTGCAAACTGATTACATCTGGAGGGGCTCGCTCGGAATAACACCTCTGGGCGCAAATTGATCACATCTTGGGAAGTGCACTGCGGTCGTGAGTTCTCAGAACCTGCTCTTTGACCACAAGAATGACAACATCACGGAACATAAGTTTGGATAACATCATAGAAAGCTCACGGCTCTCCAACGGGAGATTGAGAGACCAGTGTTGGACTGTTAGAACAGCTTTGAAATTCTTATGAGTTGTTCGCACTAAAGTAAAAACCACCATCACTTCATGCGGAGACCCCTTCGGCGTTAGCTGCGGTCTCAAGGCTGGAGCTGAACAACAACACCCTGATAACGACTGTGTTGAGACTGTTCTTCCCATTCTATGCAAGGCCACCTGGGTTGGCTGGAAGACTGTTTACTTAGCCTGGCAGGGCGAAGGACACTGTCTCAGCTGAACTCTGGACACATACACACACACACACACACAGACATATACACATGCAGATATACACTCATCCCCCCTCCCCTTCCAAATGCCTTCGACGCTTATTCCCTTCCGATGCTGACGGTGGATCATGGAGACCAGCGCATAGGCTGCAGGCCCCGATGTACTGTCTACATTGGATGTCTCTTACCCTTTACCCATCCCTGTTGCTTGTCATGTGTTTCTTTGGTGTATTAAGAGTTTTTTCATGTGCTATGTGCAGAGGTGTTTTTTTTCTGTTCTCAAACTGATCTCCCTGTTGGAGCTCAGTCTGGGGGGAGTTATTTTTTTCTCCTTATCTTTCCTCATGTTGTGCTTTTCCATGTTATACACCTCTGACCTGTCTTCCCCATGTGATGTTTGTGTAATGTATGTATGGTCGGATGGGTAAGACGGCGCTGGCACGGCTGGCAGCCTTAACCCAATTTCCCTCGGGATGAATAAAGTATAATCAATCAATCAATCAATCAATCAATATAACTATCATTAGCTTACAGCTTTAAGTGTTTAAGGTATGTGCTAACTAAAAATAAAGACAAGATGATAGTTTATTAAATTTTAATGAAATTTGCAGATTGTTTCGGTGGAGTTTAATAAACTCAAATTTACTCAGGAACAAATAAAATACTGAAAAAAGCCAAACAATAACATTTTAAGTTATCTAAGTGACTTATATATCATGTTTAACCTGAGTAGCGAAAGACGGCGGTGCGTTTGAAAATGATTTGCCGGAAGTCTGGTGTTCTCACCGGCTCTAGTGAGCCTTGAACCCCGGCTAGCTATCAAGCTGGTGGGTAACAGACGTCTCCGAAAACGTTGGAGCGCTTTTGAAAATATGTGGTGTCTTGATAAACTGAGCAGATATTTGAAGTTTACACAGCTACATTCTTGCCTGAAAATATGTTAAAAGTTTATTTTGTGACCCAGAAAGATTAATAAGAGTAATATTAAAACTAACTATCTGCCGCCATTGTTGGAAACTAAACTGGGCCGCGCTATGAATTCTGGGATAGGTTGGGCCACGAAGTATACACCCAACCCATCCTTCAAATCTGGGGAAATAAAGGACGCATTTGTCGGCGGCATTTGTCGGAGTCTTCAAATTTGGACAGTCTTCGTCGTGTCGCTGTAACGTAATTGGCCTCCTATGCGGGCACAGGAGGATGCGGTTCCTGAATTTGGACACAGCTACGATACCGGACACTGCTTCTTCTTATTCGGGGTTTAACGGCAGCTGGCATCCTTGTACATGCAGTGCTGCCATCCTCTGTTTCAGTCCGTTATCACACTCTTAAATCCTACTACTTATTCCTGCGTCTTTTGGGATCTTGCAAAGCTTCAAACGACGCGTCGACCACTAAATTGGCTGTCGACGATTTTGATAGTCGACGTAATCGTGACTAATCGACTAATCGTGGCAGCCCTATCGGACAAGAAAGCCTAATTTCTGCTGTTCAATACTGAAGAAATTTAAACTTTTTCAAAATTATGCAAAATTGCAGAATATTGTAGAATATTTTTAAGGTTATCTGCTATAAAAAGCCAGGCCAGTACAATCTCCTTCATGTTTTTCTGAGTTTTATTAGTTATTTTGACACAAAGGCATCTGCTGTGATGCTCACACCTCCGATGAAGTCTCACAAGTGTCAGTACTGATAAATGATTAGAATCCTAATATTTCTGACTGTCTGAGGCAAAATTGAATCGAATCGAATCGGGACCTTGTGAATCGGAATTGAATGGATTATAGAAATCAGTGACGAAACCCAGCCCTATTGAGTAGCCTAGGCCCGACAGAAGTGGATGTAGCTGTGGGTAATGAGAAAAGATGAAAAGAACGATTGATAACTTGTTAAGTTAAGTTAAGGCCTGATCTGTCTGAAATTCCTGACACGGAGCCATCAATCTTTGTACGCTGAAAAAGCACAGTGTTTCCAGAAAACACATATGTCGTGATAAATGCACTGACCAAGTGTCCTCTCTCCCCACTGCCTTTCAGCGGCAGGCAGCAGCAAACAGGTCGCCAGAGGAGGCCGAGATGATGATTAAGTTTAACATTGTCTACAATATTGCCAAAGAGTACCAAAGCACTTTAAGAACAAGCACAAGATTGTTAGTTAATCATTTACAAATCAATATTGTCTGTATGGACAGCAATTTCCCCCCCAAAAAAGTGCACATATAAAACTGCAGTGTTAAGGGATGTGGTTGAAAAATTTGGGTGCCCCTAACTTTTGTGCTGGTGCGCACCAGTGCAACCATGGCAAAAAGTTAGTCTAGAGACCTGCTCTAAAGGTATAAAACTTCACACAGCTTTGGATGACATCATAAAGAAATTATGTGGAAATTTTCATGTAGTAGTTCTGGCATATTAGTTCTCATGTATGATTTATTTTAGCAGATGTACGACTTAGAACTGACTTCCCTTAGGTAAATGTGCTAAAAACCTTCAGGAACTTTTTTTGAAGCAACTTTTTACTCACAGTGTAAGTCCTATTAGCATGTAGCAGCATATTCTCATTTGTTTCTTATTGAACTTGAAAAATTATTCTCACTTTGAGAGTATTATAATTATTGTGATTTTAAAAGAGCGAATGGATTGATGAACTTCAGCTTCAGAGTATTAGGATTCAGTGACAGGTTGACACTCAAGGCTGCAGAGTTATCTGTGGTAATGCTCTGCCTGTGATTTGTTCCCTTGGTTTTTCAAATGATGTTAGTATCAAAGTATGCGTGTCAGATAGCAGGTATGTCTGTGAAGGTTCTCAGTCATCCAGGTCATCGTAGTCAAAGGAGTTTGCAAAGTCCAGACGCTTTTCTTTGCAAACTCCTTTGACCAGATAGCAGGTAGTTTTTCAGCAAGAACAAAAGAAGGAAATAACTTAGTGAGTGCGAACCTTTCTTCCCCTTTCCCTTCAAATTAATGTAATCTTCCACTATTTCCTTTTTCATCCTGCATTTCTAACTCCTCTTCCTCTGACCCGTCCAGCTCTCTCTACCCCTTTTTAACCTTCTTCTAAGCAATTATTTTCAACATTTTTTATCGACTCATAAAACCCAGAGGTGGCTTGTTAAAAACCACGTCATGGACTGGTGAATGTAACTATGAGTTATGACACCAGCTATTTTCCCTTTTCAACTTACATCACTTGATTAATTAACCAGTAGGTGCAGCCTTTGCTCAGCATGACTGTAATACTGCGAAAGAGTAATACCGCAAAATGGGCCAAGCATGGTTAAAATTTATGGACTTGCTTTACTTAATTATTCAAGAGAAAATGTCATGTTAAATGTAATGTAACAATATCTAATCCATGTAAAGCAGTTGCAGAAGCAGGGTGCAAAGATTTTTCGAACACAAAACTTTCATGTTTGATCTCCGTGACATGATGTTATTCTTGCACATATAAAGGACATGCGGCTCCTGCCACTTATTCATGTGAACTACTATTTAAAAAGAAACTACTGCCTAGATTAGGCTCACAATCTGTGTAACAACAGCCAATCCTCATCTCCCCATGTGCTTTAGTTGTTATTTTACTTAGCTGAGTTTTCAGAATGATTAAATTATAATATTAAAAGATTCCAAAGTTTTTTGGGTTTTTTTTTGTTTGTTTGTTTTTAATGTATTTAAGAAGTAGCCTTCCAGCACAACACAAACAGATTTTGTGGAGACTATAAACAATGCACGACAGACCCGACCACATATTCACACTTTTCAGCATACACTTTTCTTTATTGCAGTTGCTGTATACAACAATACTCATGGCTGCAGCTTTCCAGCTCACAGCCGCCATACACCAACAACAACAGTCAGGACCCAGTTCAATCTGTTTTAAGTCAGTGAGGCGTGATTGCGGATGCCGCTCAGGTGCGTCCGCCTGCTCTGCAGCCATGCTACAGACCGCGCCCCGCCAGAGTGACATATAGTAAAACCAATATAACACCCTATTTACCCAGGCAGTGTCAATCTGTAACTTTATAAACCAGTGAAAATCACCATGGCAAAATAAAACCACTATAGAAGCAAACAGCACACCTCTACCCTTAAGGGTGTTTAAAGATTACACAGAAAAATTAGGGAATGATCAGTGTCACGGTCGCTGAGGTTCAATTTGTCTATCCAACCACGTCAATGTCTTTTACTTTCTATTTCAATTAACATTAACATTTCAATTTCAAACACTTGGAAACAGCGAGGTGAGAAAACTCTCTTTTGCAAGGCTCAGGGAGGGGCAGCCATCTGCTACGGGCTGTTGGGAGTGAGGGGACTAGATGATACCTCATTGTATCCTCATTATATCATAAAGACCAAAAAATGAGTCTTAAACAGTCGCTTTTAATTTCTCCGACTTCTGTCTCAACACTTAAGCCTTTGCTTGACCACACAACAAGAAGAAAGTTTCTTTCTCCACTGTTACCAAGAGGTCCTCTGTCTAATGAGTTTTAGACATTAACTTTAGCTCAGCTCAACATGACTTCACAAAGAGACCTCCACATTTATGGGCGAATAACTTGAAAGACAAAATGAAAAAAAAAAAAAAAAATTAAAGTCTGAGATGAGTCTCCTGGTTAATTGTCCATTGCCCTGGGACTCTGGCTGAAACCATGGCTCATTAGTTCAGAATTTCAGCCAGCCCTGACACAAAGAGAGATGATTACTGCATTTTATCTCTTATGTGGAGCTTTTTACAAAGTCATTTATGTAATTAAGTATTAGTAGTTGTTGTTTTATCACCCAATCATTAAGAGCAACAGCTGAAATTCAAAACCCTGTAAAGGAAAAATCACTAATGCAAGTGAGGAAATTATCGGGTATTTTTCAGTTTAATGAAAACAATTTCTTTTCATTTTGACATTACTAATTTGGACTTATTCATGTAAATAGCGAATGTTAAAATCAGCACTGTGTTCAATCACCATTATAGGCTGTTGTTAATAGGCTAGTGATTGCAATATTAAGAGACCCCCCCCCCCCAAAAAAAAAAAAAAAACCCAAACAAAAAACAAAAAAAGGAGCAAAACTCAATTACGAAGTGTTTTTTTGTGTTATATATAATTTACTTAAATAAAAATTATACAGTATACATTGAATGTAGATGACACTTACAAGTGATGTCTTATTGAGCAGGCAGAAGGAAGCATAAAATATATCAAATCATAATATTCCTTTTGTATGCTGTGCAAGCTACCAGTTAAAATGAAACGGTAATAATGAGCAGCTATTGAAGAAAATCATAAACCTTCTTTGTAAGTGCCAGCTAGTATACCAGTGAAACCGCTTGGAAGGATAAATTATTGAAAGCACAAGGTCAAAAATCTGTGTTTGTCAATGACGAGTCAGTGCTCTTCTCCAGTCTGTGTTCTGGAGTTATGAGGCCAACTGGCCTTTGACATTAAGCAAAAATACATGTTCTTACCTTTGTATTTACTGTGTGTAACCTCATTGAGGATCAGATGAAGCCTTTTGTGAGACTTTCTGTGTATTTTAAAAGGTGTTTTGAAGAGTGACTGCCCTACCATTTAGACAGAATTTTTTAACTCATATTTGCAGGGTCAACAATGTAAAGCAGTTTCTGGTGGAACTGCTGTATATAGCACCACATTCAAGTAAAGACAAACACTAAAAACTAAAGAACTGTTTTGAGTTCACTTGCTAGAGGGAAGCCGTTTGTTTTCTCACTGATTTAAAGAGAACACTCGAAGAAAACACTTGAAACACGGGTGATCTCTAAATGTGAACTGTGTAATCAGTAAGTGTGACTATATCGGTGAAGTTAACACACTTCAGATGGTGCCATCTCTTTTATCTGCCCTAAATCTGCACAATTTAAAAGGCAATTCTTGACCAAGAAATGTGCTTTATGTGCCACTGTTTAAAAGAAACAGCTTTTTAGATGTATGAAGAATTAAAATCAGCCTAAGGGGGAGAGAAGAGACTGAGAGGGAGATTCCATTTATGAGGGATGAAAGGATGATAACAGAAAGAGGGAATCTAGTATTTACACAGTTTTCTGCACCATGACTGCTGGCAGGTTAATATTTGCGTCAAATAGAAAACATCAGAGTCAGAGAAAGACAAAACGAGACAAGAACATACCAGGCAACAGAATCATCGGAACAAAAAGGTATAAAAGGTAAGATAAAATAACAGAGAGGCTGAGATAATCTGATTATAATGCACTGACACCTGCCACTGTGGTAAGCTCATAATGTTGGTTGTAATATTATTTGATGTTGGTTGTACTGTTTGTGTTAGTGTGGGTGCCGATGCACTGTCATGGTTCAGTCAACCTACAAAGGTGTCAGGACTCTAGACAGTCAGTGACTTAATCACTGTTGTGTGTAGCAAACACAGGAATAACTTGATGCAAATGTACACAGTGGAGCAAAGTGTTCTGGGAAGACACCAAGTCAAGCTCAGTCTGCAGTTCTTGTCGAGCAGCTGATAACGCATCTCAATGCCAGGCCACATCAGATGATACTTTTCTGCTTATCATAATTGAAAATCTCTCAAGGCATGCTACTTAAGCTGCTTTAGCTTGCCTCCACTTAATCCTGCCACTGCAAGCTTTTTTACAACCCACCTCAATCACAGCTCCCCCTTTTCAGGCTTAGTGTGACTTAATAAATGTCAAGTCTACCGTAAACTATAAAGTGTGAATAACTCAAGAACTGAAACTGCCTATTTATTGTTTTGATTAGTGCTTTAGCACAGCCTTTGTTATAGCCTGGCAACCAGACAAGACGATCACAACTGCATATCTCATGATTATGTTTACATCATGCTACACATGTTGCTAACCTAAATTGTAGGTCTAACCAGTTGCATTCAAAAGAATAGAACATGTAAATATAACTAAAATTACAAGAGAAAAGAACATTTTTCATGATTATCTCTATGTCTACACAATGTTTATACTTGAAAAGGAGTATGAAGAAGTTTACACTTTTTTTGCTCCTACCCCCTTATATCAGATAATTTGCAAATCAATATTCAGAATTCGACAAATAATCCCACAATACACATGTTTAACTATATATAAATCTAGTCATGTCACGGTTCTGGGTCATTTTGACCCAGCATTTTGAGTTCTTATGTTTTGGTTTGATTTTGTATTATGGGTTATATTCTGATTCCCTTGTTGTGTTTTTTTTATCATTATTATAAATCAATGTTTCAGTTTATTCTGGTTAAGGGTTTCGTTCTTAGGTTTTGTTCTTGTGCCCTCGTGTTTAGTATGGGTTTAGTTCAGTGTCAAGTCTGCGTCTTTGTGAATTATTTCCTGTTTTATTTTGAAGGTTTATGTCTCATGTCAGTGTTTCTAGTTTTGCTTCCTCTGTCTCGTTAGGTCTAATTTCTCTTGGCTGTGTTCCCACCTGTTCCTCGTTCCCTCATGTGTTTTTATAGTGTGTGTCCTCCAGTGTTCAGCGTCACATCGTACCCTCAGATTTGCCTGTGTGTTTCCGGTCTCAGCTTTCATTGTTCAGTTTATGTTTTTGTTCTTTGCCAGAAATAAAGCTGTGGGTTTTGAGTTGCTATTTTGTCTTGACGAATTTGCATTTGGGTCCTCATCTCCGCCTGCCTGCACACAGAATCCTGACAAGACAGATAAAATAATTTAAGCTCACAAAGCTTTCTTTGGAGGGACATTTAAATCAGATAGTAAGAACCTGCTTTTTTCACTTGAGGAACATTTCTAAACTTAGATCCATCGTGTCAACAAGTGAACTCGAGATGATAATACATGCTTTTATCTCTACAAGACTTGACTACTGTAACAACCTGTTTACTTGTCTAAACATGAAAGGGCTAGCCCGCCTACAGGTTCTTGAAAACTCTGCAGCGAGGCTACTGACCCGCTCGAACAAGGGTGCTCATATGACCCCTGTTTTAAAGTCGCTGCACTGGCTACCAATCAGATTCAGGTTCCATTTTAAAATTCTAGTTTTAACTTTTAGAGCATTACAGAGACAGGCCCCCCCCTACATTGCTGATCTGATTCATAAACATACCTCCACTCGTAACCTGAGGTCAGCAAACCAAAACCTTTTAGTGGTCCCCCACACACGTTTTAAAACCCGAGGGGACCGATCTTTCCAAGCTGTTGCACCCAGACTGTGGAATGCACTTCCCCTATTTCTACGGGGTTTGGACTCAGTGGAGACCTTCAAAAAGCAGCTAAAGACATTTTTATTTCAAAAAGCTTTTAATTAGACCAGGGTTTTTATGGTGTATTTTATGACTGTATTATGTTTTTATCTTGTAAAGCACTTTGTGACATATGTCTGTGAAAGGTGCTATATAAATAAACTTACTTACTTACAAACCAAAACAACAATTTTTTTTATTATTTTTTTTTAAACTAATACCTTAGTAAATACTTTAAGCTTGGGTTACTCTCACCTTAATCTATAAAAATGAAAATAAGAGGCTTCAATAGAACACACTGAGACAGCTCACTGAGAGGAACATTTCCCATATTCATGCAATTTATTGTTTTTAAACAAATGTGTGAATTTTTGCATTGATGTACTTTTCTTAACTTCATCTGTAAAGGTGTTCCACATACTAACTCCTGTAACTGTAAGCTATGATATTTTAGATTAGTCCTTACTACTGGCTTGCTGAACATAAGGATTCCTGTCAGGTTATGAGTGTTTGGTCTGATTTAGAAGTTCTGAATGTTGTGGGGCAAAGATTTGTTTGCTGCTTTATACATTGTGTGTGCAGTTCTGGGGTCAACCAAATCAAAAGATAGTTTGTGATGTATTAGCATATCATTTTATTTCAGATACTCTGTCTAATTCAGTGTTATTTATTGTTAGTTTACTATCGGTAGAATATGTGCACTTCCCAAATATTATGACTTTTGTTTTACTGAGGTTCAGTAAAACAATTAAAAACAGTAATCTGAACTTACAGGCTCCAGACTAATTTGTATTTTGCAAATTTCCCTGAAGTTTTCCAACTGTTCTCATTATTTCAATTAAAGAAGTTCAAAAGAAAACACAAAACTTTTCATTTTAATGTTGTGTAAAAAAAAAGAAAAAAAAAAAGAAATGAAAAAATGCAGAAGATGGAAAAAAGAGTGGCTAAAAGCAATGTCAGTGAAAAGAACTGCTTAATATTAAAGTAAAATGGAGGTCATCAATTATAATGGATTATGACTGCTAAGGCCAACAGAACACAAATGGGTGCAACAGAAAAGAAGAAGGAAACACACCAAAACTTAAGAATTCAAACAAGAGGTTGAGCTCGCTGTCTGCTTGAAGATACAACCAGAATTGTCTGGCTAACACTTACACAACACATGCAAGACAAACTCCAAGAAAATCAGGAATAGGAGAGATGGAAACGTGTGAAGGGCTAGAAGCACAAAGAAACAAGTTGCTTTGAAAATGCCTTTTTAATCAACTACCTGTGCACTTGTCAGCCTAATTCTTATGTTAAATACAGCCTCAGAGGCAGGGCATGGTGAAGACCAACTGCTATATCTAGGCCATGATAAAGGACCATTAAGACAGGCTAATAAGGAAACTTCCTTCAGCCCAGAAAATGAAGTCATCATAGCAGTTAGAAGATGTCCTGAGGCGGGGACGAGAGAGAGAAGATGAAAAGAGGGGAGTTAGAAAAGGAAGGAGGAGATATGGTTGAAGACAGTGACTGAGGGAGAGAGAGGAAGCATGGAGGTGGTAGAGAAACTGTGTTTGAGTAGAGAAGAGAATGAAAGAACGAGCACAAACTGTCCCAAAGGACCACTCATCCACGATCTAATATAGTCATATTCCCTCTGTATATCTGTTAATTACTTCCTCTGTAACCATAACAGTGAAAAGCCTGGGCTGGTAGAAATACCTGTAATATGAACCGCTAGCAGATACAAACTGTATCTGGGTTAATTACTTTACCTGCTGTTGTGACGACAAAGAGCTTAGTTTCTTGCTGACTGCCTCAAGTGTCTGTTCAGCATGGTGTTGCTAATTTTCACACAATGAGCAGAAAGCTATAACTTGTGTCAGAATATTTCAAAATGATATCCAACAAAAAGTAACAGAGTAAAGTTGGAAATTCAGTTTCACTTGTTTGCAAAATAAATAAATATGGGTTAAATAAACAAATGCTATTAATGTAATGTAATTAGTGTAAGTTTAAGAAATAGCATGGGCTAGCTTTTAAAGCTTGTAATGCATGATCAAAAATATCTTTAAAGAGTTTTTTTGTTTAGCTTGGAAGCTTACATTTTAGATAAATGAGCGAATATAACATTCACACAGATTAAAGACAAAATTAAAACCATATTGTGTAGATTGCTCTCATCCAGCCAGAGCAACTCTGACCTGGGATCTCTGGGGATGAACTGTAGTGTATGTAACCAAAACACTGGCAGCAGATTTTTTGCATCTCCATGGATCTCTATTGTTCTGCTGCTTCCCTGCAGACTCTAAATGTGATGCATATTTTGGTCAATTTTAAGGTTGGGTCTACTTTAAGGGATCTTTATCATGTTCCCGGACAGCTGTTGAGGTGTGGCATTATCCTGTTGAGGGATTTTTCTGCTCTTGGGGAGAACCATTTCCATCAGGATGTGTGTTTGGTTTAATTTGGTGGGTGGTAATATCAAAGTAGCATCCACATCCAGTTCCCAAGGTATCTCAGCCGAACATCAAAACATTGCATTATAATGAAATTATGATACTTCCACCAACTGCCTGTTGGTGGTTTTATTGTTTTAGGTGATTCCTAGGTAGCTGTATGTAGAATTCAATTGATTGTTCAGTCAGTGATAAAAAAAAAAAATGCAGAATGACTTTGAGTTACCTAAACTCAGACTTATTGACAACTGGGTTTAGACTGACAAAGTTTGTGGCATTGTTTAAAATTTGCATTAGACCATGTATTCCTTATCCTTTAGTGGGTTTTATATTTTCCACAGCCATGAGTCCACTAGGGTTCTCTTGGGTCCCTACGACTGCGCAGTAAAACAACAACAACAACAAAAACAGGCAGGCACACCAACATCTGAGTGGCGCGTTAAAATTTCTGTCACAGGGACCCAAGCGGACCCTAAGTGGACTCGCAGATGCTTAAAGTGGAATTTATGGTCCCACAAATGTGTCCGCATACTCTTTTTGGTGGCACAGAGGGGACAGAGGGGTTTTCACCTACCTGAGATGTGTTCTCGTGCAGTCCTCCAATATTCTCCGCATTGCTGGCAGCAGATGATATAAGCAACTGCCAAATTTTTATTGTTTGACAAGCGGGATAGAGTGAGGAGCAATAGTGGCCCTCACTGGGAATGAGAAAACTACAAAAATAACTTCAAAGATCAAAAAATAAAACGTTTTGCATGTATATGTTTCTAAATTAAACTTTTGTGTGGTTTAGTTTTTTCCTTCCTTACAAATTTACTCACACCATTACAATTAAAGGAGTTATCACTCGAGAATATGAGCTGGGAATATGAGCCAAAAAGATTGGTCTCTTATTAACATTTACAAATTTACCTGAGATCATGCTGGTTGATTTTGGCCCACTTTTCTCACTATTTTTTTCTGTATTACCTGCCTACTCTCTCATTTGCTCTCATCAATTACAGATAATTTACTTTCAGTCATTCCTCCTTCTCTCTGCATCTAGCTCCGTGGAAAGTGTCTTTACATGAGCTTTCCTCCCTCTACTTCTCCCTGTCAGTGAGAACTGATCTTATATACAGCAATATGCTGACGACAATCTCTGCGGAGCACAACATAAAAGAGAGCACGAGCATGAAAGAGCGAGAAGAGACAGAGGAAGAGTGGGAGTGTGCTCTAACAATACAGTGCTTTATTAAAATGTCAAACACAAAGGACTACAGAAAAAAAAGGATATTACTAGTACTAAAAGCACATTAGACAGAAGTAGATTTCTTGGAGTGGGAGGAAAATGTCAGTAGAACTTAATTTATTCTAACCTCAAACATCTAAGCTGACTTGCTGCTTTGGCTAAAATAAAGGTTGTACTATAAACTGATGCTGATAAACACAGAGGGAAAAAATCATAATGCTATATTTTATACACATACATGGGTAACTGAAGGAGGGCAAATGGTTACTGTGTAAGGATAGATTCTGGTACACTACCAAAAAGAGGGCACCTTTATTATGGTGACACATGATCCAACATGAATGACCAATGAAAAGGCAAGAAAATAAACACACATAATGATCAACATATCATCAGATCTGATTTTACTTTGATGATTGCCTTTTTTCTTTTTACAGCGGCCAGTTTTCTGTTTCTTCGCTGGGATTGTACACTGTGCAGGTAGTAATTTCTCACTGGTCGCTCCATTTATAATGAGAAACTTTTACAAGTTTTGATTTACATGCATGTTCATCCTCCGGATGACATTGCAACTATTTACAATTGGTCACCATCACTAAAAAAAGTTCAGGGATATCTCTAGGTTCGTAGTCTCAAGAGGGTTGTCAAAATTTTTATTTTAGTCCGACTGATACTTTTAAGTGTTTTCTCTTTTTCCTGTTTTGGTGTGATTAGTTTGTGCAGGAATCTTTAGAAAAGGTGGTCCAAGTTTGTCCCCAAAAGTAAGAAAATATGTCAAGATTTTATTGTTACTGGTGCCATTATGGATTTGACTTATATGCTCATTTTTAACAGATTCCTTGGAGTGGGAGGAAAATGTCAGTACACTTAATAACTTAATTTGTTACATCTAAGTTGACTGGCTGCTTTGGCTAAAATGACGATTGCAATCCATCCATCCATCCATTCTCTTCCACTTATCCTTGCAGGGTCGTGGGGGCACTGGAGCCTATCCCACTTGGGTCAACCATGTTGTTTTTAAAGTGCTCTATAAATAAAGTTGGATTTGATTGGATATCTCAGCTGTCTTAGGGTGAGAGGTAGGGTGCACCCTGGACAGGTCGCCAGTCTGCCACAGAGCTAAAAGACAGAGACAGACAACCATTCACATTCACACCTACGGGCAATTTAGAGTTACCAATTAACCTAACCCCACTAACTGCATGTCTTTAGACTGTGGGAAGACGCTGGAGTACCTGGAGAGAACACACGCAAACACAGGGAGAACATGCAAACTCCACACAGAAAGACCCCGGCCTGATGGTGGAATTAAACTCAGGACCTTCTTACAGTGCTAACCACAGTGCTAACCACTGTGCCACCGTGCTGCCCTGGTTGTAATATTAACCAATATATTCAGTTTTAACTGGTTTCTTGGATGTGAAAGACATAGCAAATTGATACAGGCTGAAGTAGCATTAACTCATGGCTCCACTTTTCACAGGTCTTCATATTTTATTTGGTTCACTTCATTTGAATTTTTTTAATGTGAAAAGAAAATGAACACATTTGAACTCGAGCAATGAAACTGTGTGAAAATACCTTGAGATAAAACTGACTTAATTTCATTTCCTTATCTAAAATATTTGAAAATATGTGTTCTGGACTAACCACATGAGATATACCCAAATGAAGGCTGTTAACCACATACTCACCATCATCAATAATTCAGAATAGGTTTGACGACCTGCAAAAATTTGTACCATTTCTCCAAGCCAATTTATGGATTCAATAAAATTTACAGGATAGATGCTTATCTACTGTGATGAATGCTTCTGAGAACTGCTTAAAACTTGGCGTGTTTGAGTAGCAAAAGGAGAAAAGAACCCTCCTGTGGAGCAAAATGTTCCAAAAAATAATTAGGTTGACTTGGATTTTCTCTCTTAAGGTTTGCCTTGAAAAACGTCTCACGTAGTTATCACATAAAGCGAAAGTGTGGAAAAAACTATAAGAGAAACAAAGTGTGAGATGAACTAAATGTTAAGAAAACATTGTGGAAGTTGTGGATTTTCTTTTGCCTGAGAACTTTTCTTCCCTTCTGATTCCCTGCCAGCAGAAAACACATCAACCAGTTTTCTGTCTTCAACAGTGAAGGTGTCATACAGATAATAAATGCTACATGGAAAAAAAAACAATTGATCTAGACATATTCTTTTTATTTTACTGGCAAAGTCTACTTAATATAATTATTTAAGCATATACATTTTTTGTACAATTTTTAGAATAAATCCAAATTCCCGGTTTCTTGTTCTGTCTTTGTACCTTTGCCTGGCTCCCACATGGTCTCAGTCTCTCTACCTTTCACCATTTCCATACCATTGTGAAGAGAAAAGGGATTAAGAGACTATAGGAGCTGTCTCTAAGCTTTGTATCACAAAGAGAAAGTAACACAGAAGCAAGAAATACTGGAGCATACACACAACACAAACAAAAACTTTTATCTCTACCTGAACTGCACACAACCAACCATTGTGTTCCCCTATCACAACACTGATATGCTTCGGTGCGTCTTTGTGAGGTTGTGGCTTGAAGAAACAAACAAAAAAACAAAACAAATAAATAAACAAACAAAACATTAAAATATTCCTCTATATTTTATTTTTTGCAATGGCCCTAAATAATGCCTTTGTAATGGAGATGCCACTCTATGGACAATCCTTACTCTCAAGATTTCTGCTCATGTTTACAAGCTGGCCACTTTAAATCACTCCAAGGTCACTGTAAGCATCAAACTGTAAATTGTACATTTTAAATTGTTATTAACCTTTACCCCGTCCTAAAGTGTATATTTATTTTCTACTCTTGTTATTATATTATTATGGGCGACCGTGGTTCAGGTGTTGGGAAGCTCATCTTGTAACCGGAAGGTTGCCAGTTTGATCCCTGGGGATCAAACCGGCAACCTTCGCACCATCAGCTCTGTCAGAGGGGCTGATGGTGCGATTTGGCAGCCTCGCTTCTGTCAGTCTGCTCCAGGGCAGCTGTGGCTACAACTGTAGCTTGCCTCCACCAGTGTGTGAATGTGAGAGTGAATGAATAGTGGAATTGTAAAGCACTTTGAGTGTTTCCCTATATACTGTACTGACAATAAAGTTTACTTTGACTTGACTAATACAAGGAAAATGTGCCACAAACAAGCATACTTTATGGCTAAAAAAACCCCCAAAGCTTTATTAACACTAATATGATAAACAGTTCTATCTTTCAAAAGAGCTTGCGGTTTGAGGGCCGCCAGTTCAAATGTCATATTTTCAGGAAACAGCATTGACCTTGTAAATCTGCTGTGGTGCATGCACACTCAGCTTGTTACCTTCGTGTCAACTCATGGCAAAGAAATTTACTGATTAACTCTCCAGTTTAGTTAGTTTTGTGTTAATTTCATTATGAGTATGTAGCTGAGCTAATCTACCAGTAATAAACACTTTCTCTGATACTTTGATCAGGAACAACAGCAATAGCAGAATAACATAGACAAGTTGGGGGAAATTCAAACATTTTGATTCATCAACATTTTTTTCTCTTTTTTTTTGTCATACACATTTTAAAAAAAGGATAAAATGTTTTAACAGGATTGAATACCCTGGAGTAAATGTGCTGAAATGTTTTCTTTCAAAGCTTTCTGTCAGCTGGACTGAAAAAGAAAAATCTCACTCTGTTATATATTATTTAATACAATGTCATTGACCTTAAAAGTTGATCCACTGAGCTCATATTTTCGTTGGCCCTAAATGTGTATAGATACAGTGGACTCCAGACTAGAACGATTGCTGCTCATGTACTCTCCCTAGACACTAAACAAGAAAATCATAGTTTCACAATGGTTTTTATGAAACATGAGTGAATCATTGAAGTGAATCACCGAACAAACCTTTTGACATTTAAAAAGCACTGTCATAAAAAGTCCCGAGAATCAACCCAGGATTTACACTGCTTATTTTTTTTTTTCACCTTTGTGTGCAGTGTTGTTCAAGACCCTCAGGACTTTGCTCTTCCCAAACAGGACCGTTCATAATTCTCCTAAGCGCTGTGCATGACAAATAGTCTTTTCTACAATCGAATGCCTGAATGAACACAAAACCTAATCTTGCATAGCCAGACATGAGTCTCATCAAATTTAGCGAGTCTGGAAAATTTTAATACAAAGAGGTGCGAAGAAAATTACTGAAACTTAAACTAATAAAATAAGAGAGAACTTTTCCCAAACGTAAAGGCAGGGGTGGAAAAAAAAAACAAAATCGTATGTGCTGTTTTAATGGAAAAAACGGGGAAATCAAAGTTTAAACTTAAAAAACTTAAAATGGGTGAAAGACAATAACAAAAAAAGGAAAACTTAGTGTAATATAATTAAATATGTGTGATTTTTTTTATTTCTTTTTTAATTTTGAGAGGACCATGAGATACAATGTCACGACAAAACTGAATCAAATGTCAGTGTCTTCATGAAACATTGTTAAATATCCATGCTGTCCATAGTTGGGACTGCAAGTGGTTTTCCTTTTTTTATTGTGCAATATTTAAATCCTTTTCATGAGGAGATTTGGGGGAAACGGTGAAAGAAAGATGGCATGCAAAATAGAAAGAGTGGTGCAAAGAGACAGTATTAGCAGTGGAAAAGAAAGACAAGAGTACTTAGCCCATTATTTCCACGGGCTAGGTCAAAATGAGTCAGTGAGAGAATGAAAAGTCATCTTCAAAGACTGGAGAAGACTCTGCTATTATTCTCTGTCTGAAAAGTGACACTCCACTTTAAGTGTTCCGCTTTAGGATGGCCTTGGGAGGTTAGAACCATGAATGTCAAAGTTGATTTCACACTTTGTAACTCTCTGTGTGATAGATGTGAACACCATGCACATATATACACGCTTAAAACACACCAGCGCATGATGTATCTTTGCAAATATGTGGAGACATGTAGAATTTGGAAATGTCTGTATGATCACAAAGAGGCGCAACAAACAAGCAGGAATTCATATACATAATATTAATCACCTGTAACATCTCCACTTTTTGGAAACATACACATGTACACACACACACACACACACACATACACACCAAGTGGAGATTACCCATACCCCACAGAGTACTAGTGTGCTATCGTCAAAGAATTAGTAGCATACTGACACAACAGAGGTGCCGAATTAAGAATGATTTATAAAGAAATGTTTTTCAAAAAAATTGTCAAAGGGCAACTACCTTTCAGAAAAAAATCAAACTTGAAATGCACAATCTTAAAGAAAAACATTTGAAATCATAATTGATTGTTTTCTTCATTAACAGATCCAATTACCCTTGGAATAACATGTCAGGATCTTTTTGTATGGATTAAGTAAAGAAGATGTTATGTGTTAATTAGTGAGTGCTACTGAGCAATTAACTGGCTACTGGTGGTAGATTTCTTATTGAATGGACAGACATGACTATGGCATCAAACTTCTCACTTGACCTTCTCCCAAAAAACCCAATTAGTACATTTCCTCTATTTGCATCAAATATAGTCAAATCTTTTAGACCTTGTTGTTTTGTTGCTGTAGATAAAACTGTCAATGTTAACACATTAACGCGGATTAATCCATCATCACGATTAATGCGATTAAAATTTTTTACACATTCAACCCATCTGGAGCGCAGAATGGCTTATTATCCCCGAAACGTCTCTGTCAATGCATTTTGGGTAGTTTGTCCAAAGTTTGTCCATTCTGCGCTCCAGATGCTGCACTGTGGAAGACCAAATGTGCTGAATAAAAAGACAGGTTTAAGAAATAATTTAATCACTCTCCGTATTTTGGAAATACTAAAATTTAAAAGTTGGATTTCCCATTTTAGCAATGAGTTACACTCTCTCTCTCTCTCTCTCTCTCTCTCTCTCTCTCTCTCTCTCTCTCTCTCTCTCTCTCTCTCTCTCTCTCTCTCTCTCTCCATATATTATTATTATTATTATTATTATTATTATCTCCTGAACAGAGAGTAGTAAGCACTGGTAGTGGGAGTGTTTGGTAAATGTTTCCAAATTAGTCACAAGTGTTGTTTACTCATAGTGGCAGAATTCTGGTGGTGGAAGGGAAATGTCAAAATATCAGCAAGAAATTCCAAAAAGTTTCTTTCTAAATAATCAAGTGACACAAGCCCTTTGTGTGTTGTTCTGTTATTCATTTGAATAAGTGTTGCAGTTGAGGAAAAAAATCTAATGTCAGCATACTATAAATAAAACCTACTGAATTGTATTAACAAAAGACTTGGTTTAAGTCAAACACACTTCTGATGTTAGTATATGGTTTCCAATTTTGAAAGCTAAGAAGAAGAAGTTAAGAAGTTGTTAACAATGTGACACTGAATATATTTAGACAGTCGTTAGTGCAACTGTGATTTTGTTTACACGAGAAAACAAATTCTTTATATAATGAAAAAGGTAACACATGCCCCAAACTATCCACAGAAAATATTGTATGTTATGTTCAATTTGATATGCTAGGACATATAAAACATTACTAAGAATACATAAGATTTCTGTGCTTGACATTTAATTATTAATCTTAGAAATAAAATGTGACAATTTAATCCCAAGGTATGCTTACACTGCAGCTTTTGAATTAACTATGATTAACCAAATGTATTGGAAAAGTCAGTTTCACTAGCCACACCCAGGCCTGATTACTGCCAAATATGCTGAATTAAGAAATCTGTTAAATAGAGCCTGTACGACAAAATGAAGTAGGGCTAAAAACTCTCAAAGCAAAAC
Organism: Pelmatolapia mariae; assembly: GCF_036321145.2. Taxonomy (NCBI): domain Eukaryota; kingdom Metazoa; phylum Chordata; class Actinopteri; order Cichliformes; family Cichlidae; genus Pelmatolapia; species Pelmatolapia mariae. Next base: position 468,161 of record NC_086238.1, on the reverse strand, counting down.
AAACAAACAAAAAAACCCTCAAGAACACATGAGAAACAAAGTCACTGACTTCTTTCAGTCAGGAAAGCTTTGGAACTCCATGGTGATAGCCAGGAAACTTCCCAGGAGTGACCGACATACAAAAATTATTCCAAGAGCTCAAGAGATTGATTACTCATCACAGAAGATCACAGAATAACTTGCAGGGCTCACTTTCCTCAGTTAAGGTTTGCATTCACAATTCTTTGATATGTAAGAGGTTGTGGCATCCATGGTTTCAGAAGCTTTCAGTTCCATAACATCTGGCATTAAACTAACACAGCATTTCATAAAAAGAACATTATACCAGCAGACAAGCATAATCGTAGTGTGACGGTCTGAGGCTGCTTTGCTGCTTCAGGACCTGGACAACTTGCTGTAGCTGACAGAACCATGCATTCTGCTTTCACCAGTGTGCACCCATCAGTTTGTGCCCCGAAGCTCAGGCACACTTGTGTTATGAAGCAGGATAGTGATCCTAACACCAAACTTAAATCTGAATGAGAAGCTTTGGCATTACCTTAAACAGGTCGTTCCTAGTTGAAAATCCTCCAGTGTGGCTAAATTAAAACAATACTGCAAAGATAAGTAGGCCGAAATTGCTCCACAGTGATGTGAAACACTCAATATCAGGGGGCAGTATCATACAAAACATCAACAGGCTAATAACATGTTCTGTTTGCAAGGGATTTTTTTTTTTTAGACAGGCTGATTCCTACAGAGGTCACAATGGTAAAGACTGAACTTTGCAGGTTAACAAAAAGACAGATGATTGATATGGTTAGCCATTTCCTGCTGACAAAAGAAAACATGGTCACACTTGACATTTTCCAGGTGAGACAATTCATAAGCCCTCACAGTGCAGATATTATCTCAGGAATATCTCACATAGCAGAGAATTGCACCAGTCAGTTGCTGACTAAGACCTGTGACTGTGAGAAGCATAAGCTGTTTTTGAAGATACATTAATTCTAATTCCTTCAGGAAACACCACCATGCACACAGCATTTTAAACACAAATCACACAATGCTTAAAGTAACTTTGGGACATTTCAGGGCATGCGCTAAACCTAAAAATACAGTTTTAGTCATGAGAAGAAGAAAGTCATATAGATGAAAAGCAAATGGTAAAGGGAAGGGAGAATCAGGAACTAAAATAACATCAGTACATTCTGCTTTATGTTACTTTGAAGTACATTTGCTGCATTTGGTAGGTGTTTCAAACTTCTTTTGTTGTAATTTTGTTTCTTCATGCCACAACTACAGTGGAATTTAAATCAAATAATGATGTGATTTAATTCAGTGGGTTTAACAAAAATATTACATTAACTGTTTACAATTTTTTTTATACACAGTCCCCCATTTTCATGACATCTAGCTATGTCACCTCTTAAATATGGTGGAGGCATTACAGCATGGGAATGCATGGCTGCTAGTGGTTATTGGTGATGTAACTGCTGATACAAGTAGCAGGGATTATTATTATTATATGAGGGATTCTGAAAATGTCCTGGTAGCGGCAAAACTGATCGGTTACACTTCACCGAGCAAATGCATAATGGCCCAAAACATACTACAAAAGCAACCACAGAGTTTCTTAAGACAGAAATGGGATATTCTTTAATGGCCAAGTCACTTACCTGACCTCAACCCAGTAGAGCATGTTGTTTCAGTTACTGAAGGCAAAACTGAAAGCAGAGAGACCAACAATCAGCATCTGAAGGTGACTACAGTAAAGGCCTGTTAAAGCAACTCAAGGGTGGAAACAAAGCATTTGGTGATGGGTTCAGGATAGCAGGGACTGAGTTTTCATCAAAGTATTAAAAAACAGTCTTTATATTTAGTATTATGTTAGTTTGTCCACTTATTTTTGAAAATGGGGGACTCTGTGGAAAAATGGCTGTAATTCTTAAAAAGTTAACGCAATACTTTTGTTAAACTCTTGAATGAGAGCTGGAAGTCTGCATTTCAGTCACGTTGTTATTGTTTGATTTAAAATCCAGAGTGGTGGTGTGCTGAGGTTCATCCAATCTTAAGGTGCAGACGCTAGCTCACATTCCGCATGCACTTCTTGCTTGAGTATGCTTTATTTTAAAATGTCACTTACTATATATCTTAATATAAAAATTCCACTAATCGCTGCTTATAAGGAAGTACAATCTGTTGTATTGTAAAGTAGACAGGTAATGAAAGAAAACACCTGGATATCTAACAAGATATGCCACACAGTTCAGAAGCCACATTTTCTGTAAAACTACTCCCTGTGGGTATGAATTTTGGGCTTTGTAATGTTGCAGTCATTTAACATCCACAAAAAAGCAATATAGCATAGCAAATAAAAGGGACAAAACCCATAAGCATAATATGGTCACTTTAATAGAGGCTATAATATATATTCACATTTGTGAGTCTATAGGGATTTTACACAGAAAACCTGAGGAAACTGTGTATCACTGAATGGAGATCTCTAATAAACTTAACATATAAACTTGCGCTAATATTAAAAGTATAACTTATTGGCTATCTATAACTCAAACAAAACCAGCATGCTTATAAGACAAAAGGGAACCAGGTTTCATATAACTCCATCTGGGTGTAGATTACTATTATCTCACCTGCTCCCTATCACACACATGGGCTCATACAAATCCGCCTGATGTAATGGAGGTCATCTTTAGTGTGTACTGACTATTATCCATCTCTCAATGTGATTTTCTCCTTTTCTCCATCCCACTGTTATTTTCTACCCCATTCATGCTGATTTTCTCTCCTCTCTTAGCTCTCGCTGCTTTTGTCTCCATTCTGTGTATGTCACCTCCTCTCTCTCCTTCTCTTACAGCATCCCCCTGCTTTTTCTCCCTCTCTTTTTCCTTTCCTCCCGCTCTCCACTCCCTTCATTCTAGCTGTCACCCCTGTCATTCATAAGCACAATGCCATTCTGCTTGTTTCAGTAATAGGATAGTCCATTATCTGACTGTGTCTGTTCATCAAGGTACTCCTGTCGTACATTTTCCTCTCCTCGCCTTCACCTCACGCAGGAGGGAGGAGGGACAGAGGGATGATTAGGAGGAGGAGAGAGGCCTTGAACAAGGACAGCTGGAGGTAGAGAGAGAGAGGAAGAGAAGGGCATAAAGATAGGGCAGATGTGTGAAAATCATAGTGCGAGTGAGAGCTCTTACATCTTTCTATCTTTCTGTATGTTTCATCAGTTGATTGCCCCTATCAGACAGATTGAAGGAGGCTCTATCTCTCATTCTGACCATCTCAATAATGCGCTTGCAACTTGATTAGCTTTTCATCACCAACCGCTGCTTTTCACTCATGTGTACATATATCTATATCTGTGTGTGTATGTATAGTTATTTAAGGTTTCAGCTTGAAGAAAATGTGATTTTGGAATCCAAGTACAGACAACTGGAGTGAAAGTCTTACTGCATTTTGGATAAACTGATTTCCACAGTACCTTAAATATCTGGCATACCTTTTCATTTTCAGTATTTCAGTTTTTGCAGATTTCAAAACTTTATGTCTACAATTATGTATTTTGCTCAAATTTAAGTTGCAGATCAGATTGATGCACAACATACACAATTTGAAATTCTTTACATGCATTGTGCGTGTGTGTATCATAATCATCCTTGTATGCAGTCCCAAGAGTGGATGTTCTGATGTGTTGACAGATTGTGTCATGGGGTTTGTCTTACCAGATTTCGATTAGGGTATCAATGAGATCATCAATCAACAGATAATGAACCAATACAGAATCAGAGATTCTGAAACATAAGTATCAGTGTCTTTGTTATCCAGGATCTGTGTACACACTCTGGCTACCGGAGTCCTGCCCAGAAGAACCCAAGGCCAAAGTTCTGAAAGTGGGTTTGAGAATTTCATCCTGGTATCTAACAACAGTCAATATACTCTTGCCTTGCAATTGGAGGTCTGTGTGACCCTCCAAAGAGCATCACTGACCCACTGCCAAACTGATCATGTTAGACAATGTTGCAGGCAGCATACTACTTACCATAGTGGCACCAGACTTTCACACCTGTCACATATGCTCAGTTTGAACCTACTCTCATCTGTGAAGAGAGCAGGACAGCAGTGGTTAACCTGCCAGTTCTGGTGTCCTCTGGTGAATACCGATTGATCTGCAAGGTGCTGGGCTTCATGGAGTTTGAGTTTGCTTAGACACATACACACGAGTAACTCACAGGAGGTCATTTTGTAGGGTTGTGGCAGCAGTCCTCTTGCTCCTCCTTGCACAAAGGAGCAGATATTGGTCCTACTGCTGTATTGATGCCTCTCTACAGCCGAGTCCAGCGCTCCTTGTGTGATAGCCCTTCTTCTGTTATATTTTTCACACTTTTGCGCCTCTGCTGAAAGACACATCAAAACCAAAGAAAAATCAGTCAGGAAGGGTCAGAAGGGAGCAATGGTCTTTGGGTACCACCTCCAAAAGCCATTTCCTTTTTTGTGGGATTTCTTGGTGTTGTGTCTCGAGTATATTAGTTGTCAGGTGATGGTGAACCTTACTCAGCAGTTATAGGGCAAGAGGCAGGGTTTAACTTTATCCTGAATTATATGCTAACATCTTTTGAGTTTGCATCTGCCAGAAGATCCTTTATCCTTGCACAGCCAGTAAGGAAACACAGCTACACAGATTTGAGCTGACTTTAGTCAGACAAACTAAAAGAAGCTATATGAAGTTCATATTTATATATCATACCTAATTAAGGAATACAGCTCTATACCAACCAGAATGGCATCATGAAATGTATTCCTTCCTAGAGTTTAAAGTGCATTTCCACAGTAATGAGTTCTTAATTTCAGCCAATCAGTGATTCATTCTTGTAGTCAATCAGCCATTCAGTGACTGTGTGCTGCCTGCAAACTGATTTGCAATATTGAGCAATGAAATATCCCTGGCCCTACATGCCAGAACTTTATTTTCAGTCTAATATATTACAAATTCAACGGATGGATAAATCAGTGCCACTGAATTTTGTATTAATAATAATCACATCACCCATAGCCCAGAGTGACTTATGATTTTATAGATGAATTACGCTGCAGTTTATTGCTCTACGTTAGGTGTGTAGGTGTGTGTGTGTGTGTGTGTGTGTGTGTAGGTGTGTGTGTGTGTGTGTGAGAGAGAGAGAGAGCATGTGAGAGAGAGAGTGCTTGGACCTCTATCTTTGTGAGAACCGGTTTGAATTTTACACGTATATAGTGAGGGCATGCCAAGCTTCCCTATGAGGCATTCTCCTTGTTTTCTGGATCAAGTATAAAATTAGGTTTGGTGTAAGTAATGAAGTTGTGATGGTAGTTATTGTAGAGGGTAATGAACCACATCATGTCAGTAGAAAAATTTGTGTGTGTGTGTGAGACAGAGAGAGTGAGAGAGAGAATATTTAAGTAGTTAAATTTCACAAATTCCTAACGTACAGAGATGTTAACTGTTAATCTGCATATACAATGTATTCTCAACCCATCACATCAAATTGCCATCTGTCAGATGTTGCTGGCATTACAGTGATATGCATAAGCTGTCTTTTTAAGTCGGTGCACCGGGAGTGGCAATACTAGACATTAAAGCGCAAGAAAGTCTGCATTTGGAGGTTGGAGGAGTGGTAGTGTCAAAAGTCACGAGTTTTTAAGATAAGATAAGATAAGATAAGACTTTATTCAGTTTAAGGAACTAAAAACTGGTTTGGTTTTGAGTAAAACATGGTCTTTCACAAGCACAAATCTTGCACACTGAAAATCGACAGGCAGTTTGACAAAAGTGTGGAATGAAATTGTTTACCACTCAACATACAGCATCCTTCCCCCTGATAATATAAAAAAATGCCTTTGACTTATCCAAAAGGGGAAAAGACCAAAGGGGTTGCTAATAACACACTAATATACTTCTCTAAATCAGTTTATGGGAAGATAGCAGCAGTGAACTCTTGATTCAAAAAACTGCAAAGCTAAGTTGAATTATGTTCTGTATAATAATGATAATAATAAAAAAAGAACAGCTTCTATTCTCCTTTGGACAAAGGCTTTAATTATCTTTTAAATGACTCTGGTGACACAAGTAACATTTCTCGATCTAGCTGGCAGATGCAGTTAACCTGGGTCAAAGTGCTATATAGTAATAGTATTTCCAGTGAATACTGCAGCCTGATTCTGTGAGTAATTACCATAGCACTTATCAGTCTTATTCATTTGTGTGATCTATTGACCTGCATATTTATCAAAGTACCTGACTTAAAGCAGAAATTTTAAGACTCAAAATATAATTTTAATAAAGCTTGAGACCTGGTGCTGTAAATTTCACATTTGTTTTTATTTTCTCTGTAAATATGTTGAAGATTTTATTTCTCCGTTCACCATCTGCTGTTACCAGACCCAAAAAAGCTTTATAGAAGTAGCACTGAAGATTTTTTGTTTTGCCATTTTCAGTTCTTTAAACAATGCAAAATATCATATTCATCCAATATGCAGTCTCCTGTAGTAACTAGCAGTAAGTAGCAGTGTTATAAACTGAATGCTGAATTACCTTGACTGTTAAATTCCCTGACATAAAGAGAAAAAAAAGAGGTACTACGGTTTTTGTGTCAATCTGCCACGCATTCTCCAGAAAATTTGACAACAAAACATGATGCTGTTGACGAGTAATAAATACTTTGTCATTAATCAGAAAAGCTGGTATTTATGATTTTAATATGAAGAATAAACATTTTCTGAAATTTCAAATAGTATTCATCTAAACATTTACAACAAAAAAAGACTCAACCTGATTCGTGTTGCTCATGCTCCCAGTTCTCTCCCTCCTCACTACAAGTTGAGTCCTCTCACACTTCTTGTGTGAAGATGAAACCCCACATGTGTGTGTGTGTGTGTGTGTGGGCAATGAATCATAGGCTTTTGTGCGGGGATGACAGTTTGGGAGCTTAGCAAAAGGAGGAGGAGAGAAGAGAGAGAGGGAGAAGAGGAAAAACTTCAGAGGGGAGGAGAAGCCTCAGGACACACATGGAGCAATATCTTCCCTTTCTTTATTCCTACTTTCCTTTCCTTTGTCTCACACACACATTTGTACTCACAGTCAGTAAGTCCCAGCGGGCCACCTACAGAGGAGCTATGACTGAAAGCGAGGCAGGGTTATCCTGTATTAGTTTGCCATCTGTAATGGTGAATGTGTTTATGTGTGTGGTTGTGTGTGTGAACAGAATACAACAAAATAACAACAGAAATGAAAATAAGTAGAAAGTTTTACTGTAAATGAAGTGAAGTTAGCAGTTTCACAAAACAGTAAATCGTTGTTAGTGGCTTCAGGTTTCCTGCTTTCAAACACAGGTGTGATTTGTGCCTCTTTTCTACAAGTGACATTCTTAGGTTATATTGTCTGAAAAAACAATGTATCAAACATGTATGCAATGTATGGACAAAAGCACTGGACCACTTATACACCTACAAGAGGTACTCAGCCATAGAAACCAATGCCACAAAGTTCCCAATATGCACAGTTTTTGTGCAGATGTTAATGCCAGAGGAGGTTTGGAACTCTGCAGTTATTAGATCAGCAGAGCATTAGTGATTTTTAACCTCTATTCACCTCGGCACTCAGTGACTCCTCTTTTGTAACTTTACATTGTCTGGCCTTTTGTGGCTGACTTTGACTGTGCCACTTTGTAATAAATACCACTTACAGCTGATGGTGGAATATCCAGGAATGAAGAAATTTCACAACTGGCTTGTTGAAACAATGACATGAAATTCAGCGAGCTCTTTAGAATGAGTTATTCATAATGCTGTCAGTGACTACATGTGTGATATTGTTCTGATATCAGTGTAGGGAGTTTATCATATTGTATGGAGTCACATGATGAAATGCATATGATTAACCATCAGTACAAAAACATGCAAAATATTAATTTAATAGTTTAAGTAAAAGGATTATACATTGAATAAAACTCACTCTGTAGCTTTTGATCATTTTGATGTGCAGGGATATTCCTTTGGAATATTTCTGGACAGTGAGGGTCAGCAAAGTTGTTGGGACAAAAATTGTAAAACATGAAAAATTGTCAAGTCTATGATGGCTTACAGAGAGCAAATTTTATTAGGGTTATTTTTGGATTGGTACCCTATAATATAAAGGACCTCAAGACAGCTATTGTTGTAATTTGTCTTTATATAAATACAACTTAACTGAGCTGAATAGCCTCTACAGTCTGTAGACTATTTTGCCAGTCGAATCTAAGCATAAGGTTAGTCTACACATGCCAAGCTCTTAGTCATGCAAAATTAAAACAGACTGAACATTTTTCTTGTATTTGTTTCCAATACCCATAATCCTTCACTCTGTCTTGGTAAAAAGCTATGCAAACATGCACAAATGCAGTCCCCCATTAGTCACTGACCATTGATCCCAAGTGTACAAGGTTGTAGTCAAGTCACTGGGAGCAATTTGGGGTACATTGTCTGGCTCAAGGACACTTTGACATGTGGGCAGGTAGAGCTTGCACAGAAGCATGTGCTTGATGTAAAAGCTTGCACACTCATATCAGGATCACAGCCTGTCCAGTAATTACCTTTCTGGTGTGTTTTTTGCAGTAGTGTCTGTCCATCAAGATTGGTTGACAGCTTGAGCTGTGATACTGTTAGTAATGAGTGTGCTTCTCTATATATAGCTTGTCTGGTGATAATGTCAGCTTTCTTGCCTATGAGAATAAAATGGCTTTTATTCTTCCTTTAATAGACACTCACATGCTCCGCATTTTATGTACCAGGACATAATCTACTCTATAGACATGGACATTCAAGCTCTGCCTATCTTAGACATAAATGCATGTGTACAGCTCATTTGTTTGATACCTTCACTATAACAGGATTCAGTACTGAATGAATGGTGAGACATGTGGTTGATATGCGTGGATTTGTCTATCAGTATCTGAAATTATCCACCTACAACTCACATGGGCTGTGGAGTTTTTAGTCAGCATGAAATCTGGACAAAATATTTAAAATATTTACATCTAAAAATTAAGAACAGCAGTTTTGCCAAACCTGATTTTAGTGTTTTATTATTGATCATTATTCCTTTATGATATGATAACAGACAAAGTTAAATAAATGGTGCAGAAACTTATTAATTTCCATGTTTCAGCAAATTATTTAAACCATTAGTTAAAAAAGAAAGAAGCAAAGGTGAAATAGAGCAGAAAGTCCATTGTAATCATTCATTACACTGAAGAATTGGTGTACACCTTTCTAAGCACAATGGGTCATAATAATCAAAGTAGGTCAAACAATCAGGTAGCTCTCGAAAATGTAATGAGTATTTATAGCTGACAATTTGGATTAATAACATTAACTTTTACTTCCAATTTCACTTTAAGACCCCCTCACTGTGGAATGGAGTTTTAAATCCATGTCAGGCTGAGTTTGTCAGTCCCTCTCTGTATAATTAACATGACATGGCCAGCTGGAGTCACAATAAATATGAATTATTGGCTAAATGGCCAAAAAAATTGACAAATATAGTCAAAGTAGGGGTGGGCGATATAAACGATATACGATAGAAACGATATAGATTTGGCCAACGATAGAGATTTTGACTATATCGCTCTATTGCGATAGCGCATGTTGATGATGTCATCAAGCTGCGCCTGTTTTGGTAGAAAGTATCACAGCGGCTACAACCATTATCATCAGTAAATTATGTTCTCCTGACTGAAGTTTGGCCCGTGTATAGCATCCTGCTATGCGATTGCATGTGTCCCTAACCACCAGAATCCCTCACGTTAACTTTTATTGAGTGGAAAAAAAGTTGCCGTTCATCCTCCAGCTTCACTGTGCTAATGTTATGCTAACATAGCTGTGTCGCTAGCAATCGCGTAGCACAACATTATATACCAGGTAGTCCAACTTCGGTAACCCTGCAAACGCCACTGCTGTTTAGTTTTCTGTCTTCATTTATGTTGGAAGTGGTAGCAGAGCTGTACGTTTTAATTAGTTTCAAAAATCTCTGTCAGAACATGGTATGAAATGTTTAGGTATAAACTAGCGAGCTAACTTCCTGTTAACGTCTAACTCCGTTAAATTTAATAAATTCTGTTTTCACGGATGCATGGATGTTAAACTTAATTGTTACACCTGATAAAGCAGCAACGCTGATGATTTAATTAAAGATGAAAGAATTTAGACTGTTTTTAACTCTCAGTGTTCGTTTGACTTTGGGACCTGAAGCGGACGGAGTTTTGGACCCAGATTACTCCTCACTACGGCAGCCGTAATGCTCTGACAATCCATCAAGCAGTCCATCAACAGGCTTAACAAAGTTGTACTAAAACATTTTTTAACAGATTTCTACACGCCAAAATCGGTTCAAGGTCAGTGAGCACAACCAGAATTCATACATAAGGCACACTCTCGATTTTTGAGAAAATTTAAGGATTTTAAGTGTGCCTTATAGTGTGGAAAATACGTTATACAGAAGAAAAGAATATATCGTGATATATATCGTTATCGCACATGCTTCAAATTATATCGCGATATGAATTTTAGGCCATATCGCCCAGCCCTAAGTCAAAGTCTTCCTTTGGAGCCATGAAATACAATCAGATGAGCTATTACATTGTTGGAACAATAAGACAAAAACTTACCACAAGTCATAAACTGTAGCTGAAACCTAATGGCTCAGTTACATTGACATAAGATGAACTAAATGTTTTTTTTAATATATTAGAAATCACTGATATAAATTATTACAAATCAAACAAATCATTGCAAATAACTCCCATCTAATTTAGAAACACAGACAACCAGACTGCACTAATAGGCACAACTTCTTTGCAACATGTCTCTTTGCATCAGGGAACTCGACTCAACTGGTTGCCAACTGACAATTTACAACATATGGCAGTAGATTTGCCTCAAATGTGTACAGATTTGTTATTTTCACTCACTGATCACAGTTAATTACCATATTAACAGAATATGGTAATTAACTGATTGCGTGTAATTGCCATATAATTGACCCATTCAAGTTTGATGATGGCAACGGACTGCGAGTGGTTGCAGACTTGCTTCTTGTCTTCAAAGCAACACTTTTAAAGGTGAGAAGATCACAAATTCTTTGCACACAGTTACAATATTCTTTTTTTTGTGGGATATGGTCTGCACTACTGTGGCTGCAGTATAAATAAGCCTGTAGTTTATAAATAAACCGTAAATAAGCGGTAGTTTAGAGTTTCAGTGTACCATGAGGCTGTAATGTAAGATTACATAATTAAGTAAAGAAATAAAATGTTTTCTTCTGCAACAAGCCAAAGTGTTGTTAAAACAAATATCCCATTTCTTAAGGTATTATCAGTGTTATTACCAGTAAAATGCAATCACTAAGCAAGTTAAAGAAACTGATTTTTAGAGAATCTTATTGTACACTGACAGTATGTGATTTTAGAGCATATTTACACTCCCAGTTACAATTAAGTTCTGTTTGGAGGAAAATACATAGGCTCTGTGTCTGAGAAAGATCTTTTTTAAAATAATTTTTCATAGAGACATCAGATTCTTCTGATTCTGCTGTTGTTTAAACATGTGTTTCATGCATGTTTCCCAAGTTTTCAGGAAAAGCTGATGAAACAGGTGATCCTAGAGTTAACAGTTAACAGTTACTGGATTGAAAATGTCAGTGTTTGTTGGCTGGTTTTGAAAATTTTTGTTAAGCACACGTTTGAAAGCTTCCAAGGACAGAATATGGGAGAAAAATGCATTAAAATAAATGCTGTCGGCTCTAAAATGTGCTTGGAAGCCTTATATATGGCTGCACTTCACCTTTTCTGCAGAACGTGTGCTCCTGTTGGAGGAGGAAATGTTCAGTGGCTGCTGATTGCAATGATTGCTGTATAATTTTAAGCTTGCAAACATCTGAGCATCACTGCAAATTCAGGTTAATTGTAGCAGTTTTCAGCAAGCTGAACATTTTCCTTTAGCAGTTTTAAGTAACAAAATTTGAGGTCAAAGTAAAATTTTAATATATAGGCATTTCCTTTGACTATAATTCACCATTTTTTTGCATTTTGAGAACAACTAGCCATATTGGAAAATGACTGGCATGTGTAATTTAAAATACTCAAGACACTGTTAGTTTACAGTCCAGGCTATGGCTTCAGATTTTCAAATGTACATTTATGTTTTTACAAGCATTACAAAAAACAATCAGAATATAGTGCTTTGATACATTACATCAGGAGGCTACAGACAACAAGATAATAAGAGTTGCATCAGATGGGACTCTCAGCATTAAATTGGTATAGCTTCACTGAACACTCCATTTTGATCCTCTCTGGGGTGTTGGGTAATCAGGATGAAATATGGCTGCAGTCATTTAAAATACTGATGCAACTGTACAAATCTGTGCAACCCAGTGAACATAGACAACTACTCAAATACAAATTTACATTTCAAGCACCTTATGTACACTTTTCATAACTAAGCGACTTTCCTGTATCTCAGTCTGTTAGGTGTGAGCATGTGATGCTGCAACTTTTCAGATCTCATATTCGTTATGCCATTTTGTCAGTACTGATATATTTAAATGACAGTTAAATGTGGCCTCGTTTAAAGTCTGAATGTTTGGACAAGAAGTCTTTCTCAAAGCTGTTAATTACTGCAACGGAGAGCTTCAGCTGTCTTTTTAAAGTATTACTACTCTGACAGAGAGTGTAACTTGGTCTTATTAAAATGTGACTCTGAGCTAAAAAATGTCTTTTTAAAGCTCACTGTTTGTGACAGTGAACAAATTGTGGCCATTTTAAAGGCTAAGTATTATGACATTGAGCTTAACTTGGTCTTTTAAAATGCACCTACTGCAACAGTGACCTTGTATTGTTTTTTTATGCAACATAACTATGTTATCTGCTCTCATAAAAGCAACGTTTTGTTAAAGTGGGCAGAAATTCACAATTTCAAAGGATATACAAAACAAGCAATCAGTCCCTGATGTTGATTCATGTCCAGTATTTCCAGAGTTTCTTTTCAGACAGTTAGATAGCACTTTTTCCTGTGTTTTTGTAACTGCAATGGAAACATGACATTTTCTCCTGGACTCTGCTTACAAAAGGTCTCTTTTGTCTGTGACTAAATCCAGATGGAACAATTGATGGTAAAGGCAGTAAATAATTATGATCAAACATCTGTCTTTTCAAATCTGTATAGATCTGCCATTTTTAGTTTGACATTGTCCTGAATTGAATCCCTTTCCCTGTGCACAAGCTGCAAAAAATGCACATTATTACTAATATGAATATGCAATCATTTAGAGGGAATAGGAAGTGATTTTTCAGCTTATACTCAATGATGAACACGCATAACTATTGTAGTTTTCCATCAATTGACGTGTTCTCTCAAATAGTCAGAGGCAAACATTTTGTAAAGTTTTACACTTCATATGACTTTAGAGCAATAACTTATTCAGCTTGCGAGAAAATAAATGAAGAAAAACTTAATAACATGTTAAGTTGATAAAAAAAAACTGGGAATCATATGATGATGGAGACCTTGTTGTATGATTCTGTTGTTTCTTTCTCCTTTTCTTTTCTCCCATGAGAGCTCACTTGACCATATTTATTATTTAGTATTAATGGTTTCTGGTCTCTTGGGATTGGCTAATTGTATACAGTTAATGTCTGCTGCAGTACCCGTGATAATCAACAGGCTGGTTTAACTTACTGTGTCATTACATTTTGATTGACTGACAGGTATATTCATTAATTAAATTATTCAAACATACCTATTTTTGTTGTTCTCTTAAATAATGAAAGCTAAGCAAGATACAGCAGCGATTCCCCAAGAGACCTGCTTGCCATCAATTTATTTGTGTGTGCACATTTAGAAAAACATATAAACAAAAGAACAGTGACAAAAAAAATATGCATATTGCTGAAGCTTTTAGAATGTGTTACCTTTATTATGTTTACCTTTCTTGTAGGTAACAAGCAATGTGTGAAAGATTTTTTTCCGGATTCATTTGTTATCCCTTCACACTTCTCATTTCTATTTTTACAGCAGAATGAAAGCGGTATTTTATGATGATCACACTGTGACTGAAAATAAAAAATCTTAGGTTTCCACATAACATTGTCATCCTGGATATGTAATAAATTAACTTCTGGATGTTTAATTTGCTTCAACAGCCCATAAAGGTGGCTGTGGAAGCCACGTGAGCCTTTGATTTTTCCTGTAGGGTGAGTGGGTTATCTTCTAAATAGTATCTTATAAATATGCAGCCCTCACCACATCGTGCTTCCCAGGAATTACATTATTAAGCCAGACTACAATAAGGTCATTCCACTATCTTTGGCAAGGGCCACTGTGTGTTAGAGTCTTTTTTTTTTTTTTCCAAATATCATGGCATCTATCAAAGGCTTGTCATGATTTTAACTCCTTCCATCACACACATTTTGTTGACATAGTGTGAAGTTTTCAAGTTCCATCTCATGTACAATGGTCAATATGACAGATTTACCAAAAAGTATTACTCAAGTACTATTGTATCATTAAAGTAATATAACAATTTTTACACCAGTGGCTCCAGTAGAGTTATAAACTGATATGAGCTAAAGAACCAGGTCATTATTAGTAATGTGATGAAATTCTCCTTTACAAGTTTCCCACTAGTGCACATGGAAATGTTCAGCCAAATGTTTATCTTGTTTTTGTGTTTATATTGTTTATATTGTCTTATATTGTTAGTTTCTTTGCAAATTGTTTTTGCAGTAAATGTTTTGCACTCTGATATTGCTCTTAATATATTAATCTTTGCAATTTTGAACAGGTTCATCAGAAATGTACAGTAAGTTTGTGCATTTCATTAAAGCCTGTGTTGTTACCACATTTTATTCTTAAAGTAAAATACTGTTCAGCAAAGTGAAGATCAGAAGAAATCTCATCTCGGGCTAATTGTTGCAGGCTTCCCAACATGATACAGGAACTCTTTGTTTCATGATTTAGTTGTACCACAAGGAAAAACAAAATTACTGTCTAAAAAGCATTCTTGCACAGCAAACAAGGCAGTTGTGCATTTTGGTAAACATACTTAAGAACAAATGCATTTGAGTTTGATGATCACATATGTGTCTCTAACATTTTCAGGCGCTGGAAGCACACTGATAATGCATGCTAAACAAAGAAAATTATTTTCTCCAAACAACACAAAATGACTTGTAAAAAGTTTTCTCCACTTTGTGTGTGTGTGTGTGTGCGTGTGTGTGTGTGCGTGTGTGTGTGTGTGTGTGTGTGTGTGTGCGTGTACGTGCGTGCATGCATGTGTAAGAGAGGCATCATCACCAACATGTGAGTTAGAGGCAGGGTGTTAATTACTAGTATGTCTCACTAATAGACTCAGAGCATTAATGCAATCAGCCTCAAAACCAATTAATTCAACATCTGCTCTGATCAAATTTGCCTCTGCCATGTTTTGATGATGTATCCACACACAATTATTCCCTTAATCTGAAGAGAACAATTAGTCTTTTCGCCATGGTGGTGCCGTCTAATTATCAGATATCACTGAACCGAATCAGTCCAAAACTTTTTATTCTTTTTTTGTTTTCTATTTTTGGAGGAATCCAGTGGTATTTATATTGTTTCTTTCCCCTATTAATAAAACTAAAACTTTTCCATATTTAAATATATTTTTCTGCACAACATGCTTTTTATCTTTTAGTTAATGTGCAATGCATATGTTTTCTGACAGAGAATGTTTTTGACATTTTCTGTCAGCTTTCATCCTCTCTTCCTTTAATCTATAATTTTCCCCACCATCCCTTCCTTTAATTGTCTGGTTGTTCACTTCCTCTCTGCATTATATCTTAGCTTACAACTTTTTGTGCTTTATTCTTCGGTGCAGTCCCCATTCCTCAAATTTGATCTTCTTTTATATCTTTTTCCTTTCTTTATCTATAAGGATCCTTGTTTTACCTTTTCACATTTTATTTCTTTCCATAAAATTCTTTAATCCCATGTTTTATCTCTTTTATCATTTATTATAGGAGCACTTTTGTTGTTCCCATACGGTAACCATTTGCTTTCATCTTTCCTTTTCAGTTTCAGTCAGTCCCACACCTCTTTTTTCCCATTACTGTACATGTGCCTTATCTGTCAACACCCCATAACTGACTCTATGTATTGCATGACTCTATATTAGTGCATCTACCTATGAACTGAATTACACAATATAAGGCTGCCCTTGTCTCATCTGTGTGTATGGACAGGGCACCCTCAGATGGACCATCAATCAGCATCATTCTCATTGGTAGACACTGTAAGACACAAATGCACATTGAGTGCATATATAGTATAGTACTATGATGGGTATGTGTGTTGACAGTATGTCACCTATGGTGCCATAAGTCAGTGTATGTGTAGTGCAGGTTGATTTAGAGAGCTAGTCTAAATGCTAAGTCCCAACACTCACTCATAGGCTGTGACAGCTGCTGCATGAGCACCACAGAGAAACCTCTATTAATCAAAGGCCAATCAAAAGTAATCTAAACCAGACAAACACCAAGAACTGTGAAAGTGTCACCAGGCTGAAACATTATTACTTTCTCTTTTATTTTTTTTGATAGACAATACATCTCTCAAAATTCACTCTGCAACTACCAGGATGATCAGTGCAGAAGGACAATGGACTGAATAAATTACATGCAGAAAAAATGAATAATCATTTCTATAATTTTGTAACAAAAATGTTTTAAACATTAAAAAAAAAAAAGAATAGACTATTCATCATTTTGCACATTAGCCACAGTTGGCTGTTAGAACCGGGCAGTACGGTTCTTTCTGTGTGGAGTTTGCGTGGGTTCCCTCCAGGTACTCCAGCTTCCTCCCACCGTCCAAAGACATGCAGTTTGTGGGGATTAAGGTGTGAATGTGAGCATGAATGTGTCTCTGTGTGTTAGCCCTGCGACAGAGTGGCGACCTGTCCAGGGTGTACACTGCCTCTCGCCCTATGACAGCTGGGATAGGCTCCAGCGCCCCCCGCGACCCTGAAAAAGGATAAGCGGAAGCGAATGGATGGCTGTTAGAACCAGTGATTAGATGGAGAAAACAACTAATCTGGATACAGATGAGCAGAAAAATTCCCAACACCTGGCAAACTTTACAGTAATCTCATACTATTATTTTAAATTTAGATAAAACCGCGTCAGCTAAATTGAAGCTATGATACACTGTCTGCACGCTGAACTTTTTTCCGCTCATTGCACTGTACATACAGAGATTACCCATTTTCAACAAATAGTGAACAGGAAAAACTTCATAAATGTATGATTTATTGTAGGATTAGAGCAAGAAAAGCTTTCTACCCTGAGGTGTTGCTCCTGTTTTGTCCACTTCCTTTATTTGTTGCTTGCCAATACATAGAGTGGCTGTACCATCTGTGGGGAGATGTTTGCTTTCACCTTGTTATCTCTCACACTGTTTCAAGTGTTGTAGCACAGGTAAATACTTACAGCTTTACACAAAGCACTATAAATAGGAGTATTGTTTGATGACTCATCCACTAGTTGCTGCTGTGGCAAGAGTCAGTCCTGGAAAGAGACGCTGAGCCATGGTGGATCAGTCAGAATAGACTTGAGACTGAGGACTGGAGGGGTCTGAGAGATCTGAATTTGAGAAATGTCATTTTACGTAAAGTAATTGATAACCAATTAATTACAGATTTCCATTATGCATTGAATAAAGACAATAGTGAGGGTCGGCTAGAGCTGTTTTGCTTTAGAATTGTACTCGGTTGTATAAAATAAAACTCTTAATGCTGGATAAACTAAAAGAAGAGGACTAAACTAAAAGAAGGAAATATCTTTTGAACAGAAGGGAAAACAGGAGCTCAATATAAGCTTTAATAATTTGACATCCTATATTTCATCATGACAACACATTATTACTGATGGGTCTAAACAAGCAGTGGCAAGTTAAACAACTCGCAAGGCAAAGCAACTACCAATTGAAGTTAAGGACACTGTTGAATGACAGTATCCTTGACAGCATATTGATTTGGGGAAACATTCAAGATGGCAACGTATGCAGCCAGAGTGTCCACTACCTAGACACTAAAACCTGAAAAACAATGGGTGATCAGTAAATTGCTTTATATGTGGAAAGGTCTTTAGATGGTAAGAGCTATTTAAAAATGGATTCCAGCCACAGGGGCCACATGGGCTTAGATAAACCTCACTGTATTACAGAATTATTTTTCATATTAACTGACATTAAATCACTTGATAACTAGTACTATGTTTTGCCTTTCTGAATCTGCCTCTTTGTTTTTAATGAACCTTAAACGTTAATGAAGGGGTCAAAAGATCGATTTTAGCATCCCTAAGAGCTACTGGAAATAATTTGCTCCAAGCTTCATTTTGTAATTCAAGGTCAAAATCCACCACCACCATCTTTCTCAAGAATAGTTATATACTCATCATCTTATAGTCATCATCTTTTAATCCAAAACAGAACCATTTTCTTCTTTAAACACAGATTATGGATTCTGATGAAATCCTGCATACATATGCTACTGCCATTCGCTCATGTTTATGCATGGACACATGAATAAAAGGCATCATTTATTTATTTATTTATTTATTTAACTTTGCTTTAGTTTCTAAATTTCAAGAATGAGAAAACGCTGATGCAAATATCTTTTTTCTTATATCTATCCAACATAATATGTACACAAACACACACACACACGTGTATATATATACATTGCTGCTTTCATTCAGTAGATTCTTGAGCCGGTTATTGCATTTTTTAAGAGCTTGTTTTCAGTGAGTTAAAGAAAAAAGAAGACCTTGCGAAACAGTATTCAGACACACACACACACATACATTTTCCGAGATCATTTGACACTTGACATACTCACACATAAAGAGACAAGTTAGGATCTCTGATGACACAACTGTCAAACTCACTGTCACACACAGAAACTTTGAAAGCTATCTCTGCCTGCACAAACACACAAATACACAGACACACACCAGCTAGCAACAGAGAGAAACAAGTGGAAATCTTTGCCATAGGCTACAAACAATAAGAAACTAATTAACATTCAGCACCCTGAACACAACCCAAGCCTCGTTCTCTCTCTGTCTCTAGTTCACTCACTTTCTCATTGACTCTTTTTCTCTCTCTCCCCTCTATTATTTGCTTTTATCCCCACCCCCACTCTTACTCTCGCTGATGTGATGCTTTCACATCACACGAGAGAGACAATGAGATGAAAGAGCATTGTGTGTGTGTGTGTGTGTGTGTGTGTGCGTGCGTGTGCGTCCGCTCGTGTACAATGATAACTAGAATAGAACATAATGAGGTACAGTTACTACATGGCTACATGGCTGAGATGACAGCATGCAGCAGGCAGCAGCTCTCCCTCCACTTCTCCCTCCAACTCTTTGTCTCTCCCACCTCATCTGTCTGTCTTTCTCTCTGCTGTAAACAGATGTAGAGTACAACATTGTAACCACAATCCCCCTGGGCACTTCAGGAGACTCTCACTCATGAAATCTATCTTTTCTCCCCACTCTCTTCCCTTCATTTCTCTCCTCTCATCTCTATCCCTTCTCCTCTGTTAGGCCACAGTGGACTGGTTGTGGCTCAGTTGTAATTACGGAGCTGAATGATTTGGCTTGTAGTGCCATTGATGGGTTTGTTGCTGCTCTTGTTTTTTGTCAGATCTAAGGGAATTTTATGGCATGCAACATGCTGCTATGTAGCCTGCACTATAGCATTCAATCCAAATATTAATCGATAACCTCTTAAAGCCAAATTATCAAGCATCAAATACAAAACTTGAGAATGCTGTTTTACACCTTTCTGAATGACTGAGTTCTATTAGGATATGGTAAAAAGAACTTCTATTCACACACAAACTAGTCCACACTCAGTATCACTCTGCTGTAGGAGGACTATTTCAAGAGGTGACCTTACATTTTATTTGTTAAGGCATTTAACTTGACCAAAAAAGAAACTGAAATAGTTCAGTATTCTTAGGCTATTTTGCAACAGATCTGTCACTGAGGTTATTTTCACTTTGTTTTCATGTCTCCTCTTTCCTTCTTTAATACTGTTGTTCTGAACCATCACGGGCTGTTTGAGTTTAAGTTTTTTCTAACTGTTACATTGGTACAAGTTTGAATGTCTGCATGGAAACTCAAAACTGCAAGAGCCTCGTAACAATGCCTGAAAAGATCACTAGTGTAGGCTAGAAGTTCAAATAGTATAGAACTGATTTTCAACATTTCAGTGTTGCCACGGTGATATAAATATCAAACTTTTCTGCATAAATTCTGGATTGTATTAAGTACAGTGTTATTTTAACATTTTGTCTCAAATTTCAGAGTTTGTGAAGGATCTCGGTCATCCAGGTCATTGTAGTCTAAAGGAGCTTGGAAAGAAAAGTGTCTGGATTTCTTTAAGTTTATTTGAAGATGTTTCACCTCTCATCTGAGAAGCTTCTTCAGTTCTAAGAGCAACTGTTGGAGAGTCCCAGATTTTAAGCCCTATGGGAGTGTCCCCAAGAGGTTCATGGACCCCCTATTGACCCTCTAACTAATCACACGAGCAAAGGTGTGAAAACGGGTGTGGGTCACAATCAGCCAGGGTTTCGGGTGAACCCGTTGTGAGGCCTATCCCCAGCCTATCATGTGATTTACTGAGGTCAGGATACATTGTTTTCTCACCTAATAAAAAGGTCTCAAACTTTATTTATAGGTTTGTGTATAAACTCGTATATCCTAAGCAGATCAGTGACGAGGGTTAATTATGCCTCAGATTTATTTTAAGCTACACCTAAGTGTATAATCTGTCAGTTGAGTTACCTGAACATGTAATACAATGCCTTATTCTGCTCCTGCCTGTCATTTCAAAGGGGCATCATGCTGGCATGGTGTCCACAGCTGTACAGTATGTGTATGTGCCAGGTTTTGGTTTGTCTAACAAGCTCAGAGAGGTTGATGTATGACTGGTCAGCTCCCATTCCCTCCCTGCTTGATCATGTTGATTGATTGTTTGTCCATTTGTGTGTGTGTGTCTGTGTGTGTGTGCTTCCATACTATAGAGAGATATATAGGGAATTTTGTAGGAAATCCCCTTAGGTCTCAACACTTAGACTACTCTTGAAAAACAGTGGTTGGTGTGTGGTTCTCAAACAACAGCTGTACTATAGTAGTGGATGTCATTGACACCTTATCTTCTTTTAGTCTACACCTGCATAAACTGTACATGTAATGAAGAATCCCAGTGTTGCTTTTTTCAGCAATCTGTCCTATATCATAATAGGATCCTATTTGCCATCTCTGCTATCTGCAAAGCAGATCGCTCCATGTGGGCTTATGTAGTCTTAATGTAAAATGCCATTGTTTATTTGTCTTTTTTTACAATATTTTTCAACTTGATATGCCTGAATAAAAAATGGCTTCTTCTAAATATGTCTAATCTAAGGTGCTTATGGGTGCAAAAATTGTGGTGTGGCATGTCAATGTTTCAAGGTCTATTTAGCATATAGTAAAAAATTAAACCATTAAACCAAAAATTAAACCAACCCAGTGATTATAAGACAAAGAAGTCTACTACCTGCTGTCTTGTAAGAGACAAAAAAAGAAAGAAAAGAAAACAGCTATTTCAGTCATGCAAACTGAGAGCAAGCAGAGTCTGATGTAATGAGGATATGTGTGGCTGCACGTATTCAGCTCACTGTGATAGTTTTTGTTTGTGCTGATGAGATTTCTTCTTACCCAAAGACATTTCTGTGACTGAGTTGCATGTAATAAGTTTTATTCCTGAAGACATAAGAAAATATATAAACATAGTACAATTAAACCTGAAAAATATTACGTGAGTTAAAAAAGGATTGCTCGTTTTAGTCCCTGGTATAGATAGTTTTCTATTGAGTTTAATTTTAATGCAATTTATCTTTACCAAGCAACCACATTCATGAACTATGAAAAATAAATGTAATTAAGTATAAGTTTGTATTTTAATTTGGATCAGCAACAATTAATACTACACTAGAATAATGACAACAACCCACAAGTAACATGTTGCGCTACATTTAAAGATACATGTTTAGATGATGTTTGGATAACACCATTTCATGTGTAGCCATTCACAATACCTCTAAACACAACCAGTGGGCTTTGTCACATTTAATGATTAATTCCCCGCGGAACATAGTGCTGACACAAAAAAATATGACATTCTATCACAATGTAAACAGAAGGCTGATGCCAAAAGCACAACATTTCAAGAACAGCAAGGACATATTTTTGTTCATTAGTATATTCAGATAGTCAGAGTGCGCCTTTACTTGCAGTCGCCTTTGTGATTGATTTGATTTTAACAAGGGATATCAACAATAAATTGGATTTCACCTCATTAGTCTAATTCATAGGAGTCAGAGAATCTAATATTTTTCTGCATAGATATTCTATAATTTTACGCAAGTGTATGACTAGTGTAAACTGGAGACTAAAAATACCTTTGGTTTGTTATAGCGATGAATGATGAGTACTGCCACGGCTCATAAGAATATATACCCATGCATGTTTCCAA
This sequence comes from Pelmatolapia mariae, assembly GCF_036321145.2. Lineage (NCBI taxonomy): Eukaryota > Metazoa > Chordata > Actinopteri > Cichliformes > Cichlidae > Pelmatolapia > Pelmatolapia mariae. The sequence continues at coordinate 445,538 of NC_086238.1, read as the reverse complement.
CACTTGTAAAGGTAACATAGCAATTTAATTCTGCACGGTGAGCTTCTCATTTATTTTACTGGTAATAAATAAGAGGTCCTAATCAGTCTAAAACCAGTGTTAGAACTGATACACCAGGGAGTTCCACTTGACAGTTATTTTTGTTTTACTCTTTCTAGTCACATTATCAAAAGGTAATTTTCTCACATATGCGATTTATTGTCTTATCAATATTATATGTATGCTGCACAGCAATGCGACTCAAAGCTAAACTCTAAAATGTTTACAAATATTTAAAGTTCTGCCCTTCCTTTTTGTTGTCCATCATGAGCTCCACTCCCAGATCCCCGTGGTAGTGAAAGCTCTGTTTATATTTCTTCTGTCATCAACATTCCTCAATCCATACCAATTTAAGCAAATCACATTTGTCTCGAAGCTTGAAATGCTTGTCCTGAAACTGATGACGTCAGGCTGAAAATGGATGGCTCACTCCATTTAGACTTTTGGTTTGGTTTTTTCGCTGGTTTTGTTCGGGTTGGCCTCTGTACTTTTGCCAATCAGGTCATATATAGAGACACATTTTGTGCTTGTTACATTAATATTAACAAGGAAACTGTAAAAGACCATTTGAAACAAAGAATAAAGCAGAACCTTAATAATACAACTCAACCAAAAGTCTAAGCATAAAATAGAGATTAGATTAGATTGTTTTAACCTTGATGCTTTTTCTCGAACAAAAGTGAAAAATGTGTATTTTCATTTAAAAATATTTAGTTTTTCTATCAGTCACATACTCTCCCGTCACACTCTTCAATACAGTCAGGTTTTTTTTTTCAGGCAGTTAGTATTTTTTCAAACCAGCTTTTGTCCTTTTTGAACTCAGCATGACAATCTGTGGCAACATTAATTAATGGGAAGATTATTGATGTGTGGATTTTAAGTCTTCTAAAGTCTTTGCTTTTGAACACCATTTATATTTGCTACGTTGTAAGGAAATTTTACGCAAATTTATTTTTCTACGATATCACAATGAGTTTAACAGATTTAGGGTATCGAGATGTAAAACTAAATATACTTTGGAAGACACTGTTGGATTTTTTCATTTGTTTTCATTAAGACTATATAAAAGATGGATTCACAAGACTCTGGGGCTGTAAAACCAAACCAAAGCAGAAGTACCTCAATATTTTTAAGAGGTAAGAGAGCAACCAAACTCCTTTGGTTGCAAAAAAAAATCAGACAGTGTAGACATCTACTAAAAAAGACCCTGCTGCTCAGTTGATTCATGACCTTAGTAAACACTTTCATAATAGATTTACTGTTTCAGAAGTATCACATCTCATTTAATACATTAATATGTTAATATTATCAATTTTGGGTGCAAATTTAGGGCGTGGTTATGCAGTTGACGAGTCACTTCTGTATGAGCATTTATTCTCTTTGGATTCTCATTCTTAGTGAGATCCACTGGTTGCTTGTCAGTGATTAAGAAACAAACAATAAACAAACAAACAAACCAAAACAAAAAACAGGATGTCTGTGGCTACAAGAGCTTAAGTAAAGCCTGAAAATGGACCACTAATGGGTAACAGCACAGTGGCTATTCTCATCTTCTATATGAATTTGATAAAAATATTGGCATTTAATTTTGCAAGATCCCACAAAACTTTTTGATTTAAGTCAATCGACTTCCAAGTTGGTACTGAGACCTTGGAAACAACCATAATGATGGAAGACACACACACAGGAGAGACTGAAATTGAATTGATTTAAATCCTGAATCGTTTTTTAAATATAAATGTATTTTGCCAGAAATGCCAGAATCTCAGGTTAAAGCGAAGCGACGAAACAATTTCAACAACCACCAAACAGCCAAAACAGTAAATGAGAGCAGGTAAATGGATTCCACACAAAGACGTAAAAACACATTGCACACCCCACACATCAGAATCTGTGAGATGTCGGCTTTCTCACCTGACGGCATGTAGACAGACACACCCTGGGTGCTGAAAGCCAACATCTCACAGATTCTGATGCTGCAGGTTCTGTCACTCTCCAACCAAAATTCAGTAAACCAACAGCAAAAGAAGATCAAAACTAAGCTTGAAGTTTGATAAACATCGTCATTAATTTGGTCTTACTTTTGCTGTTTTGCTTCCACCACAATAAAATCACACTTCCTGCACAGCTCTCTCTCTCTCAGTGAACTTCAAGAACATGAAGCTTCCCATCTCAAATCTCTGTTTTCTGCGTTATTTGATTGCTTATTATGCACCAGTTTACCATTGTGTGCAGTGCTGTCAGCCGCTGTTTTTGTTTGTTTTTTTCAAAAATGACCTCCGATAAGAAAGCCTCATTTTTGCTGTTCAATACCAAAGAAATGTAAACTTTTTAAAATGATACCACATTGCAAAACACTTGGCTCTGTCTCTAATAAAACCTCTGTAACTTCACTTTAGCAGCATCAGGTAATGTTCATATGTTCATTCACGGTTTTCTTCAGCTTTTGTTCTACTGCAGAATATTTTTAAGGTTATCTGCTATAAAAAGAAAAAGTCTGAATCTCGCAAAACCTTTTCACGATCTCGTAAAAGTAACTCGTGATCTCGTAAAAGTACATCTATTTTCCTCCAGTGTTGCTCGTGGGGCTCTGTAGAAACCAGAGATACACAAATAATCTTTACATTAAAAATAAGAAAAAAAAAATCTGCTCTCGTGAAGCTTACATATATATGTGTGATTCTGTAAGACAATACAAACACTTCTTTTTTCTTTAATTTTTCCTTCTGTGCTGAAAGACTTTGTACTTGGCTTGGTCCAGGTGGACCCACCTGGGTTCTGTGGGTTCTGACTGGGCTAAACTTTTATTTTTGTGGCCAATATAACCTCTGCTTTCTGCAGTTCAGTGGCATTCTCACCCATGTTAATAAAAACTCCCAAGAGATACCGGGAGTTTCATGTTTTCCTCTTCTCTTCTCATCTAATCCGCGATTCAAATTACATGAATACCTAATGCTTCCTTTTAGCAATGCATGAGTGGGATCAACTGAAGGGAGTCAAGAAGTGGATTAATTCATAGATACACCCACCCACACAATACCCACACAAAGGGTATTAATAAACAGTGCAGGACGAAGACGAAATAAATTCCAACTGTGCTGTCCCTAGAATGACTTCCATAACCTGCTCTCTCTCTCTCTCTCTCTCTCTCTCTCTCTCTCTGTGTGTGTTTATTGAAACAACCTGCTAGGTGCTGGTTTGAATCAACCACATCTGGAAATCTGAAGTGTGGAGAATCAATGTCAGGCCTCTAAATGTTTCACAACCAAATAGGCAAATACACACTAATTTATTTCACCATCTTGAACCATGCAGGGCTTGTTTTCTCCTTGTAAAGTTAAATAAAGGTAACTGGTTAAGTACAATAGATTTCTGCCAAGTCCAATAAGTAAGTAATTAAGTCTGACCAGTGTGTATGTGGTCTTGTAGCACAAAAGCAGTGCTGGAGGACAAGTAAAGTTATATACTAGCATTAGCACATGTATCTTAGATACTTTTTTATTGTTATTAAGAAGGCATTAATAACAAACACTTTTATTATTATTTCAATTTTTACACATTCAATATTTTTCACAATCGCTCTTGCAAACTTGAACTTTTCCCTTCTATTATATTCATAAATCATTCAGTTGTAAATCAATTTCTTTTTAGCCAGGATTCATTCGACAATAGCACTTGACAAAATAAGAACATGTCCTTCCAAAAAATGTCTTATGATGAACTTCAAGTGCTTGCCTCGGCTTTCTTTTATTAATGTAATTTGATCATGTTAGATTCTCGGGTCTCTTTCCATTCTTTTATTAAAAATGAAACAGTTAAATAGCTTAAGGCATGACTACACTTCAATCAAAACTAAACTCACATCCTGGATGACTCTGAATTGAAGTGGCTTCTCAAAATCAGTGATGTGGTGCAAATGAAATGCACCCATACACAATAATGCCGCTTTTACAATGTCCTTCAGTGTTGAATTCCACTTAATATCTATGAAGGCTAAAATTACCAAATAACAAAAGATTTCTGCAAAATGGGTAAAGTCCCAATTAGCATTTCTGCCTTGAAATAACAGGGTACTCATTGCAATCTTTTTTTTTTTTTTTTTTTTTTAAACCTTAAGACAACAACAGAATTGTAGGCCAACAGAATGGCCAACAGATTTACTTTCCCAAGTGGACCATTTGCTAAAGAGAGTGAAAAAAAAAAACCACTGAAAATCTGGTTCAAAAACTTCCAGCTGAAGAAAAAACAAACAACCAAAACACAGCAGAGAAACCGTGGCAACAACCAACATATGCACAACAGTAAATAATAAATCTTAAAGAACTCTTAAAGCAGGAGAACGTGTACCCAGGGTTTCATATGTAACATAATTAAGGAACAAATCCTGTCAAGCTATAGGATGGGGCTAACCTGCCAGAAATTGACATTTGGAAGCTCAGTTTATCTAGGCCTATGAACTCGTGACTTTTCTGTTACATAACATATTCACCCTCAAGGCTCATGTTATCTATCAATGTTATTGAGAGCAGCTTTTTCACTGACATCTAATCACAAAGATCGGTTGAATTTAGGCTGTCGTAGGGTATTTCTCATACTGAAGAATGCTTATTTTGTATGATGTCTATTTTTAAGTGAGTATTGAGGTTAGGGCAGACTTATTACTGGCATTTGGAGATCAGTTAATGAAATTGTGTAGCAAGCATAAATCATTACTCCTCTGCTACCATGCTTGACAGGTGGTATGAGGTGTTTGTGCTAATATGTTTTCGCCAGACATCTCGACTTTGAAAATTTCCAAGAGTTATACTTCCAGAAGTCTTGTTCAGCTACAGCTTTGCAAGCCTTTACAAACCTTATTCAGTCTTTTTATAACTATGCTATTATACTATAATTATACTATACTTGAACTTCAACATTTAACATACTTATCAAGGCCTTTAGAGCATGAGATGTAGACTTTTCTCTGAAAGGTTTTGACATTGTATTAACACATACCTGAATACTCCATAACAACAAACTGTCAAAACATCTGCTTTTATAGAGGTGGTCACACTCGTTGATGATTAGTTAATCAAGTCCATTTGTTTAACAGTATCTGGCTGTGACTTATCCAGCAGCAAGCAGTGATGATATACTTATTTTTTCAGAGGAAGGCATAGAGTGCTGTGAAAACTTTCTATTTCACAATAATATATTTTCGGTTGTTATCTTGCGTAAAAAAAACAAAATCAGAACTGACTCCTTGATCTAAATCGCCAAAGTACCTAAAACATTTGTAAAGTACCTGGAACTTTCAAATTACTATCAAATAAATAATTGATTTTGCAGTAAAGGTTGATGACCATCATAAAAATTCACAACTACTTCTTCAGTTTTTATTCCACCAGGTAGTGAGACAAAGACAAAAAAGTTCAGACCTAATGCACCTAATATATATATATATATATATATATATATATATATATATATATATATATATAAGAATATAGCACCATTAAGTAAAACATCAGTTCAGTTCAGTTCATTTTTATTTCAAACATTTCAAACATGTGCCTTCACAATCATTACAAAATATCATTTCATTATTTGTTTGAAAAGGAGTAGGCAGAAGTATTTACTTATTTGTCCCTACCCCCTCAAGTTTTACCTCTCATTCATTTAATTTTCTTTTAGTCTTAAATTAAACAAACAACATATGAAACAAAAGTAAAGCAAAACAAAACAAAACGTACATAAATCAAAAACAAGAAATAAGCAAGCCCCACCACAGTATAGTTTCTTTCATATGAAAAATGTGTATATTTGCAGATTCACAAGTTATGGAAAAACAAACAAACCAAAAAAACAACCCCCCCCCCCCCAAAAAAAAAGAACCACAACACCATTGCAAGCAACATTACCGTCCTGGGTTAACCCTGTTTTCTTCATTCTTATACTTATTTAAAATTAGGTTTTTATATTTTATTTTAAACTGGTTTATGTTTTTACTTTCTTTTATTTCTTCTGTTAGACTGTTCCATAATTTAACTCCTGCAATTGAGACAGACATAGTTCTTAAAGTTGTTCTAGCACTTTGTATTTTTAAATTCCATTTCCCTCTTAAGTTATACCCACCTTCTCTTTCTATGAACAATTTACAGATTTCTTTTGGAAGCAATTTATTTCTTACTTTATACATTATTTGCGCTGTTTTAAGCTTCACCAAGTCTTGGAATTTAATAGCTTTCATTTTGACAAAGAGTGCATTTGTATGGTCCCTGTACCCCACATTATTTATTAATCGAATGGCCCTTTTCTGTATTATAGTTATTGTTTGTGTGTTACTTTTGTATGTGTTTCCCCAGACCTCTACACAGTAGCTCATATATGGCAGTAGTAAAGCACAGTATAATATGTGCAGTACTTTCTGATCCAACATATGCTTTGCTTTCCCCAGGACGGCAATGCCCCGTGCCAATTTCCCCCGAACATAAGTAATGTGTGGCTTCCAACAGACCTTGTGGTCAATGATCACACCAAGAAATTTTATTTCATTTACTCTTTCTAAATATACATTGTCAACACATATTTCTATTTTGATGTTTTTCTTTTGGTTTCAAAAAAACATAAATTTGGTTTGTCTGAACTTGATGAAAAGATTTTAGCTATGAAGTAGTTTGAACTTGAAAAAAACTTAACAGGGATTTCAGACCAACAATTTAAAAGCTGTTTCAACTTGAAGAAATATTGGTCTATGTAAAAGGTGTTTGAAATGGGATAAGTCCAGCTCTGCTTCTGCCTTAAATCCCAAAATGGGGGAAAAAAATCAATTTGCACAGATGTTTAGTCCCATTCCAACTGTAACCATAAAAGAGAAAGAAGAGGAAGGGTGGACCAAGCAATGAGGAAAGCAGGGGAAAAAAGTTTTTGCAACTCTGCACTCTGTGTAGCGGTGCGGTTGCTTTGTAGCTGTAATGAAACAGCAGGCTATGGAACTCCACTTCTGGAAGTAATCTAGGGCCTAGCCTCAGTCACACACACACACACAATCACATAAAGTAACAGAGGCCCACAAACATACTCGTGTTCAAACACACACACATATGCAGCTGGTTGTCCAAGAGCTTCTTCCCTGCATAACCACTAGCTGCTTTAATGAAAGCCTGTATATCTATTTGTAGAGCTAAAGCTACCAAAAAGCAGGGCAGGGTCACTTTACAGACCTTCTCTCATAGGCTGAAATTCTTAAATATACAGTTATTTTTTATAGCTTAAAGTAGTAAAACTGTGTGTCAGTTGCTATCCAAGTGCGTTGACTGCCCAAAAAAATGATATCATGTCTTTCAAACTTGGTTAAGTAGCTCCACATCAAAATAAAATAAACACAAGTTTAAACTAGCCTGCAGTGGAGAACAGTGCAAAAGTATGGGTTCTTGATAAACAAGGTCAGATCCATTAAAAGGACTAGATGGGCATAAAGGGATATTACACAGTCTGTTTACCTCAAAGCTGAAAGAAAAGAAAGGAAAATAAAAGAAGATCTGTCCAATACCCCCTTAAGTTTACTGCATCCAAGCAGTAAAAAAGGACAGTATGTGTCATGTCTACATCTGTACGCTGCATGCCTGCCCAGAACCTCAGAAAGCCTAAAATGTTGTTGAGGCCTCTGTTTCCACTTTGATGGAAACTTAATTGTTCTGGCTGGGAGCAGTTGGGTGCAATTACTAAAGAGAGAGAGAAAGAGTCTGGATCTTGGTGTTTGCATATATGTGTGTTAGTGCATGTGTGTGATACTGAGAGACACCAGGCCTGACCAGCATGTGAAATTAATTAGACTGGTAATAACTGCCTGGAAGAAATAAAGAAAGAAAGAAAGGACAAAATGAGTTGAACAGGATGGCAAAATAGCAGAAGAGAAAGAAGGACAGAAAATATAGTGAAAGAGAGTCTGACCAAGGGCAAATGTGCAGAAATGGCTATAGTAATGAGGGAACAGTTAGTTCAACTCATTTACAAAAGATAAGAAAAGCCTATCAGTACCTTCTCTTCTGTCACACTTATGCTTCTAATTCTGTTTTTATGAGAGCAGAACTTATAACTATAACTGCATGTAACATTTATTTATTACACTAACCTCCTCCTCATCCAAAACAAGTGAAACTACATTCTACAGACATGCATATGGAGGCCAGTAGGTAAGATGAGATCTTTTATGGGACACAACATTGTTTTGAGATGCAAAGAGAGAGATTGCTTTCATTTTTGTATTTTTAATCCGTTGATTTTTTTTATTTATTTTTTAGATTTCAGTGGTCAAGCATTGCTTGCCTTGCATGCACTGACCATATTGATTAAGAATAAAATTGTGTCTTTGAAAGTATGTCCAGCAAATATATGTTTTTGTCATTTTGTTCCATGTGACAACAGTAATGTAAATGTGCTCACTGGCAAGGAATTCTACATTGATCTAACCACACTATGCTGAGGTTATAACTTCATCTCAGTCTGCTACAAGTGGTCAAATGAAAGCTTTCTTGTTTTTGAATAATTTATGTAATGAAAATTGACATTTTCATTTTTTGTCATTGCAAATATCCTTTTAGCGATACACTATGTTTCTAATGCACCCATAGGCTGTTTGTTCCCAAACCCAGTGTGTGTTGGCAGGGAAAAAGCAATACCCCTTCAATTTTGTGCTCTCTCCACACAAACTCATAACCACACTTGGACTCTCTCCATCTGCTGAACACAAAATTGATCGCAGAGACGGAAATTGATCGGCAGAATGCAAAAAGTAGGCCCTTTTTTAACTTTAGTAAAAAGCTGTTGAGTGAAAGCTTCTCAGCACTCAAGATTACTCTGGAGAGCAGAGTGCCTGTTGCCTGCTTGAAAATGTGATCTATATCCATCTCACTCACACACATTTGAATGCACATGAGCAGACATACAAATTCTCTGACATACAAATAATACAGACAGCCATTTTTTGTCATTTTTGTAATGTAATGTAATGTAATCTCTCCCCTTGGTAATTGGGATTTTATTGCCGTTTCAATACACAAACTGCAACAGAGTGTAATTGGTTTATAGCCGAGTTTAAAGAACTGTCATTGTATGAAAGAGATGACAGTTACCTAAGTATTTTTAAAGAATATTTTTCATGTTGTTTTGGCTTTGAAAGATGGCGTGCCACAATTCTGTGGAGACGATGCCGACGGCTATTGGTACAAAGACACACACACAGGCCCTAGAGCATTTCCTTATGCAGCAGTCATGCCCAGCAGCAAGGGAACGAGAAAGCAATGAATAAATGACGTGCGGGGGGGGAAAAAAAAGTCTTTAATTCAGTTTAATTCTAGGCTACTCCCCTCACATCCACCAGAGTCTGTTGAGATTGGGGTAAGTGTGTGTGTATGCATGTGTGTATAAGACAGTGTGCTTTATAACATGTCATATTTGTGGTATGTGAGCCACAGAACTTTGGGGTAGCTGGAAATAAACCAAATACTCATATTACTCCCCACCCCCCCACCCAACACAGACACACATGTACACATTTAGATTCTCGTAAGTAGGAGGGTGGGTTCCAGTGTAAATGATGTGTCCTAGATTAGAGTATGACTCATTTCCGCTCAACGTTAAAAATGGGCAAATGTCCCTTTATGGAAAAAAAAGTATCCCACTCGTTCCTTATTCAAACAAACTCTCTGCCTCTACAGTCATTCGTGTGCAGTATGTTAAAGGTACAGTTGTGGATTCATGCCCATCCCTCGGCTGAATTCAAAATGAATTCAAGTTTGATACAAAATAGAAAGAACTGTTTATGAGCACACACACTGAGATGTCACATTTCAGATGTGACCATTTGGGTTTTGATTCCAGGAGGTTATGTTTACTGTCACAAAAATGCTGTCATTATGTGGAACCAAAACAGCTTGAGTGAAGGAAAGGTTGAAGCCGAGGTGATGGTAGGCTAACATTTCCCAGTGACTGCAATGTTCACTTGACAAACAAAAATCACAAAATTTAGCCACTGGTGGAGCCGTGTGACTGCACGGTATGAAGTTTGTTTCAAGATTGCCTATAAAGAGAGGGTCTATAAACAAAAGGCCATTTAGTTTATAAAATCGTATATGTTCGAAAGCTAAAGATCCCCAAGAGATTTCATGGCAATACATGATAAAAATTTATATTTTATTATTTTATAGAAAACTGGAAATTATTTTTTTCTTTTGTTGCCTCATCATCAATGTTCCCTCTAATTTTTCATGTGTCTGAGCGAACACACAAACTCCCTGAGCGGTCCCTTGGACCACTGTGAGCGACATCAGACATGTGCACTGTGGTCACGCCAGCATCGAATCCATCCAAGTTACATGGTTTATTAAAATAATCAAATTACAGCATTTACATTTATGTTAGCCTACTTTTAATTAACTGCTTTAGCCCACTTACAATGAAAATGTAACAAAAATCTTGTTCATGACCTGTTTAGTATGTTAACACTATTGGAAGTAAAAATAACTTGAACTCCAATTTTAAAAACACAACTTTCTTTCTTTCTTTTTTTTTCATAAAGCTCTGACTTGTATTATGAGTCTGTGGTCTGGGAGAGAGTCCTGTAACTCTCTGTCTGCAAAATACAGTATATAATGACCAATGTTGGGCAATTAATTATATAGTTACTTCTTCAAAAAAGTAACTCAGTTTGGCAAACAACAAAGTTTTTTGCAGCTTTTTTTTAATGCAGCCAATGCATTTTTAAATAAACATTTCAAACTATTTACAGAACAATCAGCTGTTCTGATAATTTGTGTGGCATCGAATTTGATGCCACACAAATTATTTGTGCCACTCCAAAAAATAATTTCTGTCCACTATGAGATAAAGGAGAACAGCAGCCTGATACCTGCAGGCCTGACAACAGGAGATGTATCACTCTTGTAACATTCAGCAGTCGCCTCATTGTTCTGACACACACAACAAAACTATTGACTACACTACACACTAACTACACAAGATTTGCGCTAAACGTTGCAAATCTCTCACATCTCAAAACATCGCCGTCACTCCTAAAACTTCCCCCCGTGTCTTAACAACTAGATGCCACGTTGCCATATAATTTTTTGATTGGTCGACATGGTACTTTTTTCGACCAATGGGAAAGGGTGGGGGTTGGTTTTGTTTTTGCTCACAGGCTTTCGAGCGTTTTCCTTATAAAACGCCGTTTTTACCGTTTCTTCCCGCAGTAAATATAAACAACGACAGTATTCAGGAAAAAACCAAACATTGCAGATTTTTTTTATCATAACTCTGGTTTTACGTGGCCTATCAACACAATTTAAAAACTGGTATAAACTACACTTTTTTCCGTCAATTGTTCCGTCTGTCCTGCTCACATCTCCAATGGTTGTACACGTTGTCATTAACGTGGCTTCACTCGTCATCAGCCACGCCGCTTTGCTAGCTAAAACACCGGTGTCGGCACATAAGGACCCTGTCATAGCCTGTCAACCACGTTGATTGGCTGCGTATATACGAATGTGAATCGCATCATTGGCTGGACTATGGGATAAGGTGGCATCGTTCTAAACACATACAGGAGCAGCCAGTGACTTACTGACTAACACTGCAAAACAGAATTGTTAACGTATTTATTTTCATTTCAATTCAGGTTAGATTTTTTTTTTGTGCGCAACGCAGATTTTCTGTGCGCAGAGACCGTGCCAGCAGTGCGCAATTGCGCACGTGTGCAGCTTAGAGGGAACATTGCTCATCATGTGATAAACAGTTGGACTGAAAGCTATTTGAAGTTATTTGAAAGCACCGATCTATATACTGAATTAAGGCTAGCCCAAATTTCATCCAACTTTAAGTGGACCATTTCTTTTTTTCCTAGTTTTACATACACTCACCAATCATGTCATTAGTTATACCTTGCAAGTACAAGGATGGACCCCCTTTTGCCTTCACAACTGCCTAAATCCTTTGTGGCATGCATTCAAACAAGTTCCTGGAGGCATTCTGTTCCATCATATCCCAAAGGTGCTCAAGTGGATCTGATGACTATGGAGGCCATTTTAGTATACTGGACCCATTGTCATATTCATTATCCAGCTTGAAGCAGTTATCGGAAGATGGGTACACTGTGGTACACTTCTGCTACTACAGGAATAGGTGCATTAGGTGCTGTAAATAAAAATAAATAATAATTAAGAAAAATACCCCACTCCGCCAGCGGGCAGTTTTTATTTGTTCATGAAGCTTGGGTCCGATACCAGAGGCCTTGGAGTTTCACGGTCATGAACAGTATCTTTGCTGTCTTTAGAACTGCGCTCTTCTGGACAGATATTCAATTAGATTCAATTGAATTTTATTTATATAGCGCCAAATCACGACAACAGTTGCCTCAAGGCACTTTATCTTGTAAGGTATTGTAAGATCTCTGATGCTGTTCCTGGGATCTGCTGGAGCCACCCCCAGTTTAGGAGTTACTGCCCCATGTGTTCCAGTTATGATGGGGACTAACGTTGCCTTCACATCCACATCTTCTCTAGCTCCTCTCTCAGTGTTCCTTCTTTGTAATTTTGTTATCACTTGGTATAGGAACCTCTATCACTATGGTCTTCTTCCTCTGTTTGTCCACCACTGCTATGTCTGGTTGGTTAGTCGTCACCAGTTTGCCTTTCTGTATCTGCAAGTTCCACAGGATCTTAACTTGGTCACTGACAACCATTTTGGCTTATATGTCATTTTGACCTTGGGACTTCGAGGCCATACTTAGACTCAATTGCAGTCCAAAAATTGGGAAATTGGTAGTGGAAGATACTTACACCAGTGTCAAATCAGCAGACTGGAGTCAAATCACAAGAAATCTGATGTTTAAAAGAAGATGAGCTAAACCAGGGGTCAGCAACCCTGGGCACGCATGCCACAGTTGGCACGTGAAGGGTTAACTGATGGCACGACCATAGCTGGACTGGCCATCGGGCGTACTGGGCATTTGCCCAGTATGCCCGATGGTGATTTTTAGTTTTTATGGGCCGATGATTTATTTATTTATTTATTTTTTGGTAATGGTATAAACAATGAAGGGTGTTGGATTGGCCAGGTCCTGGCAGATGTGTACAAATAACTCAGTTGTTTGGTGGTTTCTATGGCGGAGCTGCCACAAGAGGCCAGGTGGATGAGGGAAAGGGGAGGCAGGAGGAGAGACCCGAGGCGGCCGCCGGTCCGAGTGTCAGGTGAACTGAACTTCAGGTAAGAAGTTATGACCTGCAGTCTATCTGGGTCAGATATAAACCAAGTTTAGGTGGAGTTTATTTTCGTTGTGCTGACTTTTTACCGTCAGTTACAATAACTCGTACTGCGTACTAGCTAGCATGACGGAGTTTCTATACAGCTGGGTGGGTGCTATGATGTTACCGATAGTGAACTTTATTTTATTCATAAGGTTAGTTAGTAGAGTTGCCAACCGTCCCGTAAAAAACGGAATCGTCCCGTATTCAGAGAAAATATTACGCGTTTCATATTGAGGTGAAAAGGAACACAGTTTGTCCCGTACTTCAGCTAGAATGGAAAAAGACACAAAGCTGGAGTTATTCTGTCTTTACGCTGTCAGCTGCCTCTTCTTCTCTCATTCAATCATGAAACTGATCAATGATCAGCTGATCGGTATTTCTGACGCAAGTCCCGTCTCTCGTTTGTTTATCACCCACTTTGCGCCAGAAAGAGGAAACCAGCGGATGTCGCGCTAAACAACAGCAGCACGTTTAAGCTTGATCAGCTGTTGTTAGAATTTATTTAATATTAATTTCTAGTATCAGCTGATGTTTGCTGGAGCCACAGCTGTAAAGCTGCTGGTCATGATGTCGGTTTGGATATGTGGTGAGAGGGAAACATGAAGATGAAACCAGGAGATGTCCTTACTGAATCATCAGAGCTGAACAGGTGATGGAGAAACAGGTTTACCTTTTAGGTGACATGAATGAGTTGAAGGGAAGTTATGAACTGTTTCTGAGAGACAAATAACACCAGGATCCTTTTCTAAGTAGCTGACAGCTGGTAACTGTGCAGGGGCGGGTCTAGCAAAGTTTTGCCAGGGGGCCAGGTAGGGCATTAACAGGGAGAGGGGGCACAAAGAAATACTTTTCTTTCTTATTCTCATTTAAAATATCTAGCTTTTAATAAATAATTATCTGAATCTCACAACCAAAGTTTTTATCTGATGTACAACGTATAGAAATCATACATATACCAATAAGACAGTGTACATCACTGTCACAACAGCGTTTGTTTTCATTCAAAGGCTTTATGGCTTTTCCTATAATACCTGGTGGGCCGGTCTCTAGTCAAACTGCCCGGGCCGATTTTTTGTCCCAGTCCAGACCTGGGCATGACACGCAGTGAATTAATCTGAGAAGGTGCATTAAAAAATAAATGGCCGGGCCAGCGGTGCACATCGCAAATTAGCTCGCATAGACACATTAGTTGTGCCGCTTCTTAATGATGGTATCTTAGCTAACAACCCCAGCTACCAGATTCAACTTGTAATTGGCTAAAAATCACTTAGCCTACTGGTGAGAGGGACGTTGCTAGCTGTCAGTTTTTTCAAGCGATGTTGAAATTTCCACATTCCGACACTTCAAATGCTTCAGGAACTGTCCGCTCAGCGCAGCAACTGTTAATATAGAGCTTTATTAAATTTATTGCTAATGCAATTATATGGCACATTGACTTCTGAGGAAATTTTAGATGGCACTCGTCATCAAAAAGGTTGCCTATCCCTGAGCTAAACAATGATTGAAATGAGGCCCACACCAAGGTATAAGTAAGTAATAAGTAAGTATAAGACAAATAAGGATTACTAATGAAGCTACTCAAGTAGAGTCCGAGAATAATAATATTGTCAATGGGAAGTAGCATAATAGCATAATTCAAAAAGGCATTGATTGTATTTGCCTGCTCTACATTCCGTATATATTCAGATATCATTTTACTTTTGTGCAACGTCTTGAAAGCTGCGATTCGGTGTGAGCACACTAGCTAGTCATAGATGGTCTTGCACCTAATGCAGATGCAAGGTACATGATATTTATACATGATTTATTTTTGTAGGCATATGAACCAAGTGACTGATATTATATTCTTCTGGTTTCCAGTATTGCTGACCTTTCCAATGGTGGAGCATCTGAAAGCCATCATATATCACATGGTTCCTAAGGTGATTGCTGTTATATTATAAATGGCAAGGAAGAGGAAGTGAATCACACAGTTTTACCAGGTACCATAAGCCAAATTGTCAACAAGTACCTGCTTACAGTAACCACACCTAAAAATATGTTAAATTTTGATGTGAAATGACATGATGACATAATGGCTCTCAAAAAACACAATTGTCAGGTGTCAGGTTTCTAACTAAAAAAAATTGCAAACAAACAGCAACAAAAACGTTTTTGTTTGGATTTTTTTTTTGTCAAATTGTCACCCAGCTCTTTCTCTCATGGACACAAAATGACTTTAGTTTAGGGCTCAATATCATCTATACTGCTGATTAGGAAAATGGAATTTGGTCACAGGCAAGTTGTTGGTTTTAAGTTTTAATCAGCTTGGGTCTCTGGGTAAGGGATGACATTTACTTAGGTTAAATTCCCATGTGACATGACTAGTGGTATGTTTCATGCAGCTGCAGTCTTAATATGAGAGAATATCCTTACCTAACATTAAAAAAAGTTGGAGTCTGAACTGATTGCACACTACCATGTGGATCTGAGTATTTTAATGTATTTACAGTTGTTTTTAATATTTTCTCTGCCAGGAGCCAGGCTTTTAAAATACCATGAAAAAGCTATATTTTGCACAAATGGGATATTGACTAAAACATCATCGTTAAAAAGATCAAACTCATCATATGGCCTCTTAGTATATGAGAATTACATAAAGGACGGCACATTTCCTAAATGGTCAAAAATGTAGTGCATGCAGTTATTGACAGAAGAATTATTATCTCCCTTTGAACAGGTAAGTAACATACATATATTTAATATATTAAACTAGTAAAACACATTTTTTCTGGCATTTTCTTAGTGAAAAGGCTAGAATAATGTACATTGTGATATAAATATTCCCCGATGTTCTGAGCTTTTAAAGACTCTCCCAACTCCAAGACATATATATATATATATATATATATATATATATATATATATATATGTATGTACTTTTCTACTATAAATATATGTCCTCAGGCTTTTTCTTTTTCTTATTGTCAGACCTCTGGCTAAAAATATAGTGACTCAGATATGAGTTTTTCTTTGCAGTTTCTTTTAAGTCATGAGATTAAAGAAATATATGCATTTTTTAGTACTCATGTCATCAAAATGTTCTTTTGCAATTTAGAGTGGTTTTGAAATTTTAATGGACATCAGAAATGATGTCCATTTTCTATTTCTTAGAAATCTATTTTCTAATTATAGTTTTTAGCTTACTATCAATGTTAAAAAATGAACACCCACCAGTATGTCTTCATATTCAAACTGCCAAATCAAATGTTTCATTTGTGTGATATATTTCAATGTCTTATTGTATGTTATTTATTTCCAAAAGAAAACTAAGACTAGAATAGAAGTCCATGCGCATTACTAAATTAGGCTTTAGTAATGTTTGTCACATGTTTGACACTAATAGGTACATATATGGAAATAAATATGTAAATTAAATGCATTTAAAGTCTCAAAAGATATTAAAGTATTCTTGGCTGGTATTCCTTTGTAGATAAAATATAATAGGTAATGTTTGCTTCCCAGTTGCATTTGATCTGTGTCCATTTTGTTATACCCTGTGTAATTTTTTTCCCCAGAGCACATCAGTACTATTGATCTGACTGCATTCAGTCACTCTATAAAATACAGATTTCCAGGACAGTACAAGACATAATATTTATTATTATCTCTGTTCATTCGCCCACTCGTCACAAAACCACATTATCTATCACACTGCATTCATCCTGCCTCCAATACCCTAGAGTTATTCTGTTCTGTTTCGTTTTGACCCCTTCTGTGTTCAGACAAGCCACTACATGCTTTAATTTAATCAACCAGAAGCTCAGAGTCTGGAGAAAATAATAAAACCTAATCACTTTACTCTGCTCCTTGCTCCATCTCCATCACTGAAGGAGGAAGAGGAGAGGAAGAGAAATCTTAGTTGTCTTATCTCCAAAGTCTATTTATTACCAGCCGCATGTAACTCCATACACACTTCAAAAGTCAGGCTTTGGGCAAAAATAACTATAAGACAGAGTGTATTTATTACAAGCCTTGTGTAATGCCATACACACATTATATGCCTTGTTTGTTCCACTGCAGATATACAGTACAGAGAAAACAGCCCAGCGTGAGCTCACAGGGGGTGGATAAAATAACAGAAATAACCATTAGCACAATGCAGCCTGATATTGTAAATATTAAAGTGTGCTTCATTTGCTATTTCTTGGAACTGTTCCCTGTATTTTAAGTCAAAAAAATGTGAGTTAAGTTGAAACGGACAAATGGGGTGCCTTTTAAAGACTCTTGAACTTCATTACACTGTGTGAACCCTAAATGTACATACCAGGTGGGGATAACCTACACACTATACAAAGAGAGAAGAGCTCAGTCGGGTGTTTCACTTTTTAGTTTTATTTATTTTTTGTAAATGATCTTTCTCTGAAAAAAACACATCTTTCTTTAGATTCTGAGATTACAAATGCCATCCCACACAAGTCACAAGTCACATAAAATATTCCTACGGTTTCCTTTTGGCCTTTATCTGCTCAGTGTGAAGTTTGTATAGTTGTTGTGTATGTGATGGAGGGCATGTGCAAAACCTTGCTATTACAGGTCTTTTGACTGATCAAGATGACTTCAGGCTTGAGCAAACTGTATAATGATGGATGACTTGGACATGGACATGCTAATCAAGATATCAGCAAGTATCAGAGATTATGTAACAATGATAAAACAATAATGATGATTTAATAGTTATGATCATTATTTTTTTATGATTAAAAAAATCTGCTGGACATAAAAATGTAAGTTTATAGATAACTTGACAGTAAAATTTCAAATCTAGGAAGTACATTAATTAATGAATTTTATAACTAAGCCATCATAAACTTCTGGTAAATGTTTTGTTTGTTTATTTATTTGTTTGTGTGTTTTGTGCCTCATCAAAAATGTCTTTTTACCAGTTATATAAACAAGGTTATGCTATAACACAAACCGACATTTCAAAAAATGACAAATGGAAACTGAAATTTAAAAACTGTCCAAAAAGTGTACCTTATAAAAAGTAAAAAGTGTAGTAATAGCACAGTTGGTTTTCACACTGCTTGCTCTTTCAATACTTTTGTAGTTTCTGTGTGTTGTTCATCACTTTAAAAAAGCAAAAGAACAAAACATGTCAGATAGTGTTAGCAGTCAAACTACCACAGACAGGTAGACACATGCTACAGAGGCAGACTTCTGTTGATGTAATAATTGAGGCCACATCTAGCGTGAATTCTACTCTGAGGATGGAGTCCCATTAAAAACCATTATGTGTCTCTAGGCTTCCAGCCAGCACAGGTGTCACTACCTCTGGTGGTGTTTAAATAGAAATAACTCCTGCCATGTGTGCCTGTTACCCACCTCCATACATATACACACCAACTTGCACAGTGCACAAATGCACAAGTTCACACCTCCCTGTGCAGCTGCTCTCACATTTCACAGTTACACCAACACCCACACATGCACATCACGCACCGCCTAACAAAAAAAATAACAAACTGAGCACTGCTAAGACTCTCGGATTAAGACTGTATGCCAGAAAGGAGTCACTACCCTAAAATATCAACAAAACAAAAAAATCTGCAGCTGCTAGAACATTTTACCCAAAATCACACCAACAATGTGACCGTTCAGCAAAAGAAATGGAACCCATAGCAAAAACACGTACTCACCAGGATATGATAAAGTATGTAATTTCATGCCCTGGTGCTTAAGTTGTGGCATTCTTGTCAACTGCCTGTGGAAATCAGTGTCATATATCTCTCTTCCTTATTCCAAAGCCTGAAATAACAGACAACAGGCAAAGAGTAAAGACAAATGGAATACTTATTGTCTGTGATTCTTTTAAGAGTATTTTCTTTTGTTGGAGTGAAAAACATTTAATTGCATCATGGAATTTCTAAGATGTTATTAAAACTAGTACCATTATTGATTCTGCATATAGGTCAGATTCTCGTGTTTATTCTTGATGAATTTTCTGTGAAGGGAATATTGAAAAGCCTTTAAGGTTTTCATTATCAGCACAGCTATTTTGTTATCCTTAAGCCTGAAAACACTGCAGTAACTGAGCATAAGAAAGGGCTTTTATTTGACTCAATACTGCAAAAACTCTGCTGAAATAATTGCACAATTTTCAGCAGGAAAAATGACAGCGCTGATAAAAGAAACTGATAAACAGAAGCATACATTTCAGATGGATTGGATGATTTAGTACAAGTTCTCAACTGGAAGCAATTCTCCATTTGCTTTCCTAATCCCGGTCATGATAAGCTTTACTTTTCACATATGGGAAAAGGCTTTCTTGGGTTTCTTGACTAAGCTGGGATGAAACATGGAAGCACTATACTGCCACCAATACAATGTTAGAATATACAACAGATGGCTTAGCCAACTGAGCAAAGACTGATAACAAACTTAAGAACTTAAGAAAATAATAGGATCAAGTTTTAGTGAATTTACAAACTTTATGCTGGATTTTATCTAGGATATTCAACTTGTGGGGAATAAAAAACAAAACACTGAAAAAGGAAGAACTGGGAAATTGCCTGCATTTAAATCTCAACTTGTCAATGTGATTGCAGCAAGTATCATGTTATAATGAGAAATCCCCTTTTTGGCAGGGGATGATAAAGATAAATCTTGAAAAAAGAAGTGGATATATATATAGATAAAGAATCCAAAGAGGAAGATCTCATATACAATATACCATAAATAAATAAATAAACACGGCAGAGTAGAAACAGTTAACTTGAACATTGACCAATTTGCCTCCATACGTGAGAAGACATGATGATTTAGCTCCCTGGATGCACAGCAATGTAAGGGGAAGCTGAAAGTGGCAAAGACTGCATGGCTTATAATCTGTTTAAAATGACAAATGGAGGTTCATATTCTCATCTAATCATTTCCACTGTGTTAACAGGAAAATTAAATGTTCACACTTTTTGTTATATTAGTAAGCAATACCTATCTGTGTATATAAACAAGTATTATAGGAAATGCAATTTAGACAATCTGTTTAAGTATGTAAAGGACTAACCTCTTTTAGCATCGTACGTCGAAAATCCACCCTGGAGCCTTTACTTTCACAATATTGCTGTTTGTGTGGGGTTAATGTTAATTATGCTTGCTGGTTGAATGTCAGTAATGTTTCAAGATGCATTTATTTACTGACACAGTTCAATCATTCATTCTGATGCAACCAGATCACTTTCAAAGAGGCTGACTGTGTTGGACTCCTTTATGCTTTTTGTTTGTTTTTGAAAATACTGGATATCACAGTTTTAAGAGTATAACAAAAAGACACACAGTCAAGTATTTTTAATAAATTTGGACTTTTTACATTTTTTGTTGCTTTCCGGTACAGTCACCGGTTTTCTTAAGAGTTCTAGTAACTGTCACAAAATGAGGAAAAAAGACTTTGAATGCAACATTATATGAAACCGACTAAGTGACAACTGTTTTTTTTTTTTGTTATGTGACAAACAAGCGTGATTAAAGCAAGATTCTAATATCTCTCTCTTCTTTTTTTGTCACAGACAAATGCTTAAATACCTCAAACACATTCTGATAAATGACTGCTGCTGATGATTTTACCTTCATGCAATGTGTTGCTGGGGGTGAAAGAAGAGAGAGAGAGGGAAGACAAGAAAGACAGAAAAGAAAATGGAAACAGGTGATTAAAAAACAAACAGATAAACAAAACAGGAAAATGAAGAAAAGCAAAAGGATGGCAAGAAGATGCTATGTTGAAGATAAAGTAAAGAGACAGATTAAAGAGAGCAAGACAGAAGAGTTAAGAATAGTGATTCACCTGGTGAGATTATACAACTGCTATTATTCTCTGAGTGATCCAACGTGCACAGATACTGTGAGAAGGAAGAAATTCACAACTGGTGACAAGCATCTGGTGATTATAATTTGCTAATGATCTTTACATTAAAACAGAGTCCTTTTCCATACTGATTTTCACGTCTCTGAAGTTGAGAGATCCAAGGAAATTTTCATTGCCATGTAATATACTGATGTCTATCTGTATGTGCATCTTTGCACGTATCCCTCTCTTTCTCACTCCTTTACCATTGTATGTTGTGAGGATGCATGCATAGCGCACATACACCCACAGAGGAGAAGAGCTTTCAACATATCCAAGGTGTCTTCCTGTATGTTTGACTGATGTTTATTGGCCAAAGAACCGAAGGGGCTGGGCAATTGAGTCTATACAGTATACAGATGAACATCAAAGGTCGGATAAATAACAGCAGCTCAAATCACTTCTCATTGCACCTGGGGTATGTAGAAGTGCATCTCATATCTTCTCTCCACCAAGCTAAGTAAGAAAAACTGAGGCTATATTTCACAAAGGTTCACCAAAATTACACAATAAATGATTAGAAAAACATTGCCTGGTCTGATGAGTGTTGAGTTTTCCTATGAGTTTCCAATGGTGGATCCTGCTTTGTATCAGTGTTTCAGGTTGTTGTTGGTGGTGAAACAGTGTGCAAAGTGTATTTTCTTTCCACACTTTGCTTCCCTTAGTATCGGCTGAGAATCATTTAAATGCCAAAGCCTAGCTGAGTATTGTCGCTAACCATGTCCATCCCTTTATGACCACAGTGTACCCATCTTCTCATGGCTGCTTCCAGCACAATAATCACAAATCTCAAATCATTTCATGTCTTGATTATAACAATAACTTCATGGTATTCAAACGGCCTCCACAGTCATTAGATCTCAATCCAATAGAGAACTTTTGTGATGTGTTGGTATGGGAGGTTTTCATCATGAAAAGTGGTAACGTGGGCCAAAATGATGCAGAAAGGCATTCCTGCACCTTCATTTAATGAGCTTTTAAATCTGATAAGTAGGGTTAACGTATATCACTATTGAATAAGTTAATCTTTTATGTGTTGCAGCATGGCATTGGTCCAGTGATGGCATAGACATACTTGCTCAGTAATGAGTAAATATGATGTTATGTTGTCCGCTTACACATGCAACACATCCCTTTTCATTGCCATCCCTGTGATGTGTTTATTTTGTACACATAAAGCTGTGATAGCAGTACTGAAGTATCTAGCTTGCTACAAAAGATGAGTTGACACAAGTTTTTTTACATAATTTTAAATGCAAGTTTTCAACCAGCTCAACAAATATCAACCAGCACGCAAACTGTTTCTGTGGCCAGTGAGTCAGTATATTGCTCTATATTCTTCTACTGACTACTTGAGACTATTTCAGTCATTTTTAATGACTTTTTTTGGCTGCTGTGACTGACAGTTGGAGACAGTTGTTCTTTGCTTGATTTCAACTCAGCTTATTGGCTCACAGATCTGGAATTCATAACACTGCCTGAAGTGCTGGTTTTTAAGAAAGACATTTGAATGCAGTTATTTGAAATATAATATCCATTAATGTGCTTTTATTCGTGCCAAAAAATGACTGAAAGTATTGTAATACTAGTACAGATAAATCCTGTTTTGTTATGATGTATCTATCTCTTTGTGGTGCAATAAGATTAATCTTTTAATGTACCTTGCACTCCACACTTTGTTCTGAATACAGTGACTTCTAGCTCAAACAACAAAGAAAAAAAAGGAAGATTACAATGGCTGCAATTCTAAAATCGAAGTTTTGAACAAGACTTCACTGGGTGACATCATGATGCCTACATCTATCTTTTATACACAGTCTATAGCCTGATTCTGGTGCATTCTGTACAAGCCTACATTGTTAATACAAGCCATGTGCACATGCCAGTCCAATATTAGGACCCAAACACCATTGTTCCCAGTTTATACAATGTTGCGTGACAGTAAGAAATCTGTTGTATTATCTGTGTTCTTTCAGATTGTGAAAGAATTCCAAATATTCTATAAATATTCTTCACAAATTGCAGGTATTTTAATTTATAATAAATCCATTAGGTGTTCAAACAGGAACCCACTAGAAAAGATGGGTCACTGCCTATAATGTTTTTTTAAACAGTCAGAGGTGACAATCAATAACTAAAGAAACACCTTATTGTAAATTCAAGATTTCTGGGACAGACTTTCTCCTCTCCCCTGCTCACTTATACAGCTCACACTAGCCATCACTCCAGCTCTCAAGGGCAGACTTCTCCTCAATTTGCCCCGACCTTTCTTTCTGTAAACAACCAGATGGTAAGGTGACTGACTGGCTGTCTGAATGATTTTAAATGGAATGGAATGACATGGTTAAAGACAGAAGAATGGTAGTGCAGATTAACTGATTTGAGTAAAGTAGAGAGCAATGCAAAGGGACACAAATAAGGACATTAAAAGGTGACAATGAAAGGAGTTAGTAAAAAATAATATGTCCTTTTATATTCAATTCTGAGGTCACATTGACACACTCCAATTTTATACTTTGCCAACTCTGGGGACTCAGAAGTTTGTGAAATTAACTGATCACAAGCCTAATGGTTTGTCGGTAGTTGTTTAGTTGAAGCTGCATATTTTCTTAGGCACACTGATGAAACATCCGCATAAGAAAGAGTCTTATTTTGTCTTTAGTTTCTACTTGACAAAGCACAGTTTCAGTTTAACATCCTTCAACTTGAGTATAGGTTACATTTTCCTATAACGCAAGCTTTTATTGTATCCCTGGTGAAGGCTTTCTGAAAACCTTTCATTAATTAGTCTTTTTTTTCATTGGTCTGTGCAAAATGTGTCAATCGGCTCTATTGGATACCAGCTTTTTTGCCTTTATACCCTAACTTTTAACGGTCTGCTGAAGAAATTTTTAACTGATACTCAGATAGTGGGCTGTGGAAGACTATGTAATACATTTACAAAACGTATTCTCCAAGTTTATTGACAGTGAAGATATTCGGGTCATTCTCTAAATGGTCTGCAGCCATCCATCTCAATCTCACGCGTTTTCTTACTTTTGTTCAGGGTCACAATGTAGCAGCATTCAGCCTTAACATACTCTAGCCAGAAAATCTCTCCAGACAGTTCAAGCCCCAGGAACACAGACAGACGCATTCATACCTCTGGGCAGTTATGGGAGACCATGCGAACTCCACACACTCCACAAAGAACCTGGACTGGGACCTGAAAATGGGACTTCATTGATGTGAGGTGACAGTAGGACCACCAAGCCACTCTATTACCTGTGCACCAATGGCTGCATTAAAGTTACATTTGAAAGAACTGTTATATTTTCTTTTATGAATACATATTTTCTCTCTCTAAAGTATAGAAAAGACAACAATACATGCTTCCTTTGAACAAAATGTCATTTTTACATTTTTTAAAACTTAAAAATAAATAGACCACGAAGACAGAGTGGAAGAAAAAAAGATTAAAGTTTCTTGGAACTACAAAAAAATGATGGCACTTTTCCACCGAATAAGTCATACACAGTATGAATCATAACGGTCAGATTTCCAGCACCTCAAAATTGTTCACACCATACACATCGTGATTAAACATACACTGATATTAATAATAATGCATTGGATTTTATATAGCGCTTTTCAAGGCACCCAAAGCGCTTTACAATGCCATTATTCATTCACGCACTGGTGGAGGCAAGCTACGGTTGTAGCCACAGCTGCCCTGGGGCAGACTGACAGAAGCGAGGCTGCCATATCGCGCCATCGGCCCCTCTGGCCAACACCAGTAGGCGGTAGGGTAAAGTGTCTTGCCCAAGGACACAACGACCAGGACAGAGAGGCCGGGGATCGAACCGGCGACCTTCTGGTTACAGGTGCCCTTCCCAACCCCCTGAGCCATGGTCGCCTGTGAGCCATGGTCGCCCGTCACCCGTTGTTCCACATAATACCATTAAAAACAAACAAACATAATGATGCAGAATATATATACACATTTGTATATACAATTCACTTTGCAGTAAAATCTCATGAAAGCAGCATGGTGAGCGTTTTCTCCAGGTACTTGGGGAATTCAATTGTGCACCAACCGCCCTGTTCACTACCTGGTGGGCCCAGAGCAGTATCACTGACATGTCTAAATTTCTCATTAGTCCCTTTTCCATTAGTACCTACTCGGACCAACTTGGCAGGGTTTGCCACAGTTTCCTGGGTTTTCCATTAGGTCATAGTACCAGGTACTAAAATGTGACGTTGTCAGACTGCATGCCACCTATTGGCTGGTCTGACTAATGGAAAAGGGGCTATTGTTATCTGCCATCAGTGACTTCTCTGAATCTCAAACAGCAGGGATACAAAGACTTGGTTCATGATGACATCTTCAGAAACATATTAGTGAGGGATGGTTTGCATGGACTGTATCAACCTCTGAGCAATGATCTTGTGCATGTTTCTGATAGAGATGTCTGCATAGGTACCAGCT
Organism: Pelmatolapia mariae; assembly: GCF_036321145.2. Classification (NCBI taxonomy): domain Eukaryota; kingdom Metazoa; phylum Chordata; class Actinopteri; order Cichliformes; family Cichlidae; genus Pelmatolapia; species Pelmatolapia mariae. The sequence continues at coordinate 419,872 of NC_086238.1, read as the reverse complement.
GGTGCAGTAGGGCTTGGGGTTAGAGCAGCAGGTGCAGCCTGTACTGGAACCAAATTATCAATATCTTCCCTGCTGATGTGTCAGTCAGGACCAAAGCCAGGTCAACTGGCAAGCAGGCTTCCTGAGCACCTCCCTGAGTGCTGCCGGGCAGCAGCAGCTGCTGGCGTAAGAGTGGGTGCTGTAGCACCTGTAGCTGCAGCCAGTCCTGGAGCTGGGGGTGGTGTGGAAAGCTCAGACATCCCAGCTTAAGTGTTATCCTTAAAGACAGCATTGTTGATTTCTATGACGCAGAACAGCATTCCCAGGATAACATCTGGAGTTCCCTCAAGCAGCAGGTTTTTTGGACAAGTATCCTTCCTGCACCTCAAAGCCAACGGTTGCCTTGTCAGTGTCATCCATCAAATTGCCTTCACTTGTGGGCAGCAGAGTCATAAGGTAGCTTAACTTGTCATCTCACAGCAAGAAGGTCCTAGGTTTGCATTTTGTCTGCATGCATTTTCTCCAGGTACTCTGGCTTCCTGGCCAACCACAAAGACATGCACTTTAGGTTAACTGGTGAATCTAAATTGACCGTAAGTTTAAATGTGAGCATTAATGGTTGTCTGTCTCTGTGCCCAACAACAGTAAACTATCCAGGGTCCATGGATGGATGGCTGCTTTTGCTGTTGCTTTTTCCAAGCTTGCTGTCAGTTTATATGTTTTTCACATCCAGACAGGGATGTACAACACTTGAAAACAGTTATACACTGCTTTCTACATAGTTTTGGTTAGTTATACAATTGTTTTTTTAGACTCAAAGATGGCTGAGCTGGGTAATTTTCAATCTTGCTTCAAATGTGGATGATTCCTTCATTTTTATTTCTGGATTTCGCTCTGGTCTTGCCAGTTATGCACATTATTTTATAGAGTCAAAGTGGCTGCAGAGGTTTTTGATTTGCACACAATTGTATGTAACCTTCAGTGGGGGCAGGGCATTACCAGGACATGTGAACGCTTCACAAGAAAGCACACATACCTAAAAAATCTTATATCATCCTGCTGTCTTTCATCTAGAGAATTTATTGCATTTGTATATGTTTTCTGACTTTAGTCTTAAGATGTTTCAGATGTGCAGAATTTAATTCTCAAAGTCTCAAGAAAAGTCTTGGGAAGGAAATGTCCATGTCTTTGCATATCCTTTGTTCCACGCACAAGCTTTGTGGCGCACAAACACAAATAACAAGTGCACTATTTAGCATAGTCAGTAAGAACATATACTTGGATAATGCAGGAGTACCAAGCACACAGCTGCTATAAAAGTATATTTTATTTTATAAGTATACATTTTATTTTATAGTATATTATTAATTTGTAGCAGTGTACATCTTCATACTACATTTAGTATATTTTGCCAAATTGGAGGGTACAAATGTTAGTTATTTCAGTAAAATAATGCAAACCTACACCAAATTGCATTTATTTCCCATTTTAATATAAACAACAGTTACAAACTTGCTAGATTAAGATCAGATTAAAAAATAAAACAAAAAATAAAAACAAAAATGAATGGATGCTAAGATGTAAGAAGATATATGAGAAACACTGAGATGCTAAACTGTGGATTGGGGGTTTGTTAAATTAGATGCTTAGTTTCAGGGGTTTATAATTTCTCAACTCACGTTTATGTTAATCTGTTTTAATGCCCAAGTATTACAGACGTAAAACACATAAATATACTTAATGTGGTAGTAGCTGCTCCAGAAACATATTCCAAAATGCTGCCATCACACCGTGTCACACAGAGGTAAACCAACTAATTCCTTCTGCCAGATTGTCACATGCTGCTGCTTTGTGGGAGCCATTATATTTGAATGCGCTGAGTAGCTGAGTAGCCTTTCAGCTTCAGTTTCAATATGCGAGGTTGTCTGAAAGGCTTCAATAGGACCTTCAGTGTCTAAACTGGATGTTTTGATCCCGCAAGCAAATGAGATCTGCTGGTTCATCACTGTTGTGAGACATGGAACTGTAATATGTAGATAAATCATAAAAGACTGTATTTTAACCTGCACAAAGTCCTTTTCCTACAATAAATGAGATGTCAAGTTGAATTCAAAAAAGGACTCAGACTCCTGTCTCCTGGTAAGAAGTCATGTGGTCATGCCAAATGCCAACCCTGCTGCCTCATTATGCAGTCTATTGTTGGTTATTACTTATCGTTATCTAGCAAAATAGTGTGCTGGAGGAATACCCAAAAAAGGCTAGAGAGAACTAAAAACAATCTCATGTGACTGTGCCCAAATTTGGCAAGTGGGGAAGACAAACTTCCTTTTATTAGCAAAGAAATCCAGCAGAACTCAGGGAGGGGCAGCCATCTGCCATGACCAGTTGGGGAGTCATGGGAAAGAGAAAGTAGAAAAGAGTAGGATAGAGACATCTCAAGATATGTGGCAAGTTGCGAGAGAGAATGTGCAGGAATATAGAGCTACACGAGCTACACAAAAGTAAAAACATATAAAGGAAAAAAGAAATGCACATACACAAATAAAATGCATACTAAATGTATGGGAAAGCACAATCACTAGAAACCTGCTATACAATATCAAGACACAAAAAAACATGCACAAGCAAGTGGCTGCACTAAGGTAAGTTTAAAGATAATATTCAGACACAAAAAAAGGCTCTCACTTGCAAAGCACAAACACACACACAAAAATCAGTCCCCCTAGACAAATTGTAAAGGCAGAAATGGTCCATTAACATCTGCACACATATAGTGCATTTTAACACGCTATAAATAAAAGTCACACACACACACACTCATGCACATGCACACAGTGGAAGGTTTTGGTGGCCACGTGGCTGTGTGGTTTTAGGCTCAGCTGGATCAGCCTGAGGTGAAGGAAATAGGGGACTTTCTTTCTTATGAGTTTCTTGCTTCTGCTATTTTTCTTCACTTTCACCATCTTTGTCCTCTATTTAACCTTTTTTTCACTCTCTGCTATTCATTTTAATTTCCATCCATTCGCCAATTATTCACCTCTTTTCCATTTCTTTCCTTAATTGCTTTTTATGGACATGGAATACTAACATACCCTGCAAGCAAATGAAATTCCAGTATAAAACACATATGTTATTTTCAAAGTATTCAGCCTATAAATAAGCCTAACAAAAGACAGACGCTGATTTATTTTTTCCTACAATCCTGTCGGTCCCTTTCTGTCTGAATCACTTATTTTACTTTTTCTCTCATCCCCCTTACACGCCATCCACTCCCGCCTCCTCTGGACACTTTAAGCCATTATAAACCTTGGTTTGGCAACCTGGTGTGTGTTCATGTGGTGCTGCTCTGTAAAAGACGAAGATTGAAGCTTTGTGGAAAATCCTCGGCTTCCTTCTTAAATACACCCGGCATCACTGTCCAAGGTCTCAGGGGTTGGGGGGAGGGGGATACAGGGAGAAGGAGGAGGTGGGAAGGCAAGGAGCTAAGAGAAGATTGAAGTTCTGAGGGAAACCCCTTTAAAAGGAGGTAGAGGAGGGTCTTAAAAAAGGAAGGAGGAGAATGATTGTGGCTTGAAGCAAAAATCTTGGTCTCTGCAACTGTACTTACTCTTGGCAAGGTTAGGAGGACAAGAGGCAACAGAAGGAGAAATAGGAAAAGGAGTAGTATGGATAAAATAAAAATGGGAATAAGTCCCATTGAAGCAAAACAGAAGAACAGAGAGAAGTGAAACATTTTAGTTTTTATACTTAACAGCGCTTTTATTCCTCATTTGGTGATATACTGTCAATATCTAAAACACAATCTGATTCCAGTCTACCTGAGAATTCACACAGCTTGACATGTCATCTCACATTCACACATCATAATCCCCTCAATTATCATAAAGTGAGGTGAAATAACCAGGAGACAGAGACAGACTGACACTAGGCAATGAGCTGGAGTGAGTGACTCAGTAAAAGCAGTAATGGGCTGCATATGTGCTCCATATGTGTCTCAGTGCCACATTTAGATGCCTGTATATGTCCTTTCCACCTCTTCCTGTGATTTCTCAACAGCATTCCACCAAGGACACACACAGAAAAACATGCACATAGTTCCGCTGACACCATTGCTCTGAAATCTTAAGCAGTATAGCATATAAAGCAATAGGATAGTCAGAAATACAGAACAGTTGCACTATTACACAATAAATTATCATCTATCTGTTATAAATACCTTCAGAAAGTATAAAGGTGTATTTTCAACTAGACTAAGAGTCTTTTTTCCCAATTGAGGAAACAAAACAGACAATAAGTCACCTTTGTTTTTTTTCTGTATGTGGCCTAGTGATATATCGAGGTGCATAGATATGTTTTCTTTTGAGACAAACATTACACGAAGTACCATTCTTTCAAAACTTTTTCAATCCTGTTCAGTCTATGATTAAGGTTTTGAGTGGACTGTGCACTGTGCGTTAGGTACGTTCAAAGGTTCAATTAACTTACTGGATTTGTTTATTAAGAGCAAGAGAGAAAATCTCTTTAAAATCACTTCCAAGTGGACTGATATACTTACTCATTTTTGTATCTGCCATAAGACATTACCATGTTCCCAGAATACAAAGATGCCATGATTTAAACAGCTGAAATCTTTACGCTCACATCATATAAGAAAATTGTCTTATATGATGTGAGTGGTTTTGTAAGACCTCAGTTTAGATATTTAGACCAAAGTTCCATTTCACTTTAAGACATGGTAAAAACTAACTTAAAGATATTTAGTAAATACATGCAAATATAATATAAGTATAAATAGAAGGAATAATAATACTTTCTTTAATCTAAAGACTTGGAGAACAACTTGTCTGCTTCCTGCCTCTGTAGATCGTGGGTTAAGTCTTGTACTTTAGTCAGTTACTGAGGAGCAACTTTTTATCTTGAAGTGTAAATAAATTAACTAACAAGGCTTATAAGATGTTAGTTTGACAACAGAGCATTAAAAATAAGCAAATTAAGAGTCGAGAATGCGGTGAATGGACATTAATTCTAATTCTGCTGCTGACTTGATTTAATTAAGGAGTAATTAAGGCTATGACTGTAGAGCGCACGGGTCAAATAAGGATGCCAATCTAATTTTCCATATGTTCTTTTATGAATGCATTGGAGTTTTCTTTAACTGTTGGCTTTGGGAATTCAATCCATCCATCCACCCCCCTTGAGGAAAATAGAAAGCATAATTGAAATTAATTGATTTTTACCCTGTGCTTACTATGGCATGCTGACTCACCAAGTAGTTTCATATGGAAAACTTTAGCTTGCATTCAATGAGCTAACCCAGGGGTCTTACATCATAGCATGAGGGGATGAATTCTGACATTAACTTTTAGACAATAATTTGAAGGCTGGTTTTAATCCTCCCATGGCCCAGTTTTGGTACCGATTCAGACTTTGACAAAACACTGACTGAAATTTTTTATGGTTCAGTACCTAAAAGAAAAGAGTGAGTCTGTTTCTGTTGGGTCATAACATGGCAAGGGAATGTTTTCATTAAACTTGCTCCCAGAGTAGAAGGCTATATTTAAAGCTTTACATACACACCCTGCATGACAGCATTTCTAAAACTATATATCAGGATCCTGAAATAGGTCATGGACGTTTCATGGGTCACTTAAACTGGGTTGCACTGGCGAAAGGCTAATTATTTTGAATTTGCATCATGGTTGAAAGGGTAACGAACCACTTGTTTAGACAAACCCACCCAATGACACTACTAGTTAGTATGACATTTTACCGTCCTTGGGGAGGAATGGAAAAAGAAAACAACTGAAAACGGGAAAGGTAAAGAGAGGGAGTGCAGATAGATTGAGTTCTGGGAACAGTCCCCCCCAAATTTGTCCCCACGGAATATTAAGCTTGTCAAAACCACTAACTGAGATCCCACACAGCCACCACAGATTGGCAAATCTACATCTGCAAAGTATCAAAACGTTTGCCAAGTACCTGCAATGCCCCAAACCCATGAACATTCACACATGGAAAAATTTCTATGCAGTTTTTGTATATCACTGTTGGAATAGGAGCTCATCAGTCAAATGAAAAAGAAAAGAAAATGATGCAAACATATGCTAGTGCAATTTCCATCATAAATGGGTTTAATGCCTAAATAACAGATATAAAGTATTTTAATTCTGTCCAGTCTTAAAACTGTGTTTTCTTACCAAAACTGCACATTAGCATCACCCTTAGATTCATTTTCTATTTTTTTATGGTTATTGTAGTAGGGGTTGTTTGAAAACCATTGTTGTATTCCCTTTTAAAAGGCAAATTTGTTTCTGCTTTGTAATTCCAGCATTGCTTTGACTGATGTTTAGCAGGATGGACACAGACAGTATGTAACCGCACAAGGTTCAAGAAATTGAGATTAAAGAACCGGTTCTCTGTGCGTTTTCTGTGACTGACAGACCTGCAGCCGGTAAGTCTTTGGGTGAAGTTGTACAAGACTCCTGAAGCATTGGAACACTCAAAAATCATTAGATTGTCACTCCATATTAACTTCAGACAGAGAGAATCTGAACGCTACATCTATGTGTTTGTGTGAAACTGATTTCTTGAACACTCCCTACCCCTTCTCGTGTATTTGATTATGTCAATGCTTTATTTATTTTTCTCTTTTTATTAAGGTCTGAAAGAAAACACTTCATGCAGCTGTACTGGAGAATCTTAAAGTCTGTCTGTCACCTGTCCCAAGATTCAGTCCTATTTTCTTGTTTTGGATTCTTGGTTTATATATTTGGACTCATTGTTTATATTTGTTGTTCATGGGTGTTCTATTTAAAGTTAAAACATTTGTGTTCAAATTTTGGGATTCCTGTTTTGATTTATTTTGGTCTAGCATATCGTGAGTTTGAGCTCCGGTATTATTTAGTCTTAATTTGTGTCACTTTGTGTTTTGGTTCAGGCTTATTTTTAGTCATTTCTTTGAGATTTTTGTTTGAGTCTTGCTCTGCCTCTTTTCAGTGTTTGTGGTTGGGTCCAGCTGTGTTCTCTTGCCAGCTGTGTGTTAGTTATTCCCTTATTTTTTCTTTTATTTGTCCTGCAGGTTAACCTTGAAGATTATTTGTCTTTCATATCCTGCATTAGTTTTGCTTTCTGTCTGTCCCCAGTTGCGTAAGGAGTTTTGACCCGTGCGTGTATCCCTTGTATGTCTAATCCCAAATTAGCATTTTTTTTTATTTCATTTTATTTTTTTGTTTGTTTATTTTTTGGATCAGTTACAATAAAAATTTGCTCCTTGATTAGAATTCTGCCTACAGTGTCTAGCATTTGGGTTCCTTGCACATCACTTTGCAACAGTCTATTTTTAAAAAAACATTTATCCATCCATCCATCTTCTTCCGCTTATCCAGGGCTAGGTTGCAGGGGCAGCAGCCTAAGCAGGGAAGCCCAGACCTCCCTCTCCCCGGCCACCTCCTCTAGCTTGTCTGGGGAACACCAAGGCGTTCCCAGGCCAGCCGAGAGATATAATCTCTCCAGCATGTCCTGGGTCTGCCCCGGGGCCTCCTCTCGATGGGACATGCCCAGTACACCTCATGCAGAAGGCGCCCAGGAAAAATCAGGGAGCCTCCTGGGTGAGGTGTTCCATAAACCCATATGAGTATACAACCAAGGGAACAGTTCACCCTGCCCAGGATAGGGTTACCAGGGCCCCGCCCTAGATCCAGGCTCATAGAGGCCCAGGGGTCTGTCCAGGTTACTCTGGGTACACCCTGGACAGGTCGCCAGCCTAACACAGAGAGGCAACCAGTAGCACATGCTGCAGAAAAGCCAAAATGTAGAGTATGAGGCGAACTACTTATACTTTCAAATAGCTTAAATATTCAAAGTGACAGCATATGCTACAATAGACATTGACACAGAGTAACACTGGCACCCAAATTATTATTTATGATTGTATACAAGGCTTTGGGAAGTTGGAAATTAGGAAGAGAAATATATGGTATGTGTCTTTTAACCTTTAACGCTTTAACCTTTAACGCTTTTGAGAGAATCAAGAGATGCTGAGCCAAACTCACTTGCTGTTGTGTCACTACCAGCCTTGGGACCACAACATTAACTTTAAGCCTAAAAACTCAAAGCTGTATTTTTTGAGGGATGATAAGTGCAAACTGTGTGATATTGAAAAAAAATACTAAGGTAGTTTTTTTTCTGGGTATTGACTGCTGAATATTTCTTTTTATCATGGCAAAAACAGTGGTCTAACAACTTACCAGCTGGCCATCAGAACATTAAGTCAAATCAATAAGGATTGCATGGGTTTGATGAAAGCTGCAATGACAATTATAGAAAAAAAAGCTAAATTACAAAAGAAAGACTGCGTTTCAGACAGGGTGGTGTGGTGTACAAAGGTGAACAGTATAAAAAGCAAAAAACAGAAAGAGCAAGGAAGCAGCACTGCCAGGAAATAGAATAGAATAGAATATAAATTGCCTTTATTGTCCCTCATTGGGGAAATTCAGATGTTCCAGGAGGAAAGTGACAGACAGTTGGAGCATGTGGATTTAAAAAAATAAAAACAATACTGTACAATTGTTAAGTTATTAAAAATGTAAAAAATTATTACAAACAGAAAATGGAAAAAACTGTGCAAATAAGAGCAGGGACATAAACAACTAATATTACTATACTATAAACTACTTATTGTGTTTGTTGGGAGCGGTGATGGTTATAAAGCCTAACAGCTGCTGGGAAGAAGGACCTGTGCACCTAGGATCCAGCAGTTGAAAGGGGCTCTGGAGTTCTTCTACAGTGTCATGCAAGGGGCGGGAGACATTGTCCACAAGTGATGTCACTTTTGCCAAAGTTCTTCTGTCTCCAACCACCTGCACTGGGGTGAGGGGGCATCCTAGGACAGAGCTGGGCTTCCTAATGAACTTATCCAACTGCTTCCTCTCAGCTGTAGATAAACTGCTGTTCCAACAGAGAAAACTGAATTCTGTTGGCTATTTATGTGTTTGTCTGTGGTGTAACTACCTTAAAGGTTTACAGCTTGGCAGTTTGAAGTATAATGCTGCAAAGTTGAAGAGAAAGTGCACAAAACCCTTCATCACTGATATATTATTTCATTGAAGTACGAAAGCAAAACGACATAAAAACTAGCCTGTGTTCCAGATGGATATAGAGAGGAAAGGCAGTGGTGGTCTAATCAGATTTTGGGATTTTTCTTTCCCAATTTGGCTTTCTGAGGTGGTGTGAGCACTTTAAGCATAAAAGCCTAACAACCAAAGAGAATGTGTTGTAGGGGGAGGTTTCAGTCAAAAGGATTAATTAACACTAAATGGCTGTTTTAAGATAAGAGGACTCTTTAGTATCAAGGCCAAATGAGTCTGTTTGATCCAACATCTCAGCCTCTCTCACTCTTTTTATGCGTGAGCAAGTGTGTGTTTCGCATGTGTGCAACAGTGTGTTAAAAGAGCTATGAAAATATATATAAAATGAAAAAGAGCTGCCTTCTCATTGCTGCCCAAAACAGTAAAATTTTCAATAAGTCATCCAGCTTGTGCCAACCCTTTGAGCCTCAGTTAAGACCCCAGAGGAAGCTGTGGCTGCTGTCTCTCCAACACTGGGCTCCATAGTGGCAAACCTCATACGTTCAAATTGAAAGCCAGAAAAATACAAGAGGATGCTAAAGAAAGCCAGAGAATTGTCCAAAAGAGATATTATAGGACAAGTAGAGACTTGCAGGTGTAAGAGATTACATGTGAAAGCAAAGTGACTCTAACTGTTGTTGATATAACACCAAAATTGTATCATTCAGAGGTCAAAGTGATTAATTGAAGAGAGCGCTTTTAAACAAATGTTTAAAAAAACAATGGAAGTTTGATGTCAAAAGCACTTTGATGTTGATTCATTGCTGAGGCACCTTTGCTGATCTGAAATAAGAAATAGAATGTTGCTCATAAGCTTGTAATTCTTTATAATGAGATGTAAGAGTATTACTTGTCTAACACTTGTCTATTATTTAGAAGTATAGTTGTATCAGGAAACGGAATTTTTGAGTTTGCCTCTTTGAAAAACAAACAGAACAAACTAAATCAGAAAGAATGTGTTATAGTTTAGAAAGATATGCCTGCATCTCTAATATCCTACATTTGATTGTAGTAGAAAAAATGCAATAAGATTAAAGAAAATGTAGCACTAACAATGAAACTGTGGTGAGGGACAGATCGGAGCTTTGAGTATCTCTGAAACTTATCCCCAGGTGCACATTAGTTCTTTATGGTAAAGAAGCGAGAACGACACACGGTAAAGGTCTTATGGCAGCCTGCTTGGAGTTTACCCATTGCCACTTAAGAAACTTTGTACATGGGGAAAAGATTCTCAGTTACATTGTTCATCCCTAAGATGAAGCATGGTGCAAGCAGCGGGGAGGTGGAGTTCTGATCAAAGGTCAGGGGAAAAATTAAGTATCCAAATACAGAGAGGTCCTTCAAGAAAAACTTATGACGAAGACTTGGATGAATTTTTCCATCCATGAGTGTCCCAGCCCAAGTTTAAACTTAAACCTCAAAAAACATATACGGTGAGACTTTCATGTGGCACACACTTCCAATCTCAAGGAATGTGACAGGAAGAATACAATAAAGTGTTAAAATCCAGGTCTGCAAATCTTGTAGTGAAATCTTGTAATGGAAATCAAAGGTGTCATTTCTCTCAGTGTCACTGCAGATTATTAAGTGTTTTGATTTTCAATAAATCCACAGAATGCCAGAAGAAAATCCACATTTTTTCATGATTATGGGTTGCTAAGTGTATATTTTTAAAAATTCAATCTTATTTTAAGAAAAAACGTTATTTATAACACAAAGTGTGCAAAAGAAAAGGGGTTCTTAGAAACTATAAAACAGAGTAGTATCAATTTACTGTACTACTACTACTGCACTAATACAGATGCAGAACTGTGGAAATGTAGCTGATGGATATGCAGGTGAAGAGCATAGCTACACCTTTTGAGTATTTTGAATACACAAACTGCTCAGTCTGAATAACATTTAAAGAAGATGCAGCATGTCTGCCTGACATACTAATCACTGTGGTAAAATATAAGATGTGAGAGAAAGACCATTACTTATTTAAGTTGTGTGTATCCCAGATAGGTTCGTTGAGCATGCGTGCTGATTTAGACACACCTTGTTTCACATTCATTAAATTACAATCTTTTTGCAAGATTCCTAGAAGAGAGCCTTTCCTCATCTGCTCCCAGCTTAGCAGCTGGGGGTTTAATACCTTGCTTTCAGCTAGAAAGACTAATAGTTAGTGGCTCTTGTGGCATCAAAGTTCCTTTTAAGATGAAATATTTCTGCCTATTTCTTATTGGATACTACATAAAGTATAAAGTACAAAAATGCCACCTTAAAGTGCTTTAGTGCTGCAAGATTCATCCCAGCTATTCAAAAAGAAAGCATGATTGTTCCAAAAGATAAAGAGAAAAAAACAGAAAACATTTGACTGGTTGATTTATAATCTACCTGAGAACTGTGTAATTTGCCTTAAAGCAGCATTCTGTGACAATGAGATATCAGGGCCTTACATCGTTAACTTACATTGTCAGATGTGAAAAATTGAACACTAGTACAATTGCATGAGTTTAAAAAAAGAAAATAGCTGATTATTCTCTCAAGTCAACTAAATGTGTCAACTTTTTAGCTTAATCAGAAAATGCTTTTTAATATTCTTCTTTTGAACACATCTGTAACCATATTTAAAAAACATAATTGCTTAATTTACTGTTTTCATGATTTCTGTACTCATTCAAGCTTAATTTAATTAATCCACGTATCCCCTGTAGCAGCGAAAAAGACCACTAGAATCCCAGAAGGTGATTCTATAGTAGACAAGTTATAGGAATAATCTTTTGAACAGTTGCTCAAATAAATATAAAAGAAAAAAAAAGACTTCATCATCAGAAGTATTAAGGTGTTTAATATTTGATCACTCAGCCACATTGTCATGTTAACCCACCTGTATGATTGTGAGCGGCAGCTGTCATCAGAAATGAGAAAAAAGACAAAAGATGGAGAACAAAGGGCAGGGAATACAGACGAAACTGAGAAAAGAAACAAGTGGAAAAAAAGAAGAGACATAAACACAGATATTTTTGAAATATAAGAAAGAACAGAGACTGGCTGACATTGATTTTGGACCAAATCCAATCCATCTCCTCCTCCTCCTTACACTTTTCTCTCTCCTTGCACATCCACGTGGACTGTCCGCTACATTAAAAACCATTCCAAAACCACCTAGCATTATGTGGGAGGGTGTTAAAAAGACTCCACACATTAAATTCCCAATGTTTCTTTTCAAAGAACTTCCCCTGTAATTCAATCAGTTTTGTGGAAATTTTTACAAAGGAGATTGAGAATGGTACATATTTAAAAATAGAGTCTATGGAGTAGTGTCCTTTTGGGCTCATTGCAAAATACATGATGCTATATCAATAAATAGAAATGAAGGAAAAAAAGTTAGGCTATAACTCTGTTTCTCATTATAACTTACAGAATATAGCCTACAGATCGTTTATGTGGATAGCTCACCAAATTGACCAAATCTACTTATTACATTACAAAACAGTGCTGTACTGTCAAACTTTGAAGATGTTATTTTGACCAAGTACCAGTTTTGTTCTTTCCCAACATTTGTAACTTCATTCTCCAATGGCAATAGTGCCAATAGTGCTCCTTCTCTTGTGGTCTAAGACATATTACAAGCCCACTGACAACTCTTCAGTTAAAATAGAGGTCTCTTACATTCGAGACCTCACGATTAGCTGACCATTTTAAACCAACATTACTCCTGTTTAAAAGTCTGCTGATTTAAAAAACAACAAATAGCTATCACCTAACATTGGTGGAGGTTTCCTGCAAGAAGAGAGAGAGTTACAGAATAGGTATGAAAAACTGACTGTTAAGAAATGTAGCGTGAAAGATGCATCCTTATTCACACATTAAGGTTTGCATAGCTCACACATACTATAGGTGGATGACAGATGGACAACCAGCTGGGTAGACAAATACAGAGAGACTGAAAGGAAGGTGAACACAATTATCTGTAAAAAATAAAAATAAGGAAAAAACATACAGTTAGTTTAATATGTGTTCCAGCTATGACACAGTTCATTTTTAGTCTATACCACCACAATGGATTTTATCCCTGTTTTTGCCTGGGTATTGTTTTGAAGTTACTATGAACCACTTGAATCAGTAATTATTCTAATATATATAATAAATTAATAAAAGTATTGGATTGTGTGTTTAACAGTTCCAGAAATTTTTAGACATTTCTTAGCAGATTTGCAGCCAGTCGTTTGTTTTTCTGTTCCCAATTAAGTAGCTCTCTAGTTGATCCAAGTATTGAACTTTCACTTAGTAACTGTTCACTGGAACAAAAAAGAAGGCCATTACTGAGTAGACAAACAAAATAAATCTATCATAAAGGTAGGTCGAATAAAAAAATCTTGTAAATTCTTAATAAAACAAAACAAAAAAAATAAGATAAAAAAGTGTGGCTAAGCACTGGCCAGCTCAGCAACATCAAAAGGAACTAATTATTCAAATCATTTCAGATTGATTTATATCAGTGGTGATTTTTTTCAGAAAGGCAAGCAGAGACAATAGCCCACAATAAACACTCACAAAAAACCTTCCTCCACTATTACCAAGATAAACTACATCAGATTAAAACATACAGTTTGTGCTGCCTGTGCTCTACGTGAACATCTTCCAAGCGATATTTTACAAAGCATGTAAAAGACATGCAGGTCCACTGTGTCCATTTCATGTTTTGCCTCACCAAAGCATGAAATGGACACCCATGCAGAACTTGTAGTAAGTTGCAGTGAGCTGCACTAACAGTTTGTTTCAAGCCTGTTTCAAGCCTAGCACCCTGGAGTGTACTTCATAAGTTTTTCTATTTAAAGCCAAGTAATTGTCTTTAAATATATCATCTCCACCTGCTGGTAATGCAACTTCTGCGTGCAATTATGCAGTTTTTACATTGGTGTACATTGGTGTTACCACTCGACTACACTTCACCAGTCCTAATGAAAGTCCGATCACATGGGGCAGAAAGAAACAACTTACAAAATTTTATTTTGGGAGTTTCAGTAGATTTTCTCTTTATACCAAATGTGATCAGCTGAGCAGTGCTGCTGGTGTTGCTCTGATGTTTATTGCTCTTAGTGGATTTACACAGTTTACTAATTACATTTCCATTTCATCACATGCCACTGAGCAGTCTTTACCATTAAAAATAACCTCTCTTCTTCCTCTCCTGTCCTGTCGTTCTTACATCTTTCTCTATCTCTGAGTAAAGTTATCACTCACACATCTGGGAAATACAGCGGTTGTACTTTTAGGTAACTGCAGTCATACAGTTTGTGTTCTTGCTGATATGTGTTGAGCTGATAGTAACATTGCATTTGAAATTACCTGCCACTTAAAAAAAACTGTACTCCCTCTGCGCTCACTCCCCATCTATTACACTAGATGCTGAAGTACCGTGACCACAACTTATGGACCTGCACCAAAACCACTATTGTTGTCCAATTTAACCCCTGAGTATAGCATTATAAATGATGCACAAAATATGTTTTTGTGCAATAAACACTAGTGATGGATACACCAATATGTTTAAAATGTGTCAAACTTAAAGTAATGAGTCTGTTTTGAAAATGTAAGGAATAGAAAGTGCAGATATTTGTGTAAATATTAAAAAAGGTGCCAGAAAAATAAATAATCAAGTAAAGAGCAGAAACCCAAAAGTTCTACTTATGTCCAATAAAGAAGTATTTGTACCTTGATGCTTCCCACCTCTGATTAGAGAAGATGCAGTAGTTTTCAGTAAGTTTTGTTTTCTCTCAGCTGTCTGAATCAATAGGCTGTGCATATTATTTAACTCTTTTTCTGCACTAAACAAAGTGTAGATCTGATCAGAAGATGTAGACTTCGGCAATCAGAGGCACAATTAAGTTATAAAGCAAGTTACATCTTTTGAAAGGTTTCAAAACTTAAAAAAATGCAAATAAAGCAGTAGCCCTTGGCTTCCTCTGCCAGTCATTGGATTCTCAGTTGGCGGTAAAGGCTAAAGGTTATGTTTGTGTAAGAAGGCGACTTGTCCTTTGGGACTCGTGGTATGATGGGTATGTCAGTGGTATATATTTCTCATGGCCTAAAGTTCACCTCTAGCCAAAGACGTTTCCTTTCAGTGTTTAAACAAAAGGACTGGATTTCAGTATTGGATTACAGATGATTTAACTTAATGGGTATCTTTGGGTCAGCATGTACCATATAAGTTAACAAGAACATAACCTTAGTTATGTTTATTGGCATTGATTTATAAAGGTATGCACATGATTTGATTATGGTCAGAGTAAAGACGGACTTCAATTACCTTAGTTGGTTTTAAGATCCACATCAAATATCCCATAGCCTCTCTTACCCATATAGTACACATTAATATGACTACCACTGGAGTGAAGTAGTCAGAGTGCCTTGACCTTGTAAGAGGATATTATCCTCTACGAAAATGGGGTCCAGCACTGTATTCAGTGTTCAATAATTCAAGGGCTTTATTAGGACATGGTAGGATGAAATATTTTTTAGGATAACTTAGGTTTTCATTCTTTCAAAAATTCTTTCCCTCAACATTGTCCCCTTAGTTGTGTTAGTTATGGACATATTCTTGCACCAGTCTTTCGATTACTATGCTGTACACACTTTTCCGTTATACTTTTTTTTTGGATACTTTTATTTCAAACTATGCTGTTTTGCAGTCATTAAATCCACTTGGTTGTCTTTTATTTGATGTTTTTGGCAATGAAATCAAATCATTTGGGTCTCTTTATGATTTATTTTATATTTACCCTTTCACTGTTATGTACACACACTGCCAGCTTTGTTATCACTGAGCATATGTACAAGTAACTGTTAACAGCATAAAAGCTGTAATACTCATGAGGGCATGTTGTGCCACTCCTGTGGATACTTTGTTGTCCCAACACTATAGGCTGACCTCTAAATCACTGTCATACCCCAAATCACAGTGAGGACTAGCCTCTCAGGTGTTATTACTGTATTAAATCACATAAGACTAGGGAATATGGAAATCATATTTCATTAAACGTGTGCTGACTGCTTGAGAAAAGGCAGTAGCTGAACTACTCAAACATTGCGCCTCAACTTTTTGAAACAAAAAGATGTTATGATGTTATACTATAGCCTTCTTAAAACTTGCAAGTTGACACTGCTGCCTCACCTCAGATAGATATTCCATACAGCACAAACCTGAGCGGGTTATTGGTTTTATAAAATGAGTGTATATGTCCGTATCTTCGCCCTGCCATCCGTCATGTTGCAGTGGTTAACATGGCAGAAATCCCCATTTACAAGACACATAGACACAGAGCTCCCCTGCTTCTCATAGCTCTGTGTACATCTGTCTGACCTAGCGAAGATTAGATTCAGACACTCCAGGCATAAAATCTGTGTGTGTGTGTGTGTGTGTGTGTGTGTGTGTGTGTGTGTGTGTGTGTGTGTGTGTGTGTGTGTGTGTGTGTGTGTGTGTGCATGTATGAGCAGGGAGAGGACTGTCAGGGGAACTCAGTAGATTTAATCTCTGCTCTCCTTCCTTCAAGAAAGACTGGCGATGTGGTGCATACATCCCACACACATTTTAAAGGTTTCATTTGAATCCACTGAACTATACAGGAATTTGCATGACAATTTAAATGTTAAAGAGGTGTAACAAAATAGTTCCCACGTACATAAACACACAAACATCCCTGAATACCAACATGTATACACAGAAAAAAAACCCATCTGTGCCTTTAGGCTTTGGTGTCTCAACAGAAAATATTTCCCTCTGCAGTCACAGTAACGCGTTCCTCTCCCTCTTTCTCCCAGTAAAACTGATGCAGTGTTTTCTCCCTGGGGTAGGATTTCTTCCAGTCACTCCCTTTCTAGAATTCTCTTTCACTCTATTTCTTTATCATACACTATTTTACCAATTTGCTTTCTACCACACACCTGCTGTCTCTGTGAGAAACACACAGAGACACACTACAGTACATCACAGTAACCTTGTGTTGTCTGGTGGTATTTTGCCATTTGTATGAACAAGACACTTACTATTCAACTGAAGTCACAATGTACAATTTTATGGTATGTATTTTAACATCTGCATTATAAATAAAGCACTCTTAGTTGTAATGAAAATTTATCTGAAAATAATAAAAATTTGGTTTCAGCTGTTAGAGTGGAATACAGTAAACTTGTCACAATGTACTTATATTTAATGATACAGCAATATACACTATATTGCCAAAAGTATCCACTCCCTGCCTTCATACACATATGAACTTGAAGGACATCCCATTCTTAATCCATAGGGTTTAATATTACCAAACCTTTATACCTCTAACAGCTTCAGATCTTCTGGGAAGGGTTTCCACCAGCTTTATGAGTGTGTTTATGGAAATATTTGACAATTCTTCCAGAAGTGCATTTGTGAGGTGAGACACTGATGTTGGATACGATAGCTTGGCTCAATTCCTTGCTCTTATCCAGCCCAAAGGTGTTTTGTCAGCTGGAGGTCAGGACTCTGTGCAGGCTAGCCAAGATCTTGCACACCAAACTCGCTCATCCATGTCTTTATGAACCTCGCTTTGTGCACTGATGCGCGTCCTTTTGGAACAGGAAGAAGCCATCCCCAAACTGTTCCCATGAAGTTGAGAGCATGAAATTGTCCAAAATGTCTTGGTATGCTGACACATCAAGAGTTCCTTTCACTGGAACTAAGGGGCTAAGACTGACTCTTGGAAAACAACCCCACATCATAATCCCCCCTTGACCAAACTTTATACTTGGCACAGTGATATCAGACAAGTACCATTATCCTGGCAACCACCAAACCCAGACTCTTCCATCAGATTACCAGAGGGAGAAGCTTAATTTGTCACTCCAGAGAACCTGTCTGCACTGTTTTAGAGTGGCATGCTTTACACCAGTACATGAGACACTTTGCATTGCACTTGGTGATGTAAAGCAGTGTTTCCCAACCTTCTGGAGCCACGGCAAAAATCACACGGCACGCCACCAAACAGAAATTTCACAAAAAACACATTAATAATTTTTCCCCGCGCACCAGGTGTAGCAGAATTGGCTGAGTTTGTATACCTTTTTTGCTTTCTTCTGACCACTACTCATGCTAGGGCCTTCATCTGGGTAGGAATTTTCTGCAGAACCCAGGTCAGATTGACTGCTTTTTCTTTTCAAATATCTATCTATTGCTATTACGCGCTGCATCGTCTCACAACATGACTATTGTGTAGTTTCTTCTTCATCTTCTTTTGTTTTACTGGCAGTTGGCAAACCCATTTAATTAGGGCAGGTAGTTGTACTGCCCTCTAGCGGAAGAGAATGTAACTGTTCTGACCCATACTCCCGCCGATCACTTAAAGTACTATCAGGTGGAATCAGATAATCTTCCATGGCACACCTGATCATTTCTCACTGCAGCACAGTGGTTGGGAAACACTGACGTAAGGCTTGGATGCATCTGCTTAGCCATGGAAACTCATTACATGAAACTCTCTATGCACTCATCTTGAGCTAATCTGAAGGCCACATAAAGTTTGAAGGCGTGCAGTGATTGACCTCTGGGCCCTATGTGCCTCAGTGTCCACTGACCATGCTCAGTGATTTTATGTGGCCTACCACTTTGTGGCTGAGTTGCTGTCGTTCCCAACGATGTCCACTTTGTTATAATACCACTAACAGTTGACTGTAGAATTTTTAGTACTGAGGAAATTTCACGATTGGAGTTGTTTCTCAGGTGGCATCCTATCACAGTACCACACTGGAAATGACAGAACTCCTGAGACTGACCCATTCTTTCACAAATATTTGTAGAAGCAGTCTGCATGCCTAGATGCTTGACTTTATACACCTGTGGCCATGGAAGTGATTGGGACACCTGAATTCAGTGATTTAGCTGGGTGAGTCAATACCCTTGTCAAAAATAGTGCAACTATTTTTTAGCTATCTCTGACAGAATCAGAATTAATTCATATTACTCACAACTGTATTAAGATGAAAGTCATTTCTGGAGCACTTAGAGAACAAAATATTGTTCTAATGTTGGCTGTGATGCTTTCATGATTGGATTATTTATGCAGGACAAAATAACAGCGTGACATTGGTTATCTGGATAGTCCCATTTGGACAGGATTAATGTCTCTTAAGGTCGAGTGGGGAAAAATAGTCTGTTGTAATGTCAGCTTTAGGTTTCTCTGCTATAGCCTGCCTGCATCCAGCTTATTTTATGTGTAGTATGCTGAGGAGGATTTTATCAGTGACTGTAATTTAGTGATGATTCGAGTTACTGAGGAGCGTGGCCAAAGTTTATCACCCACATCCCCCTGGAGTGTACGCACCTCATTCAAGTGAGGCTTGTGATATTTAATGTATGCTATCAACAGTATATAAGCTGTATAAATTCCTGAGCAGAGTGTTAACATCCATGTCTTTTGAAAATATTTAAAATTTATGATTGACCATGCACATCTGGTGATTGAGAGAGAGGGGTTTTTTTTTTTTTGCTTTGCTTTAATTATGTTTGAAGATTAAAAATAGAAATGGTTGTATAACATTATTGAAAACAAAAAGTCCATACACATTACATTTATAGACTAATAATAACCAATGAATGCAGTCAAGACTTAGTATTAGTAAACAGTAAAAATAAAGTTGCAGTGCATTCATTATTAGCATAGTGTCAGTGCATTACACTTCAAATCATAAAGAGCAGGGGAGTCAAACATAAGGCCCGGGGGCTGAATCAGCCTGCCAAAGATGCCAGTAGAGGCTCTGCCAGTAGGCAAATTTGAAAAATGTGAAGAAGGGCATACATTTTGGAATTTTATCTGTATTTTCAAATGTTTTGCAGCTTCTCCTGCTGATAAACTCCAGCCCATGGCCTTTCATACCACAACAAAGTAATTAAGTAATAAACAATTTAAATGAGACCTTCATAAAATGAACTTTTGTCTTTTCTCTTCCTCCCCTCTCCTCAACCAGTTGTGGCAGATGGGTGCTCCTACCTTGTTCGTATACTTTTTGGTCTCAAGTTGCAGCCTTGGAGACTTAAAAATTAAGCCAATGGTGAAGTCCCAGATGCTGTAATTCCCAGAATGGCCACTTTAAGCAGCATCTAAAAGTACACTAATCTGCCATCTTTACAGCTGAATTAAACATATTTCTTTTCCCTTTTTTTGTTCACCTCTTTAAAATGTATTAACCTTTAAAGTTATGTATTATTAATGACTTGACTTTCCCAGTTACATGATGCTATGCAAAAAGTCCATAAAGATAAATGTGAGAACTGAAAACGGATTCACAATGCAGTGGAGGATGTAATAGAGGCTATATCCACATACAGTCTATAGTCATGGGAGAATCTGCTTCCTGGTCCACTGGTGTAACACCTCCACCTCCTCAATAGCAGGACAAACTGTTATCTGGTATTATCTTGTTTTGAGAGATACAAATATTCTAGGCTTACTTTTAAATATTATTATGTATATACTTTTTTTTGATTCTGGTCATCTTTAAAGAACAACTAGTCAAATGACCACATGTCAGTGTCAAACAGTTTCCCATAATACACTGACAACTGTGACATTGTTTAAAATACAATACAGAAACTCTTTTTCCCCCTTTTGTAGCAGCCTTAGACAACTGTTTGTCATTCATAACACATTGTCAAGGAGGTGAGAACATCTCTGAGCTCTTAGCACCTTCCTACTGATAGCTGTGAGCAGAGGGTGTAGTGTGATCCCTTCATAACACATAGGGCTGTTATTAGCAATAAAGTGCCAATGTAACCATTTATATGCATTTTCAAATCAGTCACATACTGTACAAACATCTATTCATTCAATTATCCATCAATCAAAGTTACAAGCACCGCTGAAATATCTCTTAGAACCCACCCTCCAACAAAATATACAGTCCTCAACGTGACATAAATTATATAAAGACCCTACACACCGCATGCTTTAGTGTTATATTTATGTATGATGTGTGGTGAGTCCACTTAATTGGTACAAAAAAAAGCTGTGAAATATGACATAACCATTTTAAAGCTTACATATTATTCTAAAACTAAAACTGGCAGATCTTATGCAGACTCTTACAGACACGGTTGTTTTAAATGAATGCATTACATTTATAATTAAACACTGACAGTGGAAAGATGCACAAAGTTTCATATCAGTTTCTTTAAAGATAAGCATTCATCACTAGCCTGCTGCCTTTCATGATTTCCTTTTTCCATCTTTTCTTTTTTCCTCCTATCTATATGTTTTTGTTCTCCCTAACTTGAATTTCTTTCCCACCTGCGTTTCTTTTTTTTTTAATAATTTTTTTTCCTTCTGTGCGTGGACAGGATGGAAAGTCAACACTGTTAGAATGAAATCAACCTCACTTCTGCTCTGGTTATGTGTGTGTATCTGAGTGTTTGCACATGGAAGTGTGTTTGCGTAGGCCTGTGAGTGAGCAGAGCAGTTAAAGTAAGATTGATCCATTGGCTTCAGCAGAGAAGGGTAGAGAGGTCGGCAGAGTTTTATTCGGACCAGTTTAGTTCCATCGTTATGAGAAATGTGTTCAGGTTGCCAAAGTTTCTGTTGCAACAGACTGCTAGCTTCGCAGAGAGAGGAGAGCCTGGCCAGGTTTCAGACCTAATAGTTTGTCCCTCTTTTATCAGGCAAACTTTGGCCATCCTTCAAATCTCAGCAGAAGGGCAGACTGGTTGGCTTATTTTCAAATTATTACTTCCTTTTACGATAGAAGGATGCAGGGGTCGTCTAAATTACTTTCCTGCCTGCTGATTCCCTCACCATTCCCTGTCCTTTATTTTTGCTTGACTCAATCTTTAATAATTACTCATTTAATCAAGCTGGCTAATCTGAGCATTTCCCCCCATCTCATCTGATTTATTTATTGCATTCAACACCAGCATTTTGGTCATCTCTGCTGTGATACACACATCTTAAAAAATTGAACTGTCTGGTAATTAATTTTTACCAAGCAATCCTGTGAAGGTCATTTTATAAACTTGTGCTCATTAAATAAGGATACTGCTGACACATTTAATGTGCAGAAGGATCCATTGTAGTCATAAAACTGTGACAATTGAGGACAATCACATTTTTAAAAAAATTACTGTACAGTATCAGCCCTTATACTAAAATCATCAAAAAAGGTCAAAGGGGAAAAAGGGTCCACTGATCCTTTCTGAAACACCAGAAGCAGAACCAGTTGTCATCCTCAGAGGGGGGAGTAGTAGAAATGACTGACCAGCTGCATCAAACATGGACACCAAAAACAAACAGTTGTGTTTAAATACATGGCAAATTTGCTTCCAGGCACTTCGGACCAGGCTATCTGTTCAGCAGAACCTGTTATCATGATCTACCCAGGTAAAAAGAGAACCACCTTTATAACACTGAAAGGTCTGATTTTAGGTTAAACTGATTCCTAATCCATTAAACAAAATTTGTAGAACACAACTCTGACTCGATGACCTTTTAGTTAGCATTAGCCAAGAACTTAGCTAATTTAAAAAAAAAGTATCACTAGTAAACCAACCTGAGTAATAGAGCAGGGCGATATGACCAAAAATATTTATCACGATATACATTTGAAAATTTGCGATAACGATATAACTGACGATATAACTGACACTAGACAAAATACTTTACAACTCCTCAACTTTATTAGTGCAAAAAACCCATCAATGTATTTTCACTTAAACAAGCAGCTGTTTTTTTTTATGTGCATTAAAGTTATATAAAAATATAAGTGCAAATTCCTTGCTGACAGTTTAACCAAAAGGCATTTCCAGTGGAAATTGGCCGACATATCCTCAGCATAACCATGTATAATATCCACAAAACTTAAAAAGAGGTTATACACACACAATACGATAATATTATGTTGACGCACAGTACGTATCACTCCGCGAGGCTCCTGCCTACGATAGCTGTAATGCTCCGACAATCCATCAAGCGGTGTGGGTTCGTAGCTTAGCAAAGTCGTACTAAAACATTTGACAGATTTTCGAGCACCATGTACCACATAAAATCGTTTCGAGGTCAGTAAACACAGCCAGAATTCATACATAAGGCACACGGGATTATAAGGGGCACTGTCGATTTTCAGAAAAATCAAAGGATTGATTTTAAGTGTGCTGTATTTTCCAGAAAACACGGTAATAACGACGGCCCGCTAGCATGCTCTACCAGAAATAGTGCTTTGTTGTGTATCTGACGGACGAAAGCCAAACCAGTTCCACACCACTGAAGTTGCAGCATTTTTACAAACCAATTCTTTCATCCGTTTCATTTAACGATCCACTTTCGCTCTTCTCATTCTGCGTCGCCGCCATGTGCGTATGTAAACATAGGCACTGCGCATGCGCGTTTTACCCATATTCTATCGCGATATTTCATTTTCCTATCGTTGCCCAAAATTACACCGGTATTACCGTGAACAGTATGATATAGCCCAGCCCTACTGAGTAACCTAAATTTAGCTTACAGCAAATATACCTTCATAATATATTTACTATATTGTAAAAATTAACAGGGAATGTTATGTTATGTCATGATGATGCAGGAACAGCACCAACACAGGAATATCAGATACATCCTTCAGGCTCACCACATAGATGTAGGTTTATACATATTGCATACTGAAAGCAAAGCATTGTCTAACTGACTTGCAAATATATATGCATGCTTTCACTCAGATTTATAAAGCTGTGTGTATTTACGGAATTATGCACAGATTTGTAGATTCTAACCACTCATTCTTCTTTTCTAAATATCAGTATATTTGTGAGAAAGTTGAGTAAACCACCACAGAAAATTTTTTAAGAGGCAATAAGCTGACAGTGAAAAAGTGACAGAAGCCAAAACGTGAAGAATCGCATGGAGGCATGCTTTAAAGAAGCAAAGGTGTGGTGAGAGAGAAAAGGATGTAAATGTGTGTTTTAATTGAATGATTCATATAATTCTGTAGATATATTCTTGCTATTAGCCGCTTACTGTTAGCTTGTCACTTCCGCATCTGGTCTGCATCCGGTCATGTTATTGTCTCCAAGAAAACAGTTTGTTTTGTGAAGTCAATGTTTTGTTTGTTTTTAAAGCATTTTTTTTCCCTTTCCTTTCTTTGTATTGAACTTCTGTTGTGATTTTGCAGCATTTTTCTATTTGCAGGTTGCAGTGCTTTTGACCTCTTAGCAGAATAAAACATAACACTTTTAAGTAGGACGTCTGATCAAACTTGAGTGAGACTGTGGCAGCAATGACGGACCCGCCCACATAGTTCGTACGTTTTACACTTTATTTCCGGTTGCTATTCTTTCCCAACCTCGGCTGCGGCTATTCAGCGACAGCCACAAACAGTAACAACAACCACACCAGGTCCTGGCACGTTTAATACAGGGGAGGTGTAATGAGCCCATCAAGCTCAGGTGTGTCAGACTCTGTTGCAGTCGCGCCGCGAGCCATGCCCCGCCAGAGACATTTTGCACACCATACAGCTGGGTGGTAATTTCTTAAAAATTTCAAGGCTGCAGTGCACGTGTTAAAATTAATGGAGAGTAATATTCATGCAGATGGTTATCTTTTTTTCTGCTTTCTTTTTTATTAATAGCATGTCAGCTGTCTTTTACAATAGGTGTCAGGGCTTTTGGGCAGGTTGTAAAATGTGGCAAAAGTACAGCTTAATGACTTTACAGTGTGGTAAAGTGCTTTGGTACAAACTTGTAATGGCTCTGAGGGGGGAGGAGAATGAAGAAGGCAAGAGATAGATACCACATTAACAAAGACAAATGGAAATATTAACACAATTCATACTTAATGAGTTGGAATAAGGAAAAGAGAATTTCGTTTTTAATAATAAAAATGTCGCTGTTCACTTTCTGTACATTTTGTGTTCAGAGTTATTAGACGTATGGTCCACACTCACACACGAGCACTTAAATGTCCCCACACACTGAGACACACTCACACACATAATCAGAACTGTTAGCTTTTGGTATGCACATACATGCATGCACGCGTGCACACATATGCATACACAGACTCTGACAGATGAGCAGCACATTTGCCTCCACATAGCTTTCTCCCCTTCCCATCATTTGCTATACAGGAGGAACTACACTAAGTGTTCACTTCCATTTTGTCCAAAAGACTTTTAATGGACTAGTTAATTGCACAGTAATTAAACTGAATTTATCACAGGGAACTTATACTTCTTGAGCCTAAGGCACAGTCATATTTCCAAAAATCAGTCTTGTGTGCCTGCGTTTATCACACATGTCATGTACACATGACGTCACTACAGTGTCACGCTGCCTCGATTTTCTGTCTCTCTCCACTTATGTCTAATACAGCAGATATTGAGGCTGGTCTCTTACAGTCCCTTATTTGATTCAACCAACTGCAGTGTAATACTGTGAAACTGTAATTTAATCATGGTTTCATTCTGTGACCATTGTAAGATATAGTTGTCCCCATCACAATGGAAAAAAAATGAAAAAAAGAAACTCATATTATGTAGTACAGAAAGCGTTCAATCAACAGATAATTGGAAAAAATCTCTTAAAATTATTAATTTAAACCTTTTTTCATCTGTTTATCTTTATGTTTGAGTGTTAGATCTGTATACATTTTCATCTGTCTTGAACCATTATTTGCATATTTCTTTTTATAGTTCAGTGAATATTTTATTTTAATCAGTCCACAACAAAAAGAAAACTCCCCATGTGGATGGTTTGATAAGTACCTATTTCCTCTTGATGAGCATTTAACAAAATCAAATTTAGTTATATGTACGTAACTAAAATATTGAGTTGCAACATCCTATAAAAGCAAATAGTTTGCATTTTGTTGCTTTCATCTGTTTTCAGTGGCCAATATGACGCTCCAGAACTGTCTGCTTTTGTTTGCTGCTTGTATCAGGAAGACAAAGACATCACACACTTGCTCAAAAATGTATAGACGAATGCACAGATATGTCTGGGTGGATTTGCATAGATGGAAATTTCAGTGTGCATTAAATGGATTTTTGCAGAATAAAGAGCGAGCTGCATAAACACATCTATCTTGTTAGCAATGTGATTTAAAGACATGAATTGCAAAATATGCCATATGCTCAAACACATCCATGCAATACCAATATAGTTTCACAGCATTGAGATTATGCTGGTATATTGATAAGCGACAGTGAACACTAATGTTACATAGTATTGATAACAACAAATGTATTTACATTATGCTATGAGTTTTTAATTGAGAACTCTTAAAGTAAAAACCAGAACCCTCCATCATGATGATTTTGTACTGTAGAATTTTGTGCTTGTTTCATCAGTACCCTGGAAATGTCTTGCATGTATCATTAAGATTAATGCACACTAGAGGTACTCTGAGGTCTTCATTTCTTCAGGTCTCATGGGATAATGCTGGTTGCCACCTAATTTTTAATCCTGTGCTGTCATTAGCACCGAAAATATAATTTGTCACACACCAAGTTTCTTCGAATTGTCTTGTGGTGAAATTAATTTTATTTATAAAGAGTGGCTATTATTTTAATTGATCTGTTGCAGTGGTCACTCCCACTCTGAAAATTGAATGTATGCCATTGTGCAATCATATGACCATACAACAAACAAACACACACACGTAGAGAGAGACAGAGAGAGAGAAGGCACATGTAACTGTACTTCATAGAGCTTTCAAATCTCTGTGTAACATTCTGTAAAATTCAGTCCAGTCTGCAGTTTCTGCTACTATATACCAAAATGTCACAGTTCCAAAATGTTTTTATAAAGATAGATTTTCCTCTGCACTGCATTGCTTTTGTCATCAAAAATATGAAGGAATGAAGAATTGAGAGTTGGTTAGTCCACTCAAAAGTTTATAAGGCTCTTTTTTATTTTCTTTGAGTTCAGTCATTTCGGTTTTATACATAAAGGAGATTTGGGCACAATTGTGACTACACAGCTGACTTTCTTATAAAAATGTCAAAATCAGCTAGAAGCTGGATTTTAATATCACAGATTAAGCTTAACCATGTCAACATCACATTGACATGTATTCACATTAATACAGGATTGCTTTTTCAGCATTATATGAAATGTTTCATTATCTTCTTCCACTTCTTCTTTCAGCACTTCCCTTTAGGGGTTCCCACAATGGATCACTTGTCTTCATTTCACCCTGTCCTAACATCCCTCTATGTCCCATGTCACCAACCGACTGCATGAACCTTCTCTGTGGTCTTGCTGTTTTCCTCCTGCCTGACAGCTCCATATTAAGAATCCTATGTCTAGTTTATCCACCATTCCTCCTCTGCAGATGTCCAGATCATCTCAGCCATTCCTCTCTAAATTTGTCTCCAAACCTCTCAACCTGAGTTGTCCCCGATATAGTCATTTCTAATCTTTCTAATCTTGCCTGTCCTGGTCACTCCCAATGAAAATTTTTGCAACTACAGCTCTGCCACCTCCAGCTTAGCCTCCTGTCTTTTCGTCAGTGCCACCATCTACAAACCATACATTATAGCAGGTCTCTGTATTATCTCGTAGACCTTCTCCATGACTCTTGCAGCTATCTTTCTGTCACCTCTGACAATTGTTTCCATCCATTTGTTGTCTACTTGTGTGCCTCTTCCTCCATTCTTATATGTCACTCTATGCAGTATTCACAACAGTCAGCTTGAATCCAAATCCAGCACTTACTTCCTTTCCACCAGGCCTCCTGCACGCACCATATATCTACCTTCCTTCTGAACATTATATTAGCCAGCTCTCTCCCTTTACAAGTTATAGACCCTACAATTAAAGTCCCTACTCTCACCTCCACACTCCTGCCTTTCATTCTCTCTTGCTGCCTCCAAACACACCTCCCCCCTCTCCTTTTCCACTGTTGCTGTTGGCCAACAGTAGTAGTTTCCACCAGCACCCTGCTGGCCAACGGCAACAGAGGCGGTCGTTGTTAACCCAGGCCTCAACCGATCCAGTACTGCATGTGGATCATAAAGAAGAAGATCTTCTTTATGATCCACATGTTTGATTTGATTAGTTTAAACGTTGGATGCCCTACCTGGCGCAACCTTTCCCATTTATCTGGGTTTTGAACTGGCACTAGGCGTATAGTGGCTCCTAGTACATTTGCTTATCACATGCAAATGCAATGCACAAAACACAGATGTGTGGGGGGGGCTGAGTTCCCTTATAATACTAATCTTGTGTGAATAGGGCTTTTAGAATGAAAGAAAGTCTTAACACTACTACTAACAATAAATATTCCTGGCAGTGAAGCCGTGTTCATCTGGGCAATTTTGAATGCAGCACTGAAGTGTCTGTATGTGTGTAGTCATACTGGTCATTGTTATGATTACCCATCTTATCTTTTTTCCTGATGTAATTTCACAATTTCCTTTTTTTGCATGGCAACCTTTCTTATCATACTTCAATTTTCTCATTCTCACAGACAATTCCCCTCCAAGTTTTTTTCTCCTTCTTTTTGTCTATTCATCTCTGCCGCCAGCAGTTGACAATTAAAGCCCCACTAATGTCACATGTTTTTAAAAGGAGATGGAGAGAGAGTGCCATGAAAGAGAAATACAGGAGACAAAAAATTGGGAATTGTTAAGGAGAAGGGGAGAGATTGAGCGATAATAAAGTTGTGGCTATCGAAAATGAAACTCAAAGATAATAAAGTAATCTGCTGGCCAGTTCAATACACACACACGAATACTCATAAAGACAGATGGACAGATGCAGAGATAACTCGCTGCTATCTGAAATGTAATAAAACTCAAGTAAATGAGTCTATTCTCAGCGTCTCGCTGAAGGCCATTGTGGCAGTAATAGCAGCTATAGTGGTATAAGCCTGAAAGGAGAGATAATGAGTTAGTAGTAATAATCTCGCCCAGCTCAAACAGATAAGGGCCCCACATTTGTATGCTCCAAATGTAATCTTATACCTAGAATTATCATTCTGCATGTGTAAGGTTGCAGGTTCAAATCCCCAGCTAAGAAAGTCTGGGAGTGATCTGTGAATGTGAAATATTCTCTCCTCCTGCATCAAGTATTGTCAAGGTGACCTTGACCAAGACCCATAATCCCTTAAAATCAGCCAACAGACTCTAGTGAAGAAAACAAATGAATTCCCTAATGCTGAAAGTACATTTTGTATTATTCTGTGAATAACAGAGAAGACATTGACAAACATTTTGCTTAATCTATCCTTTGCTCAATTTGTTAGAAACTAAGAATGGGTTGTAAGTTAGCCAGTTTGCACATGTATAATAAATGCTTACTAATCCTGCAGTGTAGACCATGATACAATGCATTACCATAGCAGAGGTTAAAAAAACCCACTGATTTGAATCATTTTGTTCAGTATTGGTTACTGATTGCAGTTATCACATTCTGATTGCTTCTGTGAAATTCTCATTCTTCAGCTGTCGGCCAGGCAATAGCATAATCACAGGGTACCTACATCCTCCATTCATTTAGAAGAAATGGGGAGTAGGATTCCTCTCTCTATGCAGATATGGACTGTCGATTGACACGTACAAAAACTGAAAATCCTGAAGCAAAGTTGTAAGGAACTTTGAATCTCAATTCATTGAATGTCTACATGGGTTAGTTCTAACTTTGATCTATGCCCGTTATGTTAAAATGCCAAAGCAATCATTTCAAACGGCCACAAGTTGCACAATATATACTCTCCTATTATGCTGGCATCAGTTTGGCTTGACATTGGTTATATTTCAAAGTATTAGACAAAATAAAACACTGACCAAATTATGAATGTCAAGGAGTCACTGACTAAAAGACTAAATTGAATGACTGAAACTGCCACCATAGAGCCTCACTGCTGACTTTACTAAAAGTGGTACATTTCCTGTGCTCTCCTCTGGTTTTGGAAAGGCTGATTAGCTTTTCAATATGTAACTTTCTCATGCCAAAACCCAATTAAGTCAGTTCATACAGAGCCAGTGCACAGGAGGAAACAAGTTTCACACCATTCTGGATTTTCACATGTGAAAATTAATGGCATAAGCTCTGCAGTGAATAATATACTTTTTAAGCAGTTTTTACATATATATATTTCTGATTTAAATATACGAAGAAATGCACAGACCATTCTCAAGTCAGCCATCTCTGGTGCAGTCGGACTTGCATCATCTCTGACAACTGAGGGAGGTCAACAGATCAGATTTCATTTTAGGTTATATCAATTTAGCCCTGGTTTCTCCCAGAAGAATCATAGCAATAGAGTTTGCATGACTCTAAATGGATCAAAGCACCATAAATAACATTATATAACATAAATAAATGAAAATAAAATGCAGGATATGGGAGACCTGAAGTGCGTGAGCCACCCTGTGGTGTTGTTTGTATGTGTGTTTGTACTTGATCTTTGATATAATCAGTTTTGCCAGTGTAACATAAATAGTATGGATTTTACAGTACTTGAAACACACATAAGCATGCAGTGAATCAAGCTTTCCTTATTAGAAATGCTTGTGAATGGGGCTGCACTGTCTGTGGTGACAGTGTCTACACACACATGCATAAAATATCTATATTTTCAAGGTAATCATGGACAGCATAAAAACGCTTTCTAGTCAGTCCTGATATTTTTAAGTTACCCTTGAGTGTGTTATGTCACCTTAAAAAAGTAAATGAAGCAAAATTAAAAAATGTTCATATTTGGGCCTAATTAAAAACGAGATGACAAGCATTTAATTCAGAATTATTTTTACTGCATTGCTCTTCTTTTTCCATCATTTCTGTTTTCTAAAAACACTGAATATTTCAACTCACATAAATGTGTGTGTGTGTGTGTAGGTGCAATACTTCTCTTGTCAAAAGGTGCTTTTTGATCACTGCATGTCCAGACCACAGAGGGGAATTTTGCCCAGTTGTTGAAAACAATACTCTGATGGAAATTCATATGTCAAACTAACTGCATGGGATTTGTGATTTAAAAAAAAAATCTTCTTTTCTTTTTTTTAACTAATCTCTTTTTTTTAATATAAGAATTATTTTATTAGGAGGAAAGAATTAGAAGAAAAAATACATGCATTTTATTAAGCTTCAAACTTTTAGTTAACTTTTCTATAACTAAAGGCTATATTTAGCATGAAAAGTAAAATTTTACATTATATGATGCCATTAACTTTAATTCAGTTCAATTCAGTTTTTTTATATAGCACTAAATCACAACAGAAGTTACATCAAGGCATTTCATATTGTAAGGTAAAGACCCTACAATAATACAGAGAAAATCCCAACAATCAAACAACTGACAGTTTTCTCGCTGCAGAATATTGGCTCCTCTAAAGGCTTTACAGAGTTTTTATAGGTAGTTTTTGTCGAGCCTATAAACAATAAATGCAGAAAATATGTTTTTAGCATAACTCTGTATTGAAAGTAGCTGTACGTAATATGCATGTGTTACATCTGTGAGATGGTTATGAAGGTTTGGTCTTATTTTCTCCAATCAGTGATGAATAGTAAGATGTCCTACCTTTATGTAGGTCTTTTTTTTAATAGAGTAGCAAACTTCAGACTAAATGCAGATATTCTAAATTATTTCAAGCGTACAGGTTATATGTCTTAAGGTGCATGTTTGAGAGTTATACCAGGGAGTTAAGTACTTTGGATCTGAGACTTTCTACTTCAGAGGAGCAATCACCTCAAAGCACTTTATATTGTAAGGTAATTACACTACAATAATAGAATATATTATACATAGAATGCATATTACATCTTTTGACTCCATATTATTTAAAAGTCTTGGATGATGGTCCTTTACAGCCTCAACTATATCAAGGTGATGTACCCTTATCCAAATTTATGTTATTATGACAGTCATGACAGAAATGTAACACCACCCAGATTACATTTTTAGTAAACCTAATGATAAAATCAAAAACAGTTATTGAAAAGATTTCAAGTTTTGGCATAAAATGTGTGCCTGTAGCAGCATTCAACTAGCATCAAAAGTTAGGAGAAGACTGCAGTCTGCTTAAATGTAAAAGAGGTCAAAAGTGACTTGTTAATATATATGTAACAAAAATCCCTCACCATTAGCAAAGTGCTTTTGTTACCTGACCATTAACTATTCACAGGAGTCTTGATGCCAACCTATATCATTGCCATCCATTCCAAAGACCCCTTGGTGAGTTCACTTTATAAAAGTAATGTTTCATTTGTCCAAAAAGATAAAAAGTTCCATTGAACATAATCCATATGC
Source organism: Pelmatolapia mariae (assembly GCF_036321145.2). Classification (NCBI taxonomy): domain Eukaryota; kingdom Metazoa; phylum Chordata; class Actinopteri; order Cichliformes; family Cichlidae; genus Pelmatolapia; species Pelmatolapia mariae. The sequence goes on along the minus strand of NC_086238.1, from coordinate 387,519 downwards.
AACCACCATGTGATGGAGGAAAGAGTTCATGTAATTTCTAGGAGAAAGAGAGGCACTGAATACAGTAAATTACATATAAATTATTTCAAACTGCCTTTATGTGCTGCCATTTAAGGCCTCTATTGACTGACATTTTCCAGTAGCTTTAAATGGCTTGGTGAGAGGCCTTGGTATGCACTCATATTGAAATGTAAAAAAAATCCTCTTCTTTTTACTTCTGACCATTCCACCATCCTTGGGTTAAGTAATTTTGCCAATGACCCATGTAGAAAAAGAAGGTAATGGGGTCTGGGGTGTGTGAAGGAAGGACATGTTTTTTATTCTCTCCATCTGTCTCTCTTACTTAATATTTCACGGATTCTGTCCCTCTCATAGCCTTTCTGGCATTCAATGTCCTTAATTCAGATTCAGATTCAGAAGACTTTATTCATCCCCAAGGGGCAATTAAGAGACTGACCTTGCCGACCGTACATACAATACACAAACATCACATTGGGGAGACAGGTCAGGCTAGGTAGCTGACCGGTCAGCCACACGAGCAGCGACCCGGAACCGAACAATGGAAAAATGCACAACATCAGGAAAGACAAGGAGAAAAAAGAACTCCCCCCAGACTGAGCTCCAACAGGGAGATCAGTTTGAGAACAGAAAAAAAAAAAAAACACCTCAGCGCACAGCACATGAAAAACTCTTAATACACCATAGAAACACATGACAAGCAACAGGGATGGGTGAGAGACAGCCAGTGTAGACAGCGCATCCGGGCCTGCAGCATATGCGCTGGTCCCCTGTGATCCACCGTCTGCATTGGGAGGGGATAAATTAGAAGTTTCTAATTAATAAATTAGAGTTTTCTAATTAATAAATTAGAAACTCTGCAGTGGTATTGTTTAAAGGTTATTCTGTGCTCATTATATATACACTCATACCGTTTTTATTTTGGAAGTTTTTTTGTTTTGTTTTTTGGGGGTATATCTTTATTTTCCAGTCAGAATTATGTTATCTTGAATACTGAAAGAGTTATAAAACTATTAACAGCCTCTGCTAAATTTACAATTCAATATATGGAAAAGATTCTCAAATTTAACAAGTATAAATACTTTGAAACAGCTACTGCTGTGCTTCCAATATTTAAACTATTACTATTTTTTAATTGGATTTGTACTTCATTTCTATACGTGTCATTTAGTTATATAACAAAGATAATGTTATCACAATTTCCAAGAGTCTTTCAGTTTGATGTCTCTCTGTGTACTTTTTGACATATGAAATTGGCATTTAGTACAAATTAAGAGTGAGACAGAAATGTAAGTTATGCATGAGCCAGCACAGGGATGCAGTGCTGGTGCTCACAGCGAGAAGATCTTGAGTTTGAATCCACAAGCTGGAGACCTTTCTGATGGGAATTTGGATGTTCTCCTCATGCCTCGGGGTATTTTGGCTTCCTCCCAGTCCAAACACATGCATGTGTTAGATTAATTGGCAAAATGGCAATAGGTGTAAATGTGAGAGTGAATGATTCCCTGCCCTGTCTGTTTTAGCCCAACAATAGACTGGTGACCTGTGAAGGGTGTAAACCTCCCTTTTGGCCCATAACAGTTGAGGTAGGCCTGAGCCAATATCAGGTGTTTTTTTTTTACATACTGTGCAGATAAATAAAAACTATTCATAGCATTATTCTTCACACTATTCAGTTTACTTTTAGTGCTTGAAATATTTCCACAGTACTGCATTTGTAGTTTAATATTATATAAATATTATATAAACCTTGAGCATGAACAGTAAGACATGGGTGTGTTTGGGTGCCAAAGGACAATCAAACCGTGCTGACAGCTGATTTTGATTTTTTTATGGGATGTGATTGCTTCACTGAGCTTCCTAAACAATGACAAAGCTGCTCTAGCAGCACAATCTTCTAGAATTGGCAGATCTGTTAATATTCAACTACAAATCAAACACAACAGAGTTTCATTCAAAATTGTGATTTGCTAAAGATGTGCTCCCAGAGTGCTGTCAATAACTCTACCAACGCTTTTTCCAAGCAGGCGACTAATCAGTGATTTTAAACACATCGTTTCCATAATAATGGCAAACAATGCTGTCAGACGGGTTTTCATGTGAGCATTTTATCACTAATTAATTACTTTATTATTGACACAGACTGGTAAACATATCCACAGTTATTAGCAGTCATTTTTGCATAAACAGTGGAGGCTTGTGATATTTTGGCAACAGACTCATGACTTCAGTATTATTTCTGATTCATGCAGCAAGGCACAGTTTGGATGAATGCCTGAGTGTTTCATTTAGTCTGCCTTGAGGGCAAGATTTACGGGGTTCAGCAGTTGTGGAAGCAGTGGCTCCCCTGTGCCAGAAATAACCAATCAGCACGATGAAGGAGATGCAGATCCATTTCCACTAGTGATGTTTGTATCATTTGATGCTGGTGAATAGTGTATGCCTGTGAATTCTAAATCATGACCCAAGCTCAGGAAGGCACAGACATTAGCGAAAGCACTAACAAAATGCACACATAAGGTGAATGACAAAACGTAGACTTTCCAATTCGGAAATTACATCTTCTGAGCAGTCAACAGTGGGTTACATAGGGAGATGGAAAAAGATTTTCTCGCTAAATTGACAGTCACAAATCTCTATGACAAAGCATGCACTAGCTCACATTAAGAAAGAACCGTTTCTGCGTCTGTAAACTTTGGTTGCAAACTATACTGGTGTACTAAAAGGAAAATAACTTTCCGATGTTGTAGGAGGCAAACTTTTTTATAGAATGAATGTTCCATGTGATTGACATAATCTAAATGAATCCACATGTTTGGCTATCGTGAAGAAGAATAACCTCCATCGTTATATATTTTATGTAAAAGCACTACTATCCCCTTCGATGTTTTTATGTAATTTTAAAGGAGAATGGTGGGATGATTATGAAGCCACCTCTACATCTGCCACTGTACCCTACATTGCACGCTCAGTGCTGTCCTCTGTCCGCCAACACAGTGATTTTGTTTTGGTTAATACTGTTACATGAGCACAGCTTTTATTTAAGGGTAATGTCAGATAAAGAGAAAAAGATCAACAACCTGGCAGAGACATAATCCTCCCTCTCCTGCTAATAAGCATTCCCCACATCTCAGCTCCTCTGGTTCTCGCAGTATCACATTAAATACACACTAGTTTGGCAGGAAATGTTTACATGAGTAATTGTTATGTAATCCAACATCAGCACTTTTTGAATTTTTAAAAATGTGTTGTTTTTCTAAATTGGCAGTATGATTATCTCTGCTTTGGACCTGTGATGGACCGACCACCTGTCCAAGATGTACACCACTTGCTACTAAGCGTCAAATGGGATAGACTTCAGCCCCACTGCAAAGCTCAGCAGGATAAGCAGTTAAGAAAATGGACTGATCAATCAATGAATGAAAACTGATTAATGAATTATTGAGAAAAACATAATTGTTTCGCATGACTGTGAATTGTGTTGTATTGTGTCAAGATATTTAATAAAATAACACAAGCATGGTCACAAACATTCACACTCTTTAATAAGGGTCCACTGAGCAGCTGCTCATGTTACAAGATGACATAACAAATATGCTTATTTTCCTCTTTGCACTTATTGGCGATATTCATGCTTATTCAACACGTAGCTTATTGATTGTTGATCTGATTAAACAGATTGAGACCTGCAAGCAAACTGCTCTATGCTTAACATGGCTTACTCTACTCAAGTCATATATCAAACATACCTTGCCAATTTGGTGGTCTATTTAAGCTGCAAAAGTTCTATCTTTCGCTCTGACATGTCAGTGCTGCTGCTGCCTGCTGCTTCCATCCTCCACTTCCACGGTTACCTCTACAGTAGGCTTCAGTGGAAAATATGTTATTACTCCCCAAATTTATATGTAGTATAGCGAGTGATGAGCATAGGGTCTAGGTGTCAAAGTATATTTGATAATTAAACAGTCGTTTTACACAGTTGTCTGGGTTAACTTACAGACTGGTTGGGAGAAAAATGAAAACTGCCCGTATGAAAGACTAATTACTGATTTACCCTGATTAACTGGACGCCTGACTTACTAACTAAATGATAATTTGAAAAAATTACTCAATGGCAGTTCAGCTCATACATTAATTGACTGCATGCTCCAGCATGCAGTCAATTAAAGCTATCTGCCAGTTGGTCGACTATCCGACCAACTGACGGTCCCAGAAATAACCCTACATACTTGCTGCCTGATTAACTGTTACCACAGCTGTCAGTCAAGATAAGTGGCTTATTTGTGTATTCACTATGCCCTGTCGGGTGTCATGTTCAACCAGCCCATAATGGCAACAGGCCTGAGGCAGATATGTTAGTAAAAATATCCACAATCCAAAACTCTAATACTGCTCTACTGCACTGCTGAATAGAGACAAGTGTGTCAAAATCGGCTTAACAGACACACATACACAAGTACATTCACCCACACCATCACGCTCTCAAACACCCCTCCCCTCGTAGTTCTTCTTAAAGACACTCCCTCACTTGCCTTTTCTCTCACTAATGCTCATTTTATGTTCTCCCCTTTGCCCAATTTCTCAACCCACATCCCACAACTCCCACCCCCTGTCTTTAAAAAGTGGTCTGTGTGGTACAGGATGGTAATTAAAGTCTGCAGTGATTGGAAATATATCTGCGCACCATATCATTTTAATGCCAGGGCCCTAATATGCCAAGATACTGGCTGTAATTGGATTTTGATTGGTTACTAATGAAGATGCACTTCCTGGGAGACAGACGTGACAAGTCATCTGTTTTACCCCAGCATCCCCTCACGCACGTCCGCACACATGCTCACAGACAGATATGAAGGCTTGCACTAACATGCAGTGCAGATATTTTTATGCATGCACACGTGCTAACGCGTGGATGTGGGAAGTTCTCACATGCTAATAATATACACAGCTATCTGCTGTAATGCTTTCACACCACTGCAGCTGAAGCACAGGGTAGCATTATTTGATGAATGGTCAGTACACCGATGAAATACTCAGCAAGATAACACACAGAAGCTTGACATGTCATGATAAAAACGTCAGTAGGCTGTTTATACAGCGCAACGGTATCATTTATTTGAAGTTTCTGTTTCCGGATTTCTAATTACTCTCAGAGATTCGCTTATACAGTATATCTGCTTTCACAAAAATCTTTATCAGAGCCTGTTTATTTTAAACAAATAGCTTGTTGCTGCCTTAAATCGAAGAATGTCCTAAAAGAGACTCAAACACAGTTTTCTTCAACCCTCATTACTCACATTTTTTTCTTATCGTCTTGTTTTGTAGGATACAAGTCATGGGGTACAAGGTTAGTACTGCTACTTTGTTGACGTCCACAGATACTGTCATCCAGGATAAGAAGACAGAAGACAGTTTGTCACTATAAATGACCCCCTTCTCCAATAAATCCTTTTTTTTTCTGCCACATAGTGCAATTATGGGTATAGACTTTTATCTTGGTTAGCCAACTTTGTTTTGGTAAACTTTGTTGTAATTGTCTCACTTCACCATGTATCGCCCTCATGAGGTATCTTCCCATCATGTTGCCTCACATGTGCAGTTAATGTTAGGCAGGTTCGCACACACGTGTCGCCTAAACACACACACAGCATATGGTGCAAATATTGTCTTTCAAAAGCATTTATCATATGCCAGTATAGCCTTATGAAAGCAGATTAGTCCACCCACACTGCACAGAGGTATCCCTGCTCGGATTTCTTCACACAAATACATACTCTGTTTTACTTTCTGGACTAAATTCCAGGTGGCCATCAGTGAACCATAAAAGGGAAGAGCTGTCACTACAGTGCTATGCTATGCTACCTGTAGATATGATTCAGTACGTTATATGTTTCTTTGCAATGACCTGTTTTCCAGTCAGGTTTTTATGACCTCACACCAGAGCTGAGACAAAAAGAATTTTCACCTACTTGGCTCCAACATGCAGCAGTACCAGATGTGCTGGTATCACATTTTCTGATGGGAGAGTTTTCTTTGACTCGGTTTTTACCACAGTGGAAAATACACATTTAAAACAAATGAAAGAGTATTTCAATTACCATTCAGTGCAAATAAAATCCAGACTGAATCAAGTAAAAATACCATTTTCCTCATGTGATTTAAGGCCATTACACACCAAGACACAAAATTCAATTGTGGAAAATTGACACGAAATTCAGAATTTTCTGATCTAAACTTGTTGTAAGGCATATACACACCGAAAGCGTTCTGAAAGCCGTTTTGTGGAAAGTTTATCCCCAACGCACAGTGAGAGAAAAGAAGTCAACATCAGCTGACCTGGTCCTGATGTTTCCAGGAGGTGAAGGTGTATCATGGACGCTTTTGCACACGTTTCAGGATCTCACTGGAGCAGTTTTAGCCTTCTTCTTCTTGGCAGGTTTGGGACCACATCTTGGAAGGTGGAGAAATAATTTCAGAGCATTTTGACCTGGACCAGTGTGTCTGAGATAAAACTGGAAATTTGACTATACGTATAATTTTTATGAAGCTTTGAGCTGCGTTGCACTTGTTGCAAAAAAAAATATAGTGGTCTAATTGATCAGATCTGTTTAGTCGCATCCCATAAACTGGAAAAATCAGGCTTGGTTAGAAAAAAATGCCCCAAATTCATCCAGCAAAATTACACTGTCGGCTGCCTTTAGAATTCGTGAGTCCGCAAAATATTTTTAACCCTTTCATGCATAGTGGTCACTACAGTGGACAGCAGGCTGTTTTCTTGTATTTGTGTCAGTATTGATGGTATACTTGCACATAAACCACTACACTGGACACTGATGGGTCACTCCATATCCTGCCACCCACTCAAAACATATGTTGTCCACCTAAGTGGACATGTAAAAAACTCTTTGAAAAGTCTTTTTTTCATGCCTAAAGAAGAATAAAAATGCTTAAGAAAAAAATCCTGAATGAGGTTGTCATAATTCATGCATGAAAGGGTTAATGCACAAAATTAATGTCTGGTGTTTTAAGACCTTTAGTTATGAAACACCATGTTCCTCTTAGTTTTGACTACACTGATGAATTTTGAGGCTTCTTCTTAATCAAATAAACTGGCCTTATTTCAACCGTTTGATCAGTTAAACCTCTCCAAATTTACAAAGTAGCTGATTTAAGCGACACATTTATAGTCAGGCTATATTACCCTTTTGCTCCAGTAGCATCCTACAGCTAATGCAAAATTGGGCAATTATCAGTGGCTTAATGGGGAAATTCAATGTGTCTGTAAACAAATCTCCCCCTTCACATTTATTTTGTGTGGATGTGTGTTCCTGCATGTGTGTATGTGTGGACATAAACATGTCTCTCCTGACATTTCATTAAGCATTCATTAACAAGGCAGAATATCTTCCTAATGCATCAGTTGCAAGAATAAATTGGAAATGCTGTAAGATTAGGCCAAACACATCTTTTTCTGCCACATCATCTCTCTTACTTACACTCACTAATTTTATCTCTCCCTTGGTGTCTCTCTTTTAGATTTTCTCGCTTTATTCATCCCAGACACACAAAAATATCCTCTCTGCTTCCTGATTACCCGCAGTCTCATTCTACCTCCCCTCGTCCCCTTCTCCCCTTCCTTCCCTCCCGCTCTCTCTTTAATGTTATAATTCTCTGCTCTGTCTATGTCTTTAATCTAACATCTCATTTAGTCAAGTTAAAGGAGGTCAGAAGCTGATATGAAATTTGCTTTTGTCTCCTCCTCCTTTCTTTCTCCTCTAATTCCTATTTCTATTCCTCATCCTCCCTTTCTTTTCACCTCTTTTGAATTCCTCTTATCAAATATGAACTTTTTGATTGGTCTCTTAAATTTTCTTCTAAATTTAATGTTATCTTTCCCGCCTTCATTTTCCTCTTGATCATCACCTTTTGTTCTCTTATCCACCTTTTTTTCCCTCTTCTTCCTTCTCTGCTTGTATGCTCTTTTGACCCCCTTTCACCTCAAAACCCTTATCTGCTTAAATATCTCAGATGCACCTGGAATTAAAATATTCACAAGTGCTTGTATGAATGAGTAAATGTATAACACTTTTGGTTGGTACAGCTCTTAAGATTTGGAAATGATCTTTGGTTGGCAGTATCAGACTGTGGGAGGTTGCGCGTATGTGTTTGTGTACGTATGGCAGCACATAAGGACAATAATCTGTTTTAGCATCTGTGTCTCAGACGGCCAATTATGATTTCCCACCAGGCCTATGCTCACACGCACACAGACTAAGAAGGCCAGGCTTTGTACAGTCACATGAGCAAATCGCTCTTTAAAATGCATTGCTAAAAAGAGCCCTTCATCACCTGCAAATAACTGAATTGATTAAGAGAACATTTGAATGTAATAAGAGAAAAATTAGTAGTTTAGTTTAAATATTTATGTAATTAACATATCACTATAACAATTCTTGAATTTGCTTGTGGAGTTTGTTATATTTAGACATTTTTAGAGTTACTCTGCCTCATAAAAATTAAGTTTTTACAAATGATCCCAGAAGTCATTTTTTCTGGGAAATGTAAATTTGATTATGCTTCTTTTTAACAATATTTGAGGAGTTTAATGCATTTTTAATGGTTTTTGGTAAAGCTTTCACTGAACTTGGTTTAGGTTTGGGAAAGATCATGAGCTGCCCCAACACAGGAACTCTGTACTGGCTTCAGATACAACGTGTTTATTGACCTTTAATCCAGCTCTATTCCTAACATTAGCCAGAGTATTTCTATTTACTAAACCGATCCACTGACAGGATCCTGGACCCAAACCCAGGTTTATCATGTGAAAGTTGAGGAATTTACATTTGCTATCCACTCTATATTTTCTGCTACCTCCCATTAAATATGCAGCTTTATCCAGACAAAAATAAATGTTAATTCTGAATGAAGTCTACTCACTGACTAATACAGTTGAAGGGCTCTGAAAAGATGGGTTGCGTTTAAGAATAATATTACCCAAGAAAAGCATGTAATAAAACACAGGACTGTTCTATTTTGGCTAATGACTGCTCCAAAGGATGACGCTTGGGCAATGCGACAGGAAATGATTAAATGATTAAAAGGATCTACATGGATAATTAGGTGTACTACAAGTGTGAGAGAGAATGAGATAACCCCACCCATTGATTTAACCTGTGTTTTAAGCTACTGTTGCAGCTTGGAAATTAATAAGTATATAAAAAAAATAAATCAATTTCAACCTGGGTAGAATGATTGCCTCACAGGAGGAAACGTGTAAGTTTGAGCTGCCTCACTGACTAGGGGCTTTTTGTTCCTCTGGTGCCTGCCTGGGTTCCCTTCATGCTTGTTAGGTCACATGGTGATTCTTAGTTGGCCACAGGTGTGGACGTGAGTGGGTGTCTGCCTGTCTGTGCTAGCTCTGTGCAAGCCCTGTGATGGAATGGTAACCTGTCCAGTACCCCACCTTGCTCCATATGTTAGCTGGCATAAGCTCCAACTGTCAGCAACTTGAAATTCATCAAACCTGCTGGTGGGACAACTGCTGTGTGAACAGAGATGCCACAGATCTTAGAAATTATTTTTAAAACAATTAGAACATCTCTCCTTCAACTACAGTACAATACATATTTTAAAAAAAAAACTTAGTAGGTTGTCCAACAGAAGTTGATGCCTTTTGTGGTTAAAGAATTTGTGTGTGCTCACCTGCAGAAGCTCACACCCACACATAAATGGCAAATACATCCACACCCAGGTAGTTGAGAGGGGACATTACTCTGGTGATGTCCCACTTCCTGTTGGAACCATTTTAATAGTTACTCTAAAACTCTTGCAAAATATGAGGGTTGTGTAACACCAAAGTTTTAGTGACTTTTTTTTGTTTATTTTTCTCTTTTGGAAGGTCGTCTGCTTTTTTTCTGCTTTCTTGGTTCTTAAAATAGTTTCGGATATGTACTATGACTCGTCCAATGTTGTATTTGAGAAACGGGCAATGTTTCACTTTGCAGCACTGAAGTGGGCAGTTTTTTGTTGTGTTTTTGTAGCTTTCATGAAGATTGTTTTCAAAAAGATATAAGCTGAAATTTTCCATGGAAGAAAGTTTCCTGAAACCTTTACGTGACAGACAAAATCTCACACTGAAGTCAGTCCTGATGAAATATTCCAATAAGCATGTGGACCAAAAGGCACTTGATCTGTAATGAAATCAGTGACAGCTGGCCTCAGTTAACTTTCACAGGAGCAGGTCTCCTTCAAAATTGACAAAGTAAAAGGGAAAAAAATCTGACATGTTGTCATTTCCACTAAACTCAGAGAAAAAAAAATGCAAAGTGAGCACCATCATTAAAGTAATTCACTGTTTCCTTTGAAGTCTGAAAATGGCTGGGGTAAAAGTGAATTCACCCTGGCTCTGTCACCAGTGCTAATGACAGCAGTTCTGGCCAAACCTATGCGACACTACAAGAGGTTCAGCAGGCACAAAGGCTAATGTAATATATTATGCTGGAATCAGAGGAAAGAGTCAAATAAGGGTAAACTGGAAATAAAGGACATGGAGAAGTAAAAACAAGAGCGCCATTTGAGATTAAAAAGACAAAATGGATGGTGAAGAATGAGATGAGAGATGAGGAATGAACATGAATCAAAAATGACAAGAAGAAAGATGGCAAGAAAGAAGAGGACTGAACTGTAAGGAAAGGGCAACAGAGAGACAAAAAGACAAGATGACAGAAGTTCAGGTAGGAGATGAGTGGAGCTGATACTGGCATTTATATTACTTCATTCACCTTCCAATAGCATCTCACTAGCCTCCCTTAAATGCTGCACATTATTGTGCACTGTCATTACCAGCTTTGAGGAAAGACTTCTATCCCTTTATTCGAAACTGATGTCAGGTATCCAATAAAAGCAACATGCAAATCTAGCAGATATATCAGGTTATGCATGATCCCTGTGATGGACTGGCAACTTGTCCAGGGTGTAACACTACAATAGATGTGTATAGTTTTTAGTAGACTTAAGAAATCTGCAATGATGTTTAAGTTCTAAAGAGATTTTAAGACACAAAGATTTTAGACAGATGCAACAATTCAGCACAGAAATACCGTGTAGAACACTCTTGTATAATCTGCATATGTCGTGGCCCAAATGAGGCACTGATTTGTTTTTAGCCCAAAGAAGTCATTGCAATCGGTATTTAGCTGCCTCATGCTCAAATAAAGAACTCATTAAAGCCAGGACCACAGGCTGTGCATGTGTGTGTATGAATGTGACTATATCTGCACGTGTGTTTTACCGTCACAGGAAGTCATCGTACTGTTTTAATTAGAGACAGCTCTGCGTGCTTTAGGAAGTTGCACGAAAGCAAGCGACAGAGAAGTGCTTCAAGTTTTCTGAATCAGAATACTTTATTAATCCCTAAGGAAATATGAGGTTCCAGTTGCTCCAAGACAATAAGAACAGTAACAGACTGAAATTTATTACAAAGTTACAAAATATAAGAAATAGTTCTAATATATAGAAATAGTTAAATTATAAATATCCAGAATATTACACAGATTAAATAAATATGATTGGCCTTTCACTCTAACCTGGGAACTATAAAACTTTATTTCTTATTTTCACTGTAGAGCATGTGCAGAAGGGTGTAACTATTGCACTGTGTATTAGATGGAGGCGTTGTACAGAGATAGCCACAGACAGGAATGATTTCCTGTGTCGTTCAGTGGTGCATTTGGGTAATCTCAGTCTCGCACTCAACGTGTTCCTGTGTCTGGCCAGCACGTTATGAAGTGGGTGTGAGGTATTGTTCAGCATTGTCCTTATCTTGGACAACATCCGCTCTCTGTCACCACCTTAAGGGAGTCCAACTCCATGCCCATATAATTTCTGGCCTTGCGGATCACTTTATTGAGTCTGGTTTTGCAGATTTCCAAGTCAAGTGACAATATACAAAGAAGTGGGGAAAAGACTTTTTGCCAGAAAGTTTTCAAAAAGGGAGACGTTAAAAAAGTCATTAAAGTAATTCACATTTTAAGGAGGATGAGGAAGATCGAGTGTCTGGGAGGAATGGATCAAACACAGGGCCATTACACAGAATACTGGATGTCCTGTCCGGGTTTGTTTGTTTGTTTGTTTGTTTTTTTTACTATAAATAGACCCTTATTTTATTGCTTACCATGGTCATGAGCCCTTCTATATATGATTGGTTGTCTGAGATAGAGTGACAGAGACAGCATCCCAGCTGTCCGGAAAAGTTCTGAGATTTACCTGAACTGATTCACAACAGCATGCCCTCATTCCTCAAATCCCTCGACTCCACTTATAACAGAGCTTCCCAAAGTGTGGGGCCCGCCCCTTAGGGGGGGCGCAGAGCCATTGCAGGGGGGGCGCGGTATGAAAAGGGGAAAAAAAAACGCTTGGACACTGCTAGAATGGGGCGCCCACACAAACACAAAGCAGGAGATGAAGCATCGCTGAATATGTTTCCAAACCAACTTCATTCTAAGTGCCAAGGTAGGTCTCGCCTGCAGAATTGGTTTTCCCCTGCGTCGGGAGCATGCGCTGGGCTCTCCAAATCACGGACAAACAGTACCCCACATTCTTGATTTTTAGTTCACAAACACTTGTTGTAATGACTAACTTCTCCTGACATTTTTCTTGTAAAACAAAGGGGGGCCTAGCAAAAAAAGTTTGGGAACCACTGACTTATAAGGTCTTAGTCCTTTCGATCAAGGTAGTTGAGCCAATAGGCATTTAGACAAAATGAGACAGCCTTGCCTTGGAGCCTCATTTTAAAGCACTGCCAATTAAATATGGCATGTGGCACAAGTGCATCATAAATTGGTTTATTATAGTCCAACTACTGCTGCACTTTATGATCTGAGATATAACGATGTTCATGATGTGTTTTATATATAAGACTACTTTTAATTAAATTTACAACATTGCACAGTGAAAAGATACCATACTTTTTATAACCTCAGAGCTGTGTGCCCCACCTCTATTATATGCTGAAAGTAACGACCCTTCTGCAAAGGATATACCTTTGCAACACTGATTATACGTAGCTTATCCTCCAGTCTCCTCTTTCCTCTCTGTCTTCTCCCCTGATAAACTGAGTAAGAATATAAAAATCCTTCAACAGGGTGTACCGAGTTTGTTTTCAGGTCACAAGCAGGACGATGGAGGGCAAAGGACATGAGACGAGTAAAATTTGAGAAATTAAGAAAAATCTCAGTAAAGGTTTCTCTAAACAAACATGGGTCATTTTACTACACAATGAGACAGTATCGTTCTTCTGCTGAGGTGGGGCAGCTTTCTTCAATAAAAGATATTTGTAAATTCACTGATACAGTTTACACAAAACCAATATGCACACCGCATGTGGCCTGTGCACATCTAATCTTACTAACAGACGCACATTGAAAAAAAGATGGTTCAGTTGCATAAACACATCCTGTTTTTTGTTCTTTTTAAACAAAAATTACTTGTTTGTGTATGTGTGTGTGTGTACTGTACGTACAGAGTCTTGGTGCCCTCTAGTTGTGTTGTTTCTCATGATTATGTTACATGAAATGCATCTAGTGGGAAGTGGGTCAATAAATTATATGGGCTTTCAAAATGTAACCCTGTGCAACCCTCTTTTCATATGTTTTCTCCATTTCACTTCATTCTAATATTTTGCAACCCCTCGCTTAAGATTAAAAGGTAGATTTTGTGTATTTCTCCTGTTTGTTTTCTTAGCACTTTGAGCTGCATAAGGATTCAAGAGTTAGAAATTAGCTGCTCATAGTTATCGTAATAATAAATAATAGTACATTTGATCTTAAATATGTTAAAAATTAGAACACTGGGGAGGGTGTGTACAGGGGAGAAAAAATAATCAAGAAAGCAAAAGGGGAAAGCAAGAAAGTTTCTGTATTTACTTCAGTTGCTCATCCTAAGACACATTTTATACCTGCTTTATTTAAGTATGTACACGCCCCAATAAGCTTATTACTGATTGCAATTATATATCTTATAAATATAAACTCTGTTGGACATTCAATTTCAGTTGTGTTTCCATATCTTTGAAGTAATTTTGCTACAAGCTTCACATCTCCTAAAAGTATATAAACAAATAAATACTGAACTGAATGTAGAATATTGGTAATTCCTTTTTTTAGTGATTTTCTTTCAGGAAACACAGATAAAGGTTCCAAAGCACTTGACGAGCAGTTAATAAAATTGACTGGTTTTTATATGTAGCACTTTTCTACTCTAACTGAACACTCAAAGTGCATTTGTACAACTTGCCTCATTCACCCATTCACAGAAGCACTTATTTCTATCCTTTTTCTTTCTATGTAAGTGCTTCCTGTCTAAAATTCACACACAATCATACTCCGATGGATGCATCCTAGAGCAACTTGAGGTTATGGCATGCACTGGGGGCTACTGAGCCCTCTGGAACCTCTGCGGGGTCCCAATATTGGCGAAGCTTTCTGGAAACAGCGTGGTGGTGGACCGGACACAGTGGGACAAACTTTAGGTTGCTCTCTTGTGACGAGGCTACCGTGGTATAGTGACTGGGACAGACTGGGCATCTCGGTATGGCTACCGAGCGATATCATCCAGTGGGGAAAGGGGGAAGACAACAAGACAACACTCAAGACAACACTCAGGACAACAACTAGGGCTAGAGGCAAGCCTGCAGGCTGGAGGAACATACTGCCTAAAAGCCCAGGCCCGGCGGCGGCCCTCTGATGGCAGGCCACATTTGATGGTCGATCGTATTGCTGCTGTAAGTTGGTAACTTCAATGTAAAAAGGAGAAGTTTCGTATATCATCGTATCCCTCTTTGTTACCTAATTTCACCTAGCAACTGTAGGGTCACCTCCAGCTTGCCAGTTTGATGGGTAACACACATTTTTCCCCAGCAACCAGTGGCTGCCAAGTTACTTCTTTAATGGCATGCAGTTTTCTTTTTCAACATCAAGTAGAGAGACAAAAATTTGTATCACTCAATAATGAGGAATTGATATAAATGCATTTTATCAAGCACATTTATATGCAGCCAATATGTGTGCAGCATATTTTAACAGTAATAATCTGTTTCATTTTCTTACAGTGCTTTGGGAGCAAGTAATAGTCATAGTAAAAACAAAGAGTAATAATCAGGTTTTGATCTCCTGGGCCTTAAGACAGATCAAAGTATAACACAGTAAAATAAAATTAATTTGCTATTCAGTCTACTCTAAGTTCCTTCGCTTATTTATATAATGAAAAAAATGAGAGTTAATAATTTCCTACATTATCATCTGTCTTGAGAGAATTGAAATGCATTTTTTCACCCTAAGGGTTCTCAATAAATCACTGCCTGTGTATGAACAGTCAACAAAAAAACAACAAAAACAACAACAAAAAAAACTCAATATGTTTTGCAAGACAATTGTATACACACATAACTCCTATTATAATGTATCATTAATTCTTTCTCATTATTCCCAGAGCTGATTCTGTTTGTTTTTTTTTAATAAAACTCAGTCAGCCTAAATCATCAGAAAAGGTTTGAAAAGGGTGAAATAAACTCACTGGGACATTGAAAGTATTGAATTTTTCTGCAGAGGAAATGTTCATTGCTATCTTGTCATATTGACCAAGTCCCCTGCCCCTGCCCTTCTCTGTTTAACCCACCTAATTTTCTTCCCAATATAAAAGTGTCACCCTCAACATTGTGTAATTGTATATGACTAGGTAGAAATTTTGAGCAGGACTATAAGCCTTGGCTTATGGATCCACACTTGAATATGACAATGACAAACATATTAAAATGAAGCGCACCCATGATGACTAATTTCATTGGAAATTTATTCAACTCAGAAGAAAATTAAGAACTTAACTGTCGACCACTAAAGATATCGACTGACCTCGGAGATAAAGTTCTCCTTCATCACTTATCTGGTTATTGAGCGTGTGATGGCAGCCTTCATGGATTTAAAAACAGGAGACAGTAACTTCTCTTTTTTGCATAATGAAGAAGATCAAGTGAAAACAGATATTTAGCCCTTATGGACTTCTGGCAGCTACTTTTAAACAATGACTGCACACAGCTAAAAGCAATTATGATATAGTGTAAAGAATGGCTAATTGAACCCAGTAAGTCTTGTTGCTGTGATGTGAAGGTGAAAGGCCATTTAGATACCGTTTCACCCATAGTTCCAGCTGTACTAATTTTGGTTGGATTTTAGTGTAGTTCTTACAGTTTTTTTGATAGCACTTGCTTGGATATATCTTACTTTGTGTCTGAAATCTACTTTACATTAAAATATAGTAGTTCAAATGTTCTTATAAGTAACATCTATTTCCTTGATTATCACACCAGATTACATTACAGTAATAGTATTGAAACACACTCACAAAATAGTGAAACCATTCATAAATCTGTCAAAAAAAATCCTACTACAAGTATTTTTCATTTTGCTAACAAACTAAAGTGCCTTCACCCAATTCTACTACAACTGGAGATTGAGAGCTAGTGTTGATCTCCCTTTGTGGGGGAGTATTGCCTGAGTTCAATGTCAAACTTCTTTGTTCATCCCACATCATCAGTTGGTCATTATGAAGCAAAGACTTGGGATCCTCTTTTTTTGGGACGAATGTTACCTCTAATCGTAAAAATATTGAGCACACAGGGAGGCTAACATTTTCCTCACTGTTCCTCCCACATCATCAGTTAGTCATTATGAAGGCTGAGTCATTAGTACGCAGACAGATCGTTAATGCAGAGACAGATCATTACGAGAGCCCAGCTCTTTGTCCTTATTGAGCAGGGAAGTATTATTTTCACACCTGAGGGTCATTTATCGTTGTGACAGTGAATGGGAGAATAGAGCTGGATTTATGGACAAAAGTTCTCTAAAAAAGCCACTGTTGTCTCATCTCAGTTTGATTATGTGATAGCATAGGGGAACTATCAGAATGGGCTGATATTGTTAACAGACCAGTGTTCGTGGTCCATGGTGTTTTTATTTATTTATTTTTAAAACATTATTGGGTATTTGACTCATAATGCATATCCAGTGTTGGGTAAGTTACTTTAAATTAGTAACTTAGTTACATTACTAGTTACTTCTATCAAAAGTAATTCAGTTACTTCAAGTTACTCGTTACTTTCAAAGTAACTAGTTACTAGGGAAAGTAACTTTGGTTTTACTCAGAATTCTCTTGTTAATGTGTTGCTTCCGTAACTGGATACCCAGCAAGATTGCCAGTCTTCTAGCTTGCTTACTTGCCACAAGTGCACTGTGCCACCTACCAATAGAAAGGAAAAGATAATGTGCATATTTCTACGAGAGAAATCCCACGCCTGGACCGTTGTTGACCGCCGCCATGATTCTAGCCTACGTCACAGCGTCATGTGCGCTTTTTACATCCAACACAAAAACTGCAGTCGTGGTCCTTTGATTGTACCCAGAACTCGGAAATTTTGCCTTCCGAATAGGAAGATGTAGGTAACACCAGACTGCAGATGAGCTGCATACAGGGCTGGACTGGGACAAAAAATCAGCCCGGGCGTTTTGACTAGAGACCGGGCCGCCATTATAGGAAAAATCATAAAGCCTTTGAATGAAAACAAATGCTGTTGTGACAGTGATGTACACTGTTTTGATGGTATATATGCATCAATCTATCAATCGTTTGTTGTAAGATTCAGATAATTCTTTTTTAAAAGCTAGATATTTTAAATGAGAATAAGAAAGAAAAGTACTTCTTTGTGCCCCCCTCTCCCTGTTAATGCCCTACCTGCCCCCCTGGTAAAACTTTGCTAGACCCGCCCCTGCACAGTTACCAGCTGTCAGCTACGTAAAAAAAGGATCCTGGTGTTATTTGTCTCTCTGAAACAGTTCATAACTTCCCTTCAACTCATTCATGTCACCTAAAAGGTAAACCTGTTTCTCCATCACCTGTTCAGCTCTGATGATTCAGTAAGAACATCTCCTGGTTTCACCTTCATGTTTCCCTCTCACCACATATCCAAACCGATATCATGACCAGCAGCTTTACAGCTGTGGCTCCAGCAAACATCAGCTGATACTAGAAAGTAATATTAAATAAATTCTAACACCAGCTGATCAAGCTTAAACGTGCTGCTGTTGTTTAGCGCGACCTCCGCTGGTTTCTTCTTTCTGGCGCAAAGTGGGCGATAAACAAACAAGAGAGACGGGACTTGCGACAGAAAGGCCGATCAGCTGATCATTGATCAGTTTCATGATTGAAGTACTGTAGAAACAGGAGAGGGAGGGGGAGAGAATGACAGAAGAAGAGGCAGCTGTGCAGCAAAGACAGAATGAATCCAGCTTTGTGTCTTTTTCATTGTAGCTGAAGTCCGGGACAAACTGCAATCCTTTTCACCTCAATACAAAACGCGTAATATTTTCTCTGAATACGAGACGATTCCGTTTTTTAGGGGACGGTTGGCAACTCTAACAATAAACCTTATGAACAAAATAAAGTTCAACATCAGTAACATCATAGCACCCACCCAGCTGTATAGAAACTTGGTCATGCCAGCTAGCACCCAGTACGAAAAAGTCAGCATAACGAAAATAAACTCCACCTAAACTTGGTTTATATCTGACCCAGATAGACTGCAGGTCATAACTTCTTACCTGAAGTTTAGTTCACCTGACACTCGGACCGGCGGCCACCTCGGGTCTCTCCTCCTCCTGCCTCCCCTTTCCCTCATCCACCTGCTGGCCTCCACCACTTGCTAATGTTACTGAATCTGTGGAAGCTCCGCGATGCCACCACATGAAGTAACGAATAACGACCCTATCTAAATCCCAGTAACGATTAACGCATTCCTGATTTTGGCATAATAACTAGTTACCGTGCATGTTACCACAATAATAACGTAGTTACTGTAACGCGTTACTTAATAACGCGTTAGTCCCTACACTGTGTATATCACAATTTTTCCCCCTAAATCTCTTTTAAAATTTTATTTTAGCCTGTATCACTGCATAATGCCATCAGCCAATTGGTCATTGCTAGTATCATCTATGACGCTATCACAGAACAGTAACCATTCACACTTGAACATGCTGTGAGGCAAGCCTGTAACAGGTTTAAATAGAAAGGCGAGTTTTATGACAATCTGAAATCACACATGCTCTGTCAGCTGTGATGTCACCAATGGATAGAATGACGGAAAGCCTGTAAGACTGACTGTAATTGCTGCAAACACTGCCGCTAGACGTCCAATCAAATGCATTTTGATGGCTCACATGGCACAGATTTGGATGTTAATAACTTGAGCAAAATCCACAGTGCCATGTCGAGTCATCTTAATGACAAAATGTAAAATCCTTCACTTGCAGTCTGAGAATGAAAGACCTGGATGGACTGTCTCTAGCCGAGGGAGTATTAGTACCATGAACAGCTGAAACTTGAAAAATCTTTAGTAACTGTTTACAAGTTGTTGCAGAGTAAAATGAATGTAAGATGTGAGAAATTGTGCACTACCTGAAGGTCAGCTGTAATAATATTAACCAAGTACAACAAGTGAACTCTCATTCAGCTTCACTATTATTTTAATATCCTGCAGCATGACTAAAACCATTGAAGTAAGAACTGTAATGTTGATGATGTTGGAAGTGCTTTGTTTAATTTTAAAAACTGCCCATCTCTCATCACATGGCTTCTCCCTTTACTGTGTTACAAGGATTCATTTTAAACTGTGACAAATCTGAGCTGTGACAAACCGTGTAAACACCGTGTCTTATCCTTCTGTCTGATACTCTCTTCTTCATCTCTGCATTAGCTATTTTGGTGTGTCATCTGTCTGTCACAGTCCTTATCTCCTTTGCTTTCAGCTTCTGTTCTCTCTCATCCCATTTAGAAAATCCATACATCCCTCTATCCATCCAACCATCCATACATCTATCCATCCATCTTCTTAACTGCTTATTTACTTCAGAGTTGCAGGGGAGTTGGAGCGCATAGGGTGAGAGGAGGGGAACATCTTGAACAGGTTGACAAAAAAAGACAGAAAGAAAGAAAGCAAACCTAAAATCAAACCAAATATCTATTTTTAATGTGGTTACCTTTTCATAAATACTTATTTATCAATGAGTTTGTATAGACTTAACAAATTACTTGAAAACATGAAAACAGATGCTGCTGATAGTTTTATTTATGACTATTACTGATATAATCCCAGGTAAATGTGTGTCTTGAAAATGGTATTTTTTTAAATAAATTATTTGCCTTTGTGACGTTTGAGAGTCACTAAGCTAGGCTAGCTAGAAATAGATTCATCTAATTGCCCCCTAAACCTAACGACTGGCTGTGTGACCCTGTGGAGGAAGAACTGCAATCGAGCATTTGTGGTAACTGGCAATAAATCTTCCACAGTGCAGTGGCTCACTCTTCTTTGCTGATTTTTTTATTTTTAAATTCAGCTACACTTGAGGGGCGGGTTAAGCATGAATGACCTGTTTAAGTCAATGCCAAACCGTTTTAATCGGCTTTAAGCCCAGACTTTGATTAAGCCACTCCAAAACCTTTATTTAGATTTTTTTTAAGCCATTCAGAGGTGGAGCTGCTGGTGTGTTTCAGATCATTGTGCTGCTGCATAACCCAAGTGTGCTTAAGTTTCAAGGCACAAACTGAGGGTTAGACATTCTCCTTTCTGACTTTTTGGTACAGAGCATTCATGGTTCCATCAGTTGCAGCAAGTCGTCCAGGTCCAGAAGCAGCAAAGCAACCCCAGCCTCTTTGTAACCTTTCTAGACTGATAGATATTTGTGACTTTGATTCTCGGCTGTTTCTTTAGATCGTGTCTTTATGTGTTATTTTTTGAGATCTTTTAACTTATCTCACTTTGCATGTTGCAACCTTTGTAAAGGTTATCTTATCTTATCTTTGTCAGGACCAGGTAAGTTGGATAGCTTTTCCCTTGATAAATGAAATCATCATTTAAAAACTGCATTTTCTATTTACAAGGGTTATCTATTATTAATATTGTTTGATGTTTTTCACAACACTGTATACATCTTTTTTGCAAAACACATAAAAATTCTAAATTTTACGAGGTCTAGCCACAGTTGATGGATCCACATCTTCAGTTTAGTAGTTTTGGGGTTTTTTTTACACCAGATTTAATCCTGATAGAACCATTACAGCAATCTTTCATGAGTTAAACAAATATGTTAACCACTACACCATAGAGGAACTAACTATATGTATCAAATAAACAGAAACAAACAGAAAGTGGCTAAGTCTAGACTGCCTGACATGCAGGCTTTTTTGTGCACATGCAGAGGCAGAGAGGGAGAGAATAAATACCAGTCACAGGCTGGTGTGTTCATTCTGTGTTCTGGTGGAAACTAAGGTAAGCCATTCAATTGTTGCATTCAGACAATCATATGAATGACTACACATGTTCTCATTGTTCAATAAAAATCTAAACCTGTTTTAAATCAGTAAGAAATATACCTATGTAAAGAAATGACTCTTTAGCTTTATTGTGTTTCAGGTTTTTGTTCAGCTAGTCTGCTGTCTTTATAATGGAGTATCAAATATATGTGAAAATGACTGTAGAGAGTCAGATTATTGACACAGACCTTTTTATTTCTAAACTCCCACCCGCGTATATGTCAAACCCTTTGCTATGGGTTAATCAACCCTGTCTCATAGAGACGGGTGATGGATAAAGGATCATAATTTCCTCACACCATCATGCCATTTACTCTGTGATGAAACTGATCTCACTATGTTGATGGTGTTGCTATTACCTCTTATTGTATGTTTGTATAGATTTGAGTTGGATTTTTCTCACTAACGTCCACTTAAATTCTACACAACAGGTTTATTAAGTTATATTTTACAGGTGTGTCTATTTTCCATTCAGTTTCAATAAAGTAAGTGTGTGCGTATCTGGCTATAGAAGTGAAGGGCAAATACAGTTTCATCTCATATCAAACCAGATTTTCTTCTCATGAGGACTGTTTCCACATCTCTGAAAGCTATAGCCGTAAACCCCTGCAGGGTCTGAACTTTTCCCAGCTGGCTGTATTTGCTGTAATATGAAATGGAATCAATATGGTCACCATGCAGAAACACATTCACCACTTACTTTAGGTTCATTTCATTCTCCAACCACTTTATTCTTTCTCCCTTTAAGAAGGGATAGTGATGGCATGGTGGGGGATGGGTATATGCTAGTCCTTACTTTACACACACACACACACACACACACACACACATACAGAGACAAACACACACAATTTAGAAACATACACACCGTGGCCATTCATCCAGGCAGTGAGTTGAGTAATGAGTGGTTTTAGTGAAGAGGACAGCTCACCTTCTTACCAACCCTTCTCAAGGAGACTTCTGATCATTGTTGTCAACTACGGCTAAACACGTTAAATGGATACTCAACTGTCCGAGGTTGTGTGTATATGTGTGTAATCTAAAATAGAGAGAAATGTGTGCATGTGTGAAATCAGCAGAATGAGGAAACTGAGTGCAAGTTTATGTCTTTTTTCATATGTGTGTAAAATAGATTGTGTCCCTGGAATTGTGTTTGTGTATGTCAGAAAGTGCTACTCCCCAGCACCTTACATCTGTCTCCCATTACGATTAGGACAGACCCACTGATAGATGTATAATGGACTTTCCTTTCTGTGTGTGTGGGTGTGCACATGTGTGTGAGGGAGCATTTAGCAGCCAATCAATCACAAGCTGTCAGATGGGTAAGAGTGGGGAACAGTGTCAGCAAAGGTGACACACACACACACACACACAGAGAGGATCAGAGAGATTATTTAAGCATTCAGGTATAGCATCTATGTTCCCAGACTCTAAGCACATCACTACTTTACCTTAATATCCGCTACAAAAGTTTTTCACATAAATAAAGCAAAAGTGAACCATGGCTCCTATCAGCAATTTCTGTTTTTCTGTTTTGAATTCTCTATGAAAAGTTCAAGTAAAAGTTAGGCCACTAAAACGTGTTTAACAAGTGCAATAAGCTTGTAGTCATGGTTATGAAAGAAATGCTTACAAGATTTAACACACTGAGTGGTTGTGGGAGGCAGGATACAAACTATTAGGATGTTGTAAATTAGAAGAACACTAATGTAAGAAGGTAATTATAAATATTGTTTAGTGTGTATTTTGAATGCACAGGATTATTTTCCCTGTCAACTCCATCTTGGCAATGAAACATTTGCCTCACTTGATACACACGACTGTAATCATACAGATGCACTGATGATACTAGAGTTCATTATTTTATTTATTTTTAACAATCCTAACTAAACTGAAAATACAATTTAGTTATATTAATTTTCACAGGTGTGTAAAAATGAATCAAACTACTTGAAAAAATAAAATACACATATTTTCTTTAGAAATTAACTCCTAATTAAAGCTGCTGTCATGTCAGATTTGGTTTGATATCAGCTTTGTACTATTTTATTGTATTTTCACCAGAGCATAAATTTATTATTTTAATACATTTTGGTATTTCCTAAATTCTTGTGTAAGTTCTGGCACTTTATCCTGCAGTATTGATGAGATGATATAATTATGCTAAAGCATTTTCTTTTTTGTAGCGACTAAATATTCGGCCATTTAACTTTTTTTTTTTTTTCATTTGACCGAGCCATATGATATTATACTTGTCAGTTTCATCTCATTTTTATCTAGGTCACATTGTTGCTGAGGAAATATGCAATCTAGCAAATGTTTAACAAATGTTCATTCTTTTTATCATTATTATGTTTTTAAGTCAGTTGTCCGTGAGCCCTGACTTCCCAGATGTAGTCGATGTTCCCATTTCACATATGTGCACAGCTGTATTCATCCGCTCTACTTTTTACGTCTCTTTCACATATACAGTTAGGAACTAGTTCACTGTGATTCAGGTTAAAAGTAAAAGAGCCTGTGTTTATGCATTTTCATAGTTTTTAAATCTCACTGCACAGGATTTTAGATAGTAGCCGCAATTACATAATATATTGCTATAATTTAACCTACCTAATAATACACACTCTGTCCACATCGAGTGCCCTATGCGCCAGCTGCAGCACTAAGCACCACTGAAACCACTAATTGACTGGTTAGTGGCTCTGTATTAAAAAGACACAAAGTATGTATTTCAAAATGAAACTGTCCTTCTGCAGAAACCAAACCAAACCCATTAGTAATTTGTTGACTGAAAGCAAAAACTAACTAAGGGACTGCCTGGCCTTTTTCATCCCACTAATACACATTAGTCAAAGCTACATATGTGTGCATGTTGTCTGTCAGTCATTATGTCTGTGCACAATATGTTTGTTTTTCCTATCGTGTGCATATCTGTGTGTATTTCTTGAGAATGACGCAATAAAGTAGACAGGACAACAAAGCAAAGTAGCTTAAGGTGAAACATAGTTATTGTTTTGCAGATTTTAGTGATTGTGCTAGTCAGCAATGTTCCCTCTAATTTTTCATGTGTCTGAGCGAACACACAAACTCCCTGAGCGGTCCCTTGGACCACTGTGAGCAACAGCAGACGTGTGCACTGTGGTCACGCCAGCATCGAATCCATCCAAGTTACATGGTTTATTAAAATAATCAAATTACAGCATTTACATTTATGTTAGAGTACTTTTAATTAACTGCTTTAGCCCACTTACAATGAAAATTAAAAAAAAATCTTGTTCATGACCTGTGTAGTATGTTAACACTATTGGAAGTAAAAATAACTTGAACTCCAATTTTGAAAACACAACTTTCTTTCTTTCTTTCTTTCTTTCTTTCTTTTCTTTTTCTTTTTTTTTATAAAGCTCTGACTTGTATTATGAGTATGAGTCTGTGGTCTGGGAGAGAGTCCTGTAACACTCTGTCTGCAAAATACAGGATATAATGACCAATGTTGGACAATTAATTATATAGTTACTTCTTCAAAAAAGTAACTGAGTTATGCAAACAACAAAGTTTTTTGCAGCTCTTTACCTAAAAATGAAGCCAAAGTGTTTTTTTAAATAAACATTTCAAACTATTTACAGAACAATCAGCTGTTCTGCATCAAATTTGATGCCACACAAATCATTTGTGCCACTCCAAAAAATAATTTCTGTCCACTATGAGATAAAGGAGAACATCACAAGTCTGATACCTGCAGGCCTGACAACAGACGATGTATCACTCCTGTACCACCTGTAACATTCAGTAGTCGCCTCATTTTTCTGACACACACAACAAAACTACTGACTACACTACACACTAACTACACAAGATTTGCGCTAAACGTCGCAAATCTCTCACATCTCAAAACACCGCCGTCACTCCTAAATGCCATGTTGCCATATCATTTTTTGATTGGTCGACATGGTACATTTTTCGACCAATAGGGAAGGGTGGGGTTTTCTTTTTTTTGGTTTTGTTTTTGCTCACAGGCTTTCGAGCGTTTTCCTTATAAAACGCCGTTTTTACCGTTTCTTCCCGCAGTAAATATAAACAACGACAGTATTCAGGAAGAAAACCAAACATTGCAGATATTTTTATCATAACTCTGGTTTTACGTGGCCTATCTACACAATTTAAAAACTGGTATAAAGTCCACACTTTTTCCGTCAGTTGTTCCGTCTGTCCTGCTCACATCTCCAATGGTTGTTCACGTTGTCATTAACGTGGCTTCACTCGTCATCAGCCACGCTGCTTTGCTAGCTAAAACACCGGTGTCGGCACATAAGGACGCTGTCATAGCCTGTCAACGACGTTGATTAGCTGCGTATATACGAATGTGAATCGCATTATTGGCTGGACTATGGGATAAGGTGGCATCGTTCTAATCCCATACGGGAGCAGCCAGTCACTTACTGACTAACACTGCAAAACAGAATTGTTAAAGTATTAATTTTAATTTCAATTCAGGTTAGATTTTTTTTTTGTGCGCAACGCAGATTTTCTGTGCACAGAGACCGTGCCAGCAGTGCGCAATTGCGCACGCACGCAGCTTAGAGGGAACATTGCTAGTCAGCATCCGTTGTTTCACTGAATGCCTTAAATCTTTATGCTCAAGTAACTCCCTGCAATCGCCGATTGCAAGAGCAGCTAGACAAACCGAAGGTGCGGCGTTGGCGCGCACTTGGGGGGTCACGTGAACTGCATTATTTTTTTGTTTGCGTTTTTCCATTATTACGAGACAAAGTAAGTTGCCTAAAAGTGTTCATAAACACATATATGATTATTATGGAACATATGCTGGAAATAAGAAGAGAAAAGTATTGTTTTGTGAAGAAAATTGCCTTGATGGATACATATTATGCCTAGTGGGAGGGGCAATGGAGTGAACAAGGAGGCTATGGCGGCCTGCCTGGGACTCTGTGAGATGGTTACAGTGAGGGTCACATATAGGGCTTTGGAGTGTGATGTCACGGGAGGGGGCGTGGCCACGATTTTTGGTCGAGCCGCCATGTTAGTAGGCCAAACAATGGGCTACAGGAGCGAAAGCACACGGAAACATCAGCTATGGCTCGTACTTGCTGTGTTGTCGGTTGCAATGTTAGATCACACGATCAGGAAGGGAATGAGCTGGAAAATGGGCTCTCTTTTTATCGTTTCCCCTCCTGGAAGCAACGTGAGGGATCTCATGTATCTGATGTTACCAAACGAAGACGTCAGGCTTGGATAGCAGCGGTGAGACGAGCTGATATCGAGTTCTCTGCCATCATTTTTTGTTGGTGTGCTCACGACATTTTCATTCCGGTAAGTTCTAAAGAAATTCATATTGCTCTTCATAGGCTTTTAGTTTTATTTTCAATGCGCTGAGGTCATAGAAAATTAGAACAAACATCATAATGTGTGATGCAGCAGAACTATGTTCTGTTTATGGAGTAGCTTTTCGGTGACAACTCCTCCAGAGTAGCAAGTGGAATTTGCCTTTTTTGCGGACGGCTCCTTTTGCCTTTCACTGCAGATGGTGTGTTTATGTTTTCATCTAGATGTGCGCCTATAATATATAATAATAATTTCGAAACTGATTCGCTGTCTATGCGCTGACTCCACAGACAAGGTACGAGAAGGTATCAGGGTAGGGCTATGGCGGTAGGTCTTCAGGGTTTCTACTCCACTGTCGTATTTCATACGGGTACATATTACCAATGCATGCTATTTTTTCTAAGTACCGTCTTGGCATCCGGGTGCAATCGGTCTCAATACAGTCTGCGGCACTGCGGCGTTACGTCAACTCCAAAGCCCTATAGGCTGGTTCAGCCACTTGAGCTTTGTAAATAGACTATTTTTTTGTTTTTGATTAAGTTACTTGTTTATTCTTTTTGTAAATAGGCCTTTGTGCACTTTGTAGACCGGTTTAATAAACACTACACACTCAGAACCCTTCCTAACTATGCCTATATTTGTTCGGGAGAAGTTTATGAGAGGACCCCGCAACAACAATATTTGAAATAAAGTGGATAATAAAAAGCAAAGCCCACATACACACACAGAGCATCTTCAGCATCTCAGATCACACTGAGAGATTTAGAGGTTTAACACCATGCTACTGTCAAAAATATTCACCAATTTGTGCAGGAACAAGTGAAAACAAACACACACACACACAAACTGATGAGTTTGTCTGGTATTAGTCTAAAGCTGTCAGTGAGGACAGACAAATGTAAACATGAAAGCGCCTCTCAGTGTGAGCTTTGGAGCGTGGATATGCAAGGTATTATTTTCTGATGACAGTGCACATGAACGTGTATGTGTGTGTCTATTGTACTCTGTGGAAGCTATCGGAAGCCCTCTGTGTAAATATAAACACTTTGACCTGAAGATTTATTTATGTGCAGAATTGAGAAGATTAAAACTGACACAGCAAACCCAAACTAAATTGAAAAGTCTAGATTAAAAAGCTGAAATTCACAAACAGCACAGAAATACTTTCGCATTACAAAACAGTAACAACAAAACACACACACTTACACACAGACTAATGATCCCTTGTACCAAGAACAATGTGTGTACTGTATGGGCAAAGCTTTACAAACCAACAAAAGGAAACAATAGTGCAGAATAGCAAAAAAAATAAAATAATATCATGTAGCTCTATAACTATAACTTACTAATTATGACCTAATACAATGAAGACAAGAATTATTTTTCAATAGAGGGATAAGGATTGTCAATTCTTTTTTATAGCTCCAAATCGCAGTCCATTGTGGTGTTTTATTTTTAAAAAATGAATGAAATGAAAACATCCACAAATAACATATCAACTGGTGAATCTTTACCCATAAGGAGTGCTATTTGGACTACAAACAACAGCATCTTTAAATCAAGTCAAATGCAGTTCCACAGACAAAATAATTGGCACACACACACACACACACACACACACACACACACACACACACACACACACACACACACACACAAACATGAAATCCCAGTACAACATAAACAGTGGCACTGATGAGCTACTGTCAAATATGAGCAAAACAATCCATAGACAAATATTTGTTGTGACAGGGGACACAAACCAAATGCTAATATGCAGACACCACTGAGGAATAAATATGTTAACAACGGAAAGATTGACTGGAAGAGAACGCATTGAGGGGAAAAAAGTACTGTAAAACTATTCAACAAAGCAAACAAATGACAACAAAGCATGTAAAGCAAGCAACTGAAAACAAATAACAAGTGCAAGCACAGGAAGACATGTGTGAGGTGAGGTCTGGGTGAGGAGTCATCTAGAAGTTTTTGTATGAAGACAGCAGTGCACCAAGTTTGATTTCCAACACAAATATCTGTGAGCATACTACAATCAATTCCTGTCCCTTAACTCCAGAATTAATCTTCAAATAACCTGTAAAAAGTACTGGCTCTGTATTTAATAAAATATAAAGTTGTGTGCATCGATAAATATGCAAATTTTTTAATGGTTTCTCTGCTGCAGTGCATCATAAATGTATTTCATCAACACCCATCTAATGTAGGGGACAAGGCTAATACCAAAATCACTGATTGATGGAATTTTTCAGTACAATGTGCACAGAGTTGTACATGCATTTGTTAGTATCTACTTGGCAAGAACACTAAGAAGTCCACACTTCTGAATACGGAAAGGCGCATGGTGTAATCCATTTCAACCTCCAATTTTGGAGGTTGGAAGTCGGACTTCCAGCTCAAAGAGATGGAGCAGCCTTACCAACCCCAGCTTAAGAGTCTGCTAAGGTAGCACTGCATCTCAACTATGGGAAAGCAATCCGTACTACAACTGTTGAGCATTTGAGACTTGCTAAATGATCCCTGCACAGAACATTGGCCACGTTCTCTCAGTAAATGTTCTATCAGTGGTGTTTTTAATCACAAAAATATCCATTTTAATGCATTGGTGAATATGAATGTCTCTACCTTACTCAACTTGGGAGTAATGAAAGGCATCCATAGTTCGCAGTGAGACAGCAGCATCCTTGATGACATCCCATATGGAAAAGAAATAGTAAAAACTTATAAAAGACTTGCATAAGATGTGGCCTACTTCATATAGTGAATCATATAAGGCTTATATGATTTACTCATGAAAGTGGCCATTTTCTCATTACTTTCATATATTGTTTTAGTAAGTATCCAAAACATACAAGTTTCATTTATATAATTTTTCAAGGGATCTTATATCTGTTTTCACTCTTGTATGCTTTTCATACAAATTTCACACAAGACAGATACAAACGTTATAAGATTTATATTTATCTTTTCCATATGGGACTAGCTCTTAGTATTTTACTGACTGTTACCCTTATGATTGATACGTACTATGAAAGTGGCACATAATAGACTCAATTGCCTGTGTTTTTTTTAAAAGCATAAATACAATTATACAAGCTGTAAAACTCTAATTAGTGTGAAATTCTTTTGAAAAAACTCATTGGCTCCTGTTCAGGCAGATATGGCAAACTTGCTCTTTTAATGGCACCTGATATTCCCCCCCCAAAAAACCCAAATCACTGAAGCACTTGTGAGAAATTAACAAAATATTTGAAGATTATGCTAATACATTCTTGCCTGAAAAAATCTTGCAAGTGTATTTTGTGACAAAGAAGAAGTAGTAGTGCAGTTAAAAAATTCATCTGCCATTACAGCTTATTATTTTGTTCAGAACACATTCTGGCATACCTGGCCATAACACAACACTACCAGATGACTATTATACTATATTAGTCCATTATCTGGGATCAAGCTGTCTTGACTTGTTGTGCAGCCTAACCAGTCAGATGTTAACGAGCCACACTGTCACACTGATTAAATTATTCCATGTTGCTCTGCAGCACAGGAACTATGAAGCAATTAATTTTATAGTGATAGAATACATTTTTTAATACAATGAATTGATATTTTAATTAATTAATCATACATCTACACAATTATTATTGATATATGTCATTAAATTTTTATTC
Organism: Pelmatolapia mariae; assembly: GCF_036321145.2. Classification (NCBI taxonomy): domain Eukaryota; kingdom Metazoa; phylum Chordata; class Actinopteri; order Cichliformes; family Cichlidae; genus Pelmatolapia; species Pelmatolapia mariae. The sequence continues at coordinate 357,064 of NC_086238.1, read as the reverse complement.
CCAAATTTAATTCATTCATAACACATTTAATTATTTAATGATGTATTTATTTATTAATTAAGCCACTTTTAACCTTCTACAAATATCTAATAAAAAGGCCTTCAGTAAATCCACTGCAGATTTTTATTTTAACACATACAGCAGGAGAACTCTGTAACTATGAACAAATAAGACTAACACAGTCAGTGCAAACTGTTGAGGTTTTATCAAATGCTGTTCAAATGTGCATTCAAAACACACAAGCTGGTACAATTTAATTTGCAATGGAGAGGTGTCTGATAGCAAGTATTCAAAACACTTTCTGGACTTTTCTTAATCGTACTTGATAAATGAGCTACGCTGTGGGGAAAGAGCACTTTCTGAGCACCCATAAGCCCTCTAAACAGATTACAAAGACTTATGAGTAAATAACGGCAGCGAGGGTGAAAAAAAGTGAACACCCTTTTTAATAGAGCTTCCTGGAAGCTGAGTGCAGTAATGTGACGCAACAGTTTCTCTTCCCGTCACTTGCTGATGAGAAATAAATGAATAAGATTAAGGTTTTGCGCGACTATATAAGTAGGTGTGTATATGTATGTGTGTGCATGTAATATTATGATACTGCTGCAAGTGGTTCAATTTGGCCTCTTTTAAAGTGGTTTACGCTGCTGGTTGGTGTGGGTTACATTGTGTGTGGATTTGTCAAGATCTTACAATCGGTCAGGGTCATCTCAGTTTCATCTGGAGATGTTGTTAGACACGATCAGATTCTGAGTTCAGAAATGCATTTTTGTCATTTGTTTGTGAACATTCATATCTGTGCGTAGAATACATGCTTAGGGCTAATAAACCTTGTTTTTGATGCAGTTTTACAATGCACTAAATAGATCTCATTCCCAGGGTTCTAAAACTGCCATTTTATCAAACTTGTGGCATCTGACAAATATGCATATGGTATCAGCACCTTGACACATTGGGTTATGGCAATTGTAAGACAGGCCTGAACATTTCATCACATATGAACACTTGTAATGAACTGCTGGTTCCACGTCAAAACCTATTAGTTAAGTGAAATAAGATATTTGAGCAGGCATACTTTTTTTTTTTTGCCCTGACAAAGTGATTTCCAAAGAACTATTAGGCAAAATCCTATTTCAGCATGGTGTGCAGTGTCCTTGATTTGGTGTACAGTCAGGAAATTGGACAAGTGGAGGACAAAAAACATGGTAGGCTTAAAAAAAGCCATCTACAGCAGATGAACAGTAAATGAAAGTCATGTCCTTTAGAAAAAAGTGGGAGAAAATCCAACAAAGCCCTGACACAAGACCTGAGAGATGCATTTGTCCCCTCAGTTAATCAATCTTCCTGTTAACTGAAGCCTCGTCAGAAATGGTCTCAATAGAAGGATGGCTGTTAAGTCATTCTTAGCGAAGGAGAGAGAAACGGGGAGAACAGAATGACATAGGCCAACTTACACAAAAACTGAACTGAAAATTATTTGTAACAGGTATTAATGGAGTGTTGAATTCAAAGTATTCAAAGTTTTTGGTTTAGATGGTCATCAGTAGGAAGAAGTTAGAAGAAATATACAACACTGAGTGTCTATAGCTATCTCTAAAACACAGTGAAGGCTTTGTCATGGTTTGACGCTGCATTTAAGCCAGTGGTGTTGGGGAGTTTGTCAAAATTGATGGAACTGTAAACATTAGATTTTCCTCGAAAGTTGATTTCTTTCATCTGGATGTAGCATTTTCAGTACAAGAAACATTTCATCACTCATCCAAGTGACTTAGTGCAAGTTTTCCCATCTTATAAACAGGACATTTGCATAATGACCACAACTAGCACCACTGAATAACAGTCATAATCATTATGCAAACTGACACAACCATTAATCGATAGCCATGAGTACTATTAACAGAGACTTGGAGAATGGCTACAATTAGGTTATTGGAAGATGGTGAAAGCCACCCTTAGGCCCTCTACTTGGTTCAAAGATGGCTATTCCATTATCACGTAATTGGCCTCCTTGACTCCCCACTCAAACCAGCCTTCATCCCTATCCAGGATGTGCACATCTTCATCATTAAAAGAGTGGCCACTGGACTATAGGTGTAAATAAACTGCAGAGTCCTGGCCTGATGAGGCAGTTCTTACTCTATGTGTTGTGGCATTCACTTAGCGAGAGGTTGTTTGGCTGCCTGATGTATAATTCACAGCAATTTTCTTGGCACTCAATTGCATACACTATATTACTCTGTTTATGTTATGAGACCCAATACTTGCGGTGGTGGACCATTTTCTGACGTAGAATGTTTGGGGATTTGAAAGACATAGAGACCCAGTGTTCTAAGAAAATGCATGTCAGGTGGTCTGACACTCCTAACACATAAGGGATCACTAAAGGTTTTTGCTTAGGCAGCGGTTGTCCTTCTGTCAAGGGACCAGTAGGCAGGCAGGACTCAAATGCAGGACTCGCTCTAAGGGTTCAGTGCATTTATTTAGCGAAGTTCTCGATTCCACAGGGGACTCCAAGGGGTCTGGTCTCTCTACAGAAACTCTCTCACAAAGACACAGATCTGCTCACAGCTTTCACAAGCAGTTCTCTCCACAGGAACGTAAAAGGTAAGTTTTCTCAAAGATACAGGCAGAGCAATCATAAGCAAGGGAGCCAGAGCTTCAGTAACTGTTAGTTGTTCAACAACCCAGTAAAGACTGAAGATCAGCCATTCGCTTAAGTAGTGGCAGCCAAACAAGGATATCAGGTGTGAAATCAAAGGTGTGTGTGGAGATTGAGGGTATGAACTTAGGATGCATCCTGCCCCTGCACAAAACCAGCCCAAATGCACACACAGACAGAGAAAAGGAGAGAGAACAGGATGAGAGAGGATGGTGGGCCATGACACCTTATCTTCTGGGTTGCCTGGAGCATTGTTTAAATCTCTTCCTAGCTTTGACAAATGTTTAGCTGGGATAACCACATTTAATAAGAGCATTTTTGATATGATATTCTTCTGCTTCCATGGCCTCCATGTCTGTAGAATGGTGCTGTCATACTGTAACGGGGAACCTTCAGTTACCTGAGATGGAGCAAGTCATTCAGATAGGTGACAAAATATTTCTCCCACTGAAAATGCTATGTTCAGATGAACAGAATCAACTTTTTGTGATCCTTCCTTCAGATGATTGAGAATGCATTTAAACGTATCAGATTTTGATACACAACATAATACTAAAAACAAAAACAAATAAATAAAAAAACATAGAAAACACTAAAGCTCTTAAAATGGACATAAACCTGACTTACTCCATCACCACTTATTTAAATCCTGATGCAAACTATGTAGGTTTAATAAAACTGTAATCTCTTGGCGTCCAAGGCTGGTGCTTCAAGTCAGCAATGACAAATAGCATCTTTTGCTTTTCTCTGTGATGCCAGAGGCATCAAGATAACTGTAGCAACTGGTACCTTGAAATAAGAATGCGAAATTGTAACAGAGCTGTAAACCCAACACTGAGAAATTAAACAAGATAAATAATACTGGGGAATAAAAAAGAGAAACAACTTGGACTTCAGAAGAAACCTGAAGGCTAAAATACTATGTCAGATATGTAATTACTGCACATTACTGTACACCTATGCTGTGAAGAATTTGATCGGAGTTATATAAAACGCTAATAACAGCTTTAAACAAAACATAGTTGGACTTTCATGGCTACTACATCTTCTAAAGGGGGTGATGCTGAACTCAAAAAAAGCATGAGCAACATTTTTTGACTTCTATACAGTAAACAAATGGATACACAAATTGAAACATGACATGTTTATATTCATTCATTATTTTCTGTTGTGTACCTGAGAGAGACAGTTTTTTGTTTTGTGTAGCTAAATCACTTGATACATTCGACACCTGCGTCACTGAATGAAGAAAAGATTAGTCTGATTGGAAGAATTGAGATGCCTTTCTTTGCAAGCCTGTCAAAGTCATGGCTTTATGCACAGAGGAAGTTTAACCAACATCATCATCTGTGAGGTGTCAGATTTCATCATGGAAAACATTTATTCACCCAAATAAGAGGAGACTTTTCTTATGCAATCAAAGCAACAATGGGTTAAACTGGATTTGGACTGATTGGCTATAAATGTTTCTTTTATTATGATACAAGCCTGCCACCATGCAGGAAATGTCCTGAGGTAAATTGGATTTGATTTACAGCAAAGAGGAAGTATGTCAGTACAAAGACCTGGACGTGGATAGTGTTAGTGTTTTATCTTCAGATATACTAGTGAACATACATAATTAGCTAGCATGATATGATATGATATGATATGATATGATATTATAATGCAATCATTTAGCATGCCTTTTCCTCATGTTTGCTGATATGCGTACAGTCAAAAAAACAATGCTGCCTGCACCACCTTGATTTTTTATTTTATGTGTGTGTTTGTGTATAATTTTATCTTTTTTTTATTTTCTGTGAACACTTTATTTGTTGTGTGATTGCTTAGTGTGTTGTGTTGGCGTAAGTCATGTGCCACAAAGACAGCATTGCGATGTTCCTCTGGACTAGAGTAACAAAGGTGTCCCTGAGGAAACAACCAACAAACATCAGACGCAAACCTCTAAAATGCATTAGACTCAAAGTTTACGAATAATGTGTTACTAAACAATAGCAATGTTTTTGTGGGGATTTTTCCATTTTTATGTGCAAATAACAATTTTTGGTAAAGGTTAAAGTAGCACTGTGTCTCATGATTGACAGGGGGAAAAAATGAAATCCAGTTAGATAAATTCATTTAGTCAACAGCATGAATGGGAATACTAACATGTCAATTCACATTTATATACTGCGCAACAATGCTTCCTCTCAGACAGATGTCTCTTTTTTAACTGTAGGTAAAGAGGACACCTTTATATTTTATCAAGAAATGAGCAAAATTCACTCTGTGTCTTATACTTGAATGTTTCTCATAAAGTATTTATCGCTTGTCTTATTTTATTTACAGTGTAATATAGACACAGTAAGCACTGTATTGCCTTGGGGATGCATTGCTATTTCAGATAAAACTCAGTTTTAGACTAACACAGTTATAGTGAGATAGTGACTGTTTCTAAATGGATGTTGGTAACTTGATAGAATGCTAACGACTTAGGACTCAGAAGGCTAAAGAGATCAGTACCCATATAGAAAACTTGAAATTAAGTAGTGTCTCTTTATTTTTGGGTTGTGTACATCAAAGCAAATTTATTTATATTTAAGTATCCTTGCTTCCTTTGTTTATTGAGGTAATGTTTAATGTGAAGAAAGTGACATTTTGGCTTGCAGGAGCCTGAAGCATCAAAGACTGCTTTGAATGCAAGGCAGCTTCAACTGACAATAAAATATAAAAATGAAGATGACTATCCCAAGCCTGAGTCTGAATAAATTCAGAAGAGTATGGAAGTGGTTTCTATCACCAACAACATCACAATGAGGGCCGACGTGAAACCATCAATGACCAAAAATGTACATATAATGCTCAAAACACAAAATGATACTTTTAAATCCGGTGACATGGTGAACAGAAATTCAAGAATGTACTAAGACATCTGAAGTGGGATCTCAAACCATCTTGTTTCAACACTACTGCCATCATCCCAGTGCCGAAAAAACCCACTGGTCTTAATGATTACCACCCTGCAGCACTCACCCCCATTATGATGAAGTGCCTCAAGAGGCTGGTAAAGGACCATGTTGTTTCCAGACCCCCTTCTTCAATTTGCTTACCACCCAAATGATTCCACAGAAGGTGCCATCTCCTCTGTACTACATCTAAGCCTGACACATGTGAGAGAAGAGAAGAACACACGTGTGCAAATGCTGTTTGTGGATTTCAGTTCCGCATCTAACACATTCATTCCACAGAACACTTGGCAGATAAACTGGTTCCCCAGGGCCTCAGCAACCCCGTCTGTAACTGGCTGCTAGATTTCCACACCAAAAGACCCAATTTTGTTCAAGTGAATAACAATCTGTCTAACGTCATCTCCCTGAGCACCAGCTCCCTTCAGGGCTGCATCCTGAACTTGATGCTATTTACTCTGATGACCAAGACTGCAGTACCAGGTTCACTACTAATTGCATCGAAGTATGCTGACAACACAGCCGTGGCCTCGACTGAGGTGACAATGACTGGGGCTACTGAGAGACTGGTGGATGTCCTATACCACTCCTCATCAATAATACCAGCATTGAAGTGGTAAGTAGCACCTGGAGGTACAGATAATGGACACTCTGTCCTGGTCAGTTCATACCAGAGCTCTTGTACAGAGAGCTCAGCATTACCTGCACTCTTTGCACTGGTTGAGGAGAGCACATTTTCCCCATCCCATCCTCACCACTTTCTATTGAGGCAATATAAAGAGCTTACTGACCACATGCATCTCTGTGTGGTCAGGAGCCTGCAGTGCCATAGAACGGAAGTCTCTGCAGATAGCGGTGAGGACAGCGTTGTGACACTTCCCCACATCAAGGACATTGAACAAGAGCCCTACCCGGCCGGAGCAAACAAAATTATATGGGATCTATCCCACAATGCACTGTTCTTCCTGCTTCTCTCACCACTGACACACATACACACATTCGATTTGGTTAACCAGAAAATACAAATACTGTTTTGGTCCATAGTTTGAATGACAAATAATGTCCATCTACCAACCTACGAATCCATTTTTGATGCATGGCACAATAGGCTTAAGTTTGTGCATTTGGCATTTACAAATAAAAATAAATTAATAAATGCACACGAACAAAGACTGAGATAAGGAAATAAAAAGTGAGAGAAAACAGTTGAAGTTGGCCACATGCACCATATATTAGTAGCGATACACATGCACGCACCTACACACACACACACACACACACACACACACACACACACACACACACACACACACACACACACACACACACACCTCTTAATTGAAATTCTGTAATTTGTTCAGAAAACAGTGCAGTGTTTTGTCACATAGAAAGAAACGCAATCATTCTTGAAGAATATCCACACATGGAAATTCAAACTCTCACGCTTGCACACTCTGCTCTTCTCCTCAGGAGGGAAGCTGATACAAACATAAAAGCAGAGGAATTCATATTGGCTTCTCAAAGTGTCTCTGTTCTCCCCTGGGTGAGTAAACATTAGCATTCCAGTGATTCTCTGTAATGTCCTAATCTGCTGTGTGTCAGTCTGCAGTTTTCTTCTGTTAACTTGGGCTCATGTTTGCTGTTGTGGACATAAACTCTAGTTTCACATCTGGTTTGGAATAATTTGCACCTGATATTTATGCATAAAAGGAGGATTATAATTTTATAAGAATTATTTAAAAAGTTCAAACATTTCCTCTTTGCATAGTGTAGAAGCTTAATGGTACAGGGAAAATTTGTATTGCCTAATATTAACAAATGACAATGTGAGAAAAAATAATCTCAAATAAAAAAGAATAATCTTGACAACTTTTAAGAGATCTCATAACCAAACAAACAGGACTGAAAGTATAATCTCCTTCACTGAGATACTATCTGATAAAGTCACAAACAGGATATTAATGTATGATATGTGATATGATTATATAAAAAAGGCAATTGTTTGAACAGTACAGAGAAATAAACACATCTGCTGACGCAATTTTTAACAACCAGCTGTGCGGGGACATTTCATTATCATCTATTTATCCAGGTAAAAAGTCTCTTTGAGATTGAAATCTATTTTCTAGGGTCCAACCCATAAAAATGGGTTAGACCATATTTATCTTTAACATCCAACTTGACTGACATTTTATTGTAAAACAGGAATAAAAAATATTCCAGAAACAGGCAAGTGGCACAGGCAGGAGATTTCTCTACAGGAATGATAGAGTTTCTGCCTGAGAGAAGAGAGGAGAAGTTAGAAACAGCCAACATAGGTTTGTGAAGAACTTGTGGTATTTGTTATTTAACTCTGAAACCTTCAGAGAGGAAGCTGGCAAGCAGATGGGTTTCCAGATAGGCATACAAGAATTTGTTGGAGAATAGGCAAGTTAGGTGAATAACAGGTATTTTCCCTTTACAGGTGTAGCAACCAGCTAGAATGCTCAAGTACTGGTAATCGAGAGTTTTTATTAAACTCTTCAATGCAACAGGAATCCGAGGAAATGAAATCATCACTCTGGCTTTGGGCAGGTAACTGGACAACAGAGAAGAAAACAGGGTCACAGAGTGAAGAAACCACAAGAACTAGTTAGAGACGAGGGAGGCCTAATTATCACCATAACAGCAATGATGATCTGGAAGAGAAAAGCAGCACATGCTGGTCTTTAAAAACCAGGAGTTAATGTATAACATGTGTGGAGAAAGAAGAAGAAGAAAGAAGGAGAAAGTTGACCGACCCCATGTGGGCCAGCAAAGAAATCCTAACCCAAACTCCACTTGAGTTGGGGTTAGCTACTGAGAGAAGAGACAGGGGGAAAAAAAAGAGAGAAGAAAGTCCCAAGGCCTGCCATATAGCCATGCCCTATAAAATATTCTTAATATTATAATATCTAATAATATTAAAAATACTAATTTGTTCTTACATTTTTACCCATCTATATCAAACTTGTCTGAATCTGTTTCATTGCATGCTGCCTTTCTGTAATATAAAGCCAGACTTCTTTGAGAAGTTTTCAGTAGTTGATACATCCTACCCAACATGCCACGTGTAGCTATACAAAGCAAAATGTGTTGCTTTTGTTTTAAAATGGACCTGTTCTGTTTTTGCTATTCTGGGATTCTACTAGAGCAGCTCTGTATGATTCACAGCTCAAAATAAGCCCATTATTTCATCCTCTGTCTGAAACAATTCATTTCAGCTCCTTTTTCTTTAAGGCTGCCATCCCTTTAAGCCAGTTTCTTCTGATTGATTGCCCATCTCAGAGTGCTCTTAACACTAGGATGGTGGCTTGAAATCACCATATTAAGTTTATTTCCTCTCTTTGGCATCATAAAGATCCAAGAGTAGAGTAGAATAGTAGTAAATGTGAGGAAACTGGACATTTAGAGCAGTCTGAACTTTAGCTTCTGGTTTATGGAGATTGCTTTTGCACTGATCTCATTATTTATGTGAGAACCCCTATGTCAGAATATAAGGAATAGCATAATCTTAAAAGTATCCAATTTAACATCACATAGAAAGTTAGATAAAATCACACAAATAGCTCTTCAGTTCATTTGCATTAGAATAATATGATAATGGCATATATATGTTTATTGGGTCAGCCAAAAAACAAAAATCTATTAATGATAATTTTCAAACTTGTTATTACAAGAAAGATTCAAACCATTAACACACAGTCCAATGCTGACTGTGTTCCTTTCAGCTGGATATTGAAGACATTCAGCTTCTATGCTCAGTGTCCTGTGTCCAACCTCCTAATATCATCACCTATGTCAACTGAGAGCTATTAAAAATGCATGTGAAGGTCAAAGAGACCTAGTGGGCTCAGGTACAGACCAAGTAGCCACAACACCTCTGGCTTGAATTTGGCCTGGGGCTCGTGATGCATGACCTGTCTACCCCACTCTCTTGTCCTATGTTTCCTGTCATTCACAGCTGTCAAACTGTCCAGTAAAGGCAAAACATACCAAAATATTTCTACACCTGCACTGCTCAGAACTACCTTGGGACAAACAGGCATCTCTGTTTTTTATGTAAGTCTCTACCATGCTCTGATGAAGGCTTAAATATACCCATTCTCATGCTCGACTTATATAGCAAATAATAACATTTATAATAAGAAAACACTAAGGGAGATTAGTCAGATAGATTTTGTAGTTGATATATGCAACCAATTAACAGTTCTAGAGCTCCATCATTAGACAATGGGAACATATTTATGCATTGCCATTGCATAATTTGTGAACCAAATAACATTTGCATGAACAAAATCATAACATTCTGTCCAATATTCATAATAAGGCATTGCTCTGATTAAGATTTTAATGAGTTGCTTCAGACTACTCCATTAATTTATCTGGTTCCACAGGAATAATGGTTAAAGACACCTCGTTTATATGCCACACATCACAATTTCCCTCCAGGATTCAATCCTATCTTTTTGTCCTCACAATACCATTGTGTACCCTTGTGTAGATATTTGTATAAGCTTTAATTTAAGCACATCGCTTGTTTCATTTTCAATCAAAGAAAGATTTTTGTAGCCTATAAGCATGGCAAAATAATGAAATAAAAAGAGATATATAATGTGATTTAGCAGCTGAACGTCTTCAGCATGCATCATCAGAAGGATATAGTTGGATTGGGTTTCTACAGAGTATTTCTTTCTAAAAAATAATAAAATTGTGATAGACTGTCTTCACATATCACATAACTTTATTTTGGTCATTTTAGTTAACAGCAGTTTGAGTTTTTGTTTATTTCAGTGCCTATATATTTTATATTTTCTATGTTGTACCAAATATCCAATTCTTGCACTTACTGCAGTTTTAATTTTTTCTCCCTGTTCTTCCTGATTCTGCAGCCGAAAACATAATATTACCAGGTCAAGGGAACGAAAGGTGTGGCTTAACTACTACTGTGTCACAGCAATCAGCAGCTGAAGATAGCAAGGTAGCAAAATGATATATATTTACATGAAAGTGCCACCGATTGTTACCAAAACACTTATTCAGTGCAGACATTGGAATTGATAGCCCATACACTAAACAACTCTGTCCTTACAAACACCCTCTTGCATGAGCTTCATCTCTATTTCGCTTGCATCCAGAGTATAAACAACTGAGCCCTGCATATCAGGTGGGTGATGCAATAACTACAGTGATGTGACCCACTTTGTTTCTGTAGGTAACTCACTTAGAAACACATTACGCTGGATGAATGGTTGGATGGAAGGATGAATGAGCTGAATAGAAGAGGCAGGGAAATAGATGGATAGCTTTGGGAAAGGGAGGGGGGCAAAATGAGGCAAACAGGGAAAAAAGGGTGAAGGGACAGAGGACGAGATGGAAGAGACGAGGAAAGGGAGAAAGGGGAAGATGTCGCGACTGGGAAGGTGAATTGAGGTAAAGGATACAAAGAGAACATTTGTAAAGCACTGAAAATGACTGAAGAAGAGATATGTTTTTAAAAGAAGAGTGAACAAGAAAGGCCAAGTGGGGTGAGGGAAATCCAGTCAAAGAGAAGAAGGGAGGAGTGACTTAGAGAGAACATGACAGAGATAGAAGCAGATTGATATTAGATAAACTAATTACAACAGCCCATTCTTCCTGCACTCTCACCGCCTCCGTCTATATCCATCCATCTCTTCTGCCGGTCATCGCCTTATTCGCTCCGACTTTCCCGGAATAAAAGCGTTATGTTTTCCCGCCGATGGCAAGCGGCTTTGCTTCCCGCAGGCTCTTTAAAGTGAAATTGGATACATGTACATCTAATCGGAAAGCTTTTAACTAGCAGAGCCATGGGTTGCCAGGTGGGTAAAGTATTTAGCATTCGGGACACTAAGAGTGTGTGTGTGGAATGTGTGAATGTGTGCATATGTCAGTGAGTGGGGAGTAAAGCATTTAGTGGTCAGTGCACTCACTGGAACTCTTGAGTTTCTGTGTATGTGCCTCTTTCTCTCTGCTGGTGTGTTCTGCCAGAGTCAATCCAAGTGTTTATGTGCGTGTCTTTACAAAACCTCTCACCACTAGACCATCTATAGATGATGTATTTTATGATAACTAATCATAATACTCTACTTTCATTTGTACATTTCTATCTTCAGATTTTTTTTCATGTAAAATGCTAATTAATTTCTTTGCATACCATTTTCTACTTTCATTTCGAAAAAGATTCTGAAACTGGACTTAAATGAGCAATTTTCCAGTTAACAACCCCAGTGAATCACTGTGCAGGAAAATGAAACAGAGTGTAGGTCTTTGTAGAAGAGTTGCAAACCTAGTTGTGACATCAAAAAAGGAAGAGCAGTTGAACTAGAGCAGATTTAACATCAGAAAAAATGGAACATAGTTTTGACTCTAATCAGGCAAAAATCTGTATTCATAGGCATGTGAATTATAACTATGAGATGAAAAGATTTTGCAGTTCTAAAAATAACAATTTTTATACAAAAATCTGCATCACATGTTTTGTCACATTTATAAAACTTAATTTTTTCAGACTTTAAGAAGCTGTTCATAAACTTGATATCTTTTCCCACATATTGATAGTTTGCGTTTAAGACAAACAGTCTGAAATTGTGGCTGTTTGTCATGCTTGTAGGAGTGCTTTTCAGATTTAGGAACATGAGGACATGCAAATCTGCAAAAGATTTGATTCACAGGGTTTGGAAGTTGAGCAAAACCAAACCTGATATATTTTAAGTAATTTAAATAAAAATAACTAAAAAAATATCACACTGCTCTGTAGAGGCAAGCACCTTCTTACCTTAAGGAAGTATTGATAAGGAAAAATGTTTGATAAATGTACCAGTTATGCAGCATTTTTTTTTTTTTTTGGTGTGTTAAGTGACTTTGAATGTGGCATGACTGTTCATGCAAAAAGACTCAAAATAGAGTCTTTAGTGCAAAGTAGAACAGAATATCTGCTTTATTGTCACTGAGAACATAGATCGGTGCATTGACTTCCCATCAGACTAATACAATATAAATCAATCAGTCAAAATATGTATATAACACAGGTTTCTGTCAGATATTAAGAGTTCAAGAGTCAGAAGGCTTGGGAAAGAAACTTTTGGCAGAATCTCTCTGTCCTGGTCCTGATGCTGCAAAATGTTTGTCTTCTTTAGTCACCTTTTCCAATCACTGTGTGTTTATACACCTCTCTGCATTTATTTATTACTTATTATTAATCTCTGGCTCTCTTCCACAGCATGTCTTTTGTCCTGTCATCCTCCTTTCACTCCAACCTCATGGCAGATGCCCTCCCCTCCCTGAACCTTGTTCTGCTGGAGGTTTCTTCCTGTTAAAAGGGAGTTTTTTATTCCCACTGTCACCAAAGTGCTTGCTCATAGGGGGTCATATGATTGCTGGGATTTTCTCTGTTGCATTATCTGTTGTTGGATTTGGTACTATATAAATAAAAATGAATTGAATACAATTGAACTGAACTAAGAGGGCAGCAGAAAGAATAGTGCATGGTGGGGGTGGGCGAAGTCCCCAGTTATGCTCAGCTGAGACTGCGTTTGTGTGTGACATCCTGGCTCGATGGAAGAGAGGTTCCAAAGATATTTTCTGCAGCATGTTTTTGTATGAGCCCCTGTAACTATCAGTCCAGATGACCAGCTGGTCAACATGGTCTCTATGGTGGCTTGGTAGAAAGTGGTTAAAGATTGAAGGTGAAAGGTGTGCTCTCCTTATCCAATGCAGGAAGTCCAGAAGCTGTTGGGCCTGTTTAAGCAGAGATGATGTGTTTCGTGATCAAGCCAGACTGTCAGTTAACTTAATGCTTCTAAATACCACCTTAGCACTGTTGTCAATGCCGAGTGGTGAGTGACTAAGCTGTTCAGTCCTGAAGTTGATGATCATCTCCTTGGTCTTCTCGGTGTTCAAGATCAGATTGCTGTCAGTGCACCAGTCTACCAATTGCTTCACTTCCTCTTCTACAGGTCAGATCATTGTTGTTCGTACTAAGACATATCACTGTTGTGTCATTTGGAACCTTGATGATGTGATTAGAAGTAGATGCAGTGTTGCAGTCATATGTCCGGAGCAAAAACAACAGTGGACTCAGGAAGCAGCCAGGATGGAAATCGATGGAAAGAAATGGAGCTGGAGATGCTGTTTCCCACTCGCATTGACTGCGGTCTGTTGGTGAAGGTGTCCAGCAGCCAGTTACACATGAGTGAGATGAGTACTCAGGTGGCTGGGAATACTCACCAGGTGCTGGGGGAAGAGCATATTAAATGCTGAGCTCAACTCAACCAGTATCATTCATACGTGAGTGTTCTTCTCCTCCAGATGTGTCAAGTTCAGGTGAAGAGCAAAAGAAATGATGCCCTCTGTGGAGCAGTTTGGGCAGTAAGCAAACTAAATGGGTCAAATACACAAGGCAGTATCGAAAGGATGTAGTCCTTCACCAGCCTCTTCAAGCACTTTATCATTATGAGACTTGCTGCAACAGGGCGGTGATCATTAAAACCTGTGATGCAGAATTTTTGGGGGACACTGATATGATAGTGGCAGACTTGAAACATGATGGAACAGCAGCCTGCTCCAGTGTTGTATTGAAGATGTCTATAGAAATATATGTCAGCTGGTCAGTATACTCCCTGAATACTGATCCTTGAATGTTGTTGGGACCTGCTACTTTCTGTACAACCACTCTGCTCATCCACTGTACATGCACTCCTTACGTGAGGCTGAAAAAGATGATTAAGAAGGCGTGAGTTATTGTCGAAGAGCAGACTTGTAATCTGCTTTTGCCAGAATCCCCTGCCACATCTACCTGGCATCACAGAAGAAATGTTTAATTTTCTTGTTGATGGCAAAGGAAAGAGGAAAGACTGTTTTGATCTGATAGGAAGGCAATGAAAGTAGTAAGTCATGCAGAAGAGCATGCATTGGTTGAACATACACCACAGCAAAGGCAGAAGGGATAAAACAGCAGAAGACCACAACAGGTGCCACTCCTGACAGTTACGAACAGGAAACTGAGTCCACAGACTGCACAGGCTCACCATAACAGGACAATAGGAGACTGGGAAAGTTACATGGTCTGATTATTTTTTATTTCTGTTGGGGATTTAGAAGTGGGTTAAAAATTTGGTCTAAACTAATGTGCAAATGACACATCTAAATCAGCTGCGCAGTACTGTCATGTAAATATGGATAGAACTCCCAGAAGGTGATTTCTAGCACTTTGTTGAATTCATACCAAGAAGAATTAAGCCAGTTCAGATGGGAAAAGGGTTTTCAATCTGAGACAAGCACAGTGTACCTAAATAACTGTCCAGTGAGCTGCTTAGTGTCTACTTTACTTTGTATCTCAGGCTACTTGTAACTTGGACTCATGATATATGCATATTAACGTTCTCCTACTCGATGCCTCCAGGGCTGTGGGTTTGTGTGGATAACCTTACAGTTCAGACTGATATGTTTATACAAGAAAACCCTCATTTCACCGACCTTAATCAGGTGTGGGTGTCTGTTTGTGTGCATGTGTCAGTTTCATCATTCTCTGCCACCAAAACTATTTAGCAGAAACCTCTCATAGTTTTCAAGCCCATGAATTATTCACAAAGAAAAAAGTCTATCCTCCTTTTTCCTTTAGTCAACCCCCAGTACAAAGTCTCACACACACACACACACACACACACACCTCCTACCACGTATAATTACATTAAGGTGACTGGGATGGAACTTCGCACTTCAGTGGAAGAAAAGAAACACACACACACACACACACACACACACACACACACGTCTCCCTCCTTCTCAAATGCACTCAATTTTCAATAATCAAGGTGCACTGTGTAATAATTTCATGCCTGTGCCTGTTGTCCCCCTGCCGAATTATTTATTTGAACACGTTCATCGGTGAAGTGTGAATCATCAAAAACAAACAATTTTTTTCTTCCAGTCTTTCTCTTTCTGTGAATATTAAAATAAAAGCAGATATGGCAGCTAAAAGGGGGATTTCATTAGCATAATGAAGAGCAGGAAGGAGAAGGAGAGTGTTTTTCATTAGGTTGTGTCTATAAGCCACAGAATTTGAAAACAAGGTTAAGCAGGGATGCGTTTAATTGCCTGCTTAGAGGGTTTTTTTTTTTTCATTTTTTAAATTAATTGTGGGAATATATGCTGGAACAAAACTGAAAGAAAGTTGTTCACATTATATATCCTTTTAAAGATTAACATTTTTTTATTAGCATTTTATCAAATGCTAACACTGTTAAAAACATAATTATAAATTGGGCAGTACAAATAATATAGTAATAAAAATAAACTGAAAACCAAATAAGATGTCAGAGAACTGCAAACATCACACATGTATACATAACTATACATCTCCACATATAAACATATTATCTTCATACCTCCGGGAAAGATGAAGGTTGTCGCTCAATTCATTGAACAGGAAAACATCATCTGCAAAAGCAGAAGGGAATTGGTGAAAAGTCTGACCTATTGCCAGCAATGCAAACCAAGCTCTTACAGGAAACGAAGAGCCAATATCAACATGTCAAATAGCACATATACACGAAGAACCACTCTGGAAGACATCCTGGAATGCTGTCCACAAAACACAAGTAGTCTGGTTAGGAAAACGTCTTTATCAACTAAATATATTTCAAAATATTTTTTAAAATAATTGATCTAGTGTTTGTCTAGTGTTTCAAGACCAGCACATTATAATCTGTTAGGTTCAACCAAGAGTCAAAATCTTCTGTCCCGTACTCTGGCATAGAAATTTCCAAGGGAGTGAAACATGTGACGCTTCAACATTAGAGCTCACCCTCTGCTCTTCTTTTTCAAAGAAGAACTACCACTACACCATCACTAAACATAAAAACTTTAAAAAATATATTGTTTTGAAGAAGAATGGCTCAAAATATGAGAATAAAGTGTGAAATACCAACATACGGAAATCTGGAACTGATTTTACCTTCTACATCTGCTCCAGGTTTTCCTACAGCTCCTGATATTTCTGTTTTCTCATCCTTCTTCGACCTTATGTTGCTGTCTGAGGGATTGCCATCACAACTCTGGTCTTCTCCTCCTTGTCAACCACCACTACATCTGGTTGGTTGCAACTCTGGTGCTGTTGGTTGTGATAGACTCCTGCCTCTATGGATCTGGTACTTAGGGCTTGTTCTTGTGCTACTATGATCCTTCCCTGTGTTGTTTTGTCATCTTTTTCTAGCCACTGGTAAGATTTCTTTATTCGCAATTTCCTTTATCTTTCAGTGGCACATCTAATGCATGGGCTTGGTCGTCCATGATTGTTCCTGTTCCTCAACACTGTTGCAGCAGCTCATCTCAGGGGGCCATCTCCCCGATATAGTGTATTCTGAAACTTACGGGACTAATCCTCACCCTTCCTCTTTCTGTTGCTCATAGAGGCTCAGG